>NC_064424.1:19331896-19640431 GCF_023375975.1 Astyanax mexicanus
AATTTCACGTTTTGAGTGCTTTTGTATTACTACCTGAGTCCCACTAGTTGAGAACCTCAGACAGTACACAACAGGATTAGCCAGCAGACTTCTTCTGATAGAGGGATCTGTACCGACAGTCTGTGGCAAGTCAGCAGATGAGGGAGATGTAAGTACTTTCAAATAATGAGTTTTGTGTGTAGCCAGGTGGTGAATTGAGAATACACCACAAAAAATGTGTGTCTGTAACTTTAAGAAACACAATCAGAAGTGTTGTCACCCTGAGAGAGGAAAGGGAGGAGCTAAGAGCATGGTAGAGAAGGAGGCTCAAGCTGCAGTGAATGGTGGTGCTCCATTTTAGGATCCATCCAGAGCCATCCTAATGAAATAAGAGGTAAGAATCAGGAAATACTGAACAATATAAGGTTTAGTTGGCCTATAACAGTAGTAGATGCCTATATTGCCTTTCTAAACATGTATTTTGAATGAATCACAACCAGATGCGGGCAGATGGCATTGTTTCAGTGGGGTAGTGTGCTCCTCGTGTTCAAGCCTTGTATTTTTCTGGGTTACAGAAGCTGTTTATCCAAGTTCTCTTGATGAAATGCTCAAATCTTGTTGAGTAAAGCTGAGTAAATCGAGGTGAGCTTAAAAACAAATATAAAAAGAGCTCTGTTAATGGTATTAATGTGGTATTAATGTTATTTATCTATTTTCTGTAATTAGTGCCACTACCAAATACTGTACTGTGTTCTAAGCTAGGGTTTTACAGTGTATTCATTTTATTTTTGTTATTTTGAGTACAATTGAGTACAAGCTCTCATAAAAATCAGAATAAAATACCCGAAAAAAAAGATTATTTTGTCATTTGGTGTGCGTCCTTTCCCCGGTGACATGTGTTTATATCACAGTTAAACATGAACTTGCCTGTCTGTGTAATAAACACAGCAACAGCTTATTTGCATCAAAGTGACGGAGCTCTTAAACAGCTCATTCAGAAAGGGACTGGAACTGGCAAGAATAGAGATGGTGAGATCTCTTTATGTGTTTTGTGCAAAGAATTTGAACATGTTTATATAGCATGTGGAAGACATGGAACCCCCACCCCCCGAACCCCCGCATCAACTGTATAAAATATAGAAAAAGTACATTATAGTGATTATTAATAATCCTCTATATTTGTAATAAAAATAATGTTTGTTCAGAGTACATTTTGAGAAGTGTATTGTTACACAGTGTTTGTATTAAATATAAACAACTATTTTTCATACTGATATTGACTCTTGCATACAGTAGACACAGTATATTTCTCAAATATACTGCATTATGCAGCAGATTATAGATAATTAAAGAGATACAGTGTAATATCATTACGAAGCCCTCACGTTTTTGCACACATTCAATTTTTTCTTTATATGAAAATATGTTAAAATGTGAAAGAAAATTAGTAGATATATTTTAAAGGGGAAATACATGTAATTATGCAAAATTCACTTTTTAAGTGCTTTTGAGTCCCACTTGAGTCTGAGAACCTGCTGGATTAACCAGCAGACTTCTTCTGACGGAGGGATCTGTACCCACAGTCTGTGGCAAGTCAGCAGATGAGGAAGAAAAAGTACTTTAAAGTTAATAATCCTCTATATGTGTAATAAAAATAATGTGCGTATCGATAATTAAATAAAAAGAGGTACAGTGCAATATCAATACGAATCCCTCACTTTTTGTGTAAACATGCAATACATGCATTGTATGAAAATTTGTTAAAATGTAAAGGAAAACAGTAGATAGTACTTTATTTGGGCTTGTGCTATATATACTACATTTTTCACTACATAGTAGGCATGACCATAACCATAGTGCATCTATGCTTGTGCACGAGAGAGAAATCATTGGAAGATGGTCCTGACAGCACAGCACACACATCTTCTTCACATGCACTAACAAATTACCTAACCTATGAATAAATAAAACGTTCTAAGCTAGCAACATTATTAATTATTAACACTGATAAGTGATGGTTCACTGGCACTGTCACCTCTATCATTAAACAGCTTTTAATTCTGCTTTATTGTTGCTAGGCCGCAGTTCTGCTGCTTCCTGCTGTGTTTTTTAGTGTCCGTTCCCTTGCCATCCTCAACCTACGACATTTTGTGTTTATAATTATGATGATTTTGTTATCTAAGATCTGCTGAAAAATCCAGATTAATACTGTCATCTATGCTGGCCTTTGATGGTCAAGGTGATTAAAAACACTGTATAATGGCTGTATGCTGGTAAACTAGATGGATAGCCAGCTCTTGACCAGCATGGGGTCTGACTACATTATTTTTTTTTAGTTAAAAAGGTTCAAATGCATAAAATGATGGCATTTATATTTATATATATATATATATATATATATATATATATATATATATATATATATATATATATATATATATATAGTACCTCTTAAATATATACGTACTGACTTGAATTATTTTTTCAGTAACTCTGGCGTAAATTCCCCCAAAAACAATTATATATTTTGTATGTGTCTAAAATATTAATCACTGATACAGTATGATATAGTTGATGGTATTTTAAAAAAACGTCCCACACTGCAAAAAAAAAAAAAAAAAACATTGGCAAAAACTAGACAATATATATATAAAATTATATATATATATATATATTCTATATATATATATATATAAAATATATATAGAACATTAAGAAGATTGTTTTGCTTAAAAAAGCATAAATGTCTTAATTTATATATATATATATATACATATATATATATCTATATATGTATATATATATAAAACAATTAACACAATTTTCAAAGTGAGATGTCTTGAAAAAATCGATCACATTTTTTTTACCTTATTTTATGCTCAAATGACTTAAATTAAGGTGAACATTCTAAGTAAGACTAATTAAGATACACTTATTTCTAAAATAAGCAAAATGATCCAACACCGACAATGCTGAGTAAAACGTGAAAAGTCTTATCAGAGAAGAAAATAAGATTTATTGCCTTAAAATTTGAACAATTTACCTGCTAAGATTTTAGTTTTTTGCTCTCTAATATTTGATTAGACCACCTTTAGCTTTAATTGCAACACTAATTTGCTGTTGCATCACTTCCACAAGCTTCTTCAACATCACAACATTTATTTCTGTCCAGATTTATATTACTTTTTCTCTGTGGTGGCCAATCCATGTGTGAAAACGCTACAAGTGCACCTAAAAAAAATCAGTAATTCAGTTCAAAATGTTCAAAATGTGAAACTCATATATTATATAGATGTATTAAATACAGAGTGCTCTATTTTAAGTGTTTATTTCTTTTATTGTTGATGATATTGGCTTATAGCCAATGAAAATTTGGAAACTGGTAATTTTGGCAGTGTGGACAGTGGGCCAAGTCCTGCTGGAAAATGAAATCCACATCTCCATAAATGTTGTCAGCAGAGTAAATTTTGCATTTTATTTGAAAATCAAGGGAGCAGAGTCTGGAGGAAGAGTGGAGAGACACACAGTTCAAGCTGCTTGAGGTCTAGTGTGAAGTTTCCACCAATCAGTGATGGTTTGGAGAGACATGTCTGTCATCTGCTGGTGTTGATCCACTGTGTTTTATCAAGTCTAAAGTCAGTGCATTTTCCAGCAGGATTTGGCATAATGACTGCCCACACTGCCAAAAATACCAATTGGTCTATAATATAATTTTCTATTTTTTTGAGACACTGATTTATGGGTTTTCTTTAGTTGTAAGCCATAATTATCAACAATAATTCAATTACTGAAATAAAGTAACTTTTTATGATGAAACTGGCTCTTATCAGGACCGCCCCAGGAAAGGAAGACCAAGAGGACACAGGACAGGACAAATTTGTTTATACTTCATGATTCCTTATGGCTCTTTCAAATTCTGGATGACTTTAGAATTTATTTACAATGAAGGAAAAAAAATAAGATGAGATAAGATAATAGATAATATAAATAATAGAAAAAGAAAATATAAAAATGATATAAAGCATAAATAACAAAAGATACAATGTAGAACGTAAATAGAATATAAAAAATATAAGCTAAAACAAAGAATATAACATCAGTAAATAGATACAATATACACAGAGATAGTCACAAAAAAAATTAACAGATACTGTATGTACACTAAATATTTTCCTGCAATATTTAGTTTTGTTTTTATTTATTTATTTCTCTTTTTCAGGTCACATCCTTGGCCCCCACTGAAATACAGTATAAAGCTGGCCACCCCGCCTCCCTGGCGCCTCCATCTCTCGCTTTAACCCACTGTAAAATAAAACAAGAGCTATACAGTCGAAGGCCAAGGCTGAGAGTCCAACGAGTGTAGCATTAAAAAAAAACAAAGATCATTGTTAAATGTCAGGTATGCAAGGACATCCATAAATGGTATTCATGACATCTCTTGAATCCTCATGAATCAGATGGAATGTATGACTCAAACACTCATTCCCTGGCCTTGGAGATACAGCCACTGTCTTTAAAATAAAATAAGAGCTTATGGCGATGTATAGAAGCATGATAAAGAACTGTATAACATTGATGGAGATGCTGTTTCATATAGTTCTTTATAGATGCTCTGACAATGATTCTATATATAGGAGGAACATGCTTTGCTTTTTCTTTTATTTTCTGTTTTTTTTTTTGTATAGAACTCTTTTTGCTAACAGCACAGACAGGGAGTCAAGTACTGGAGCATGATATTAAAGCACGCAATATTTCAAATGTGGTTTTTGACAACCAGAAATGTCTCAGCCAAGAGCTTTCTGTGAATTGCCACCCAACCATGACTTCCAGAAAACAACAGCAATACAATCTGTCAGCAGCATCCTCTAGTGAAAGCTTCAATTTGAGCTCTCTCGCAGTTTTCTTTAGCATTTACAAACCTAGGCTTAATAAGTCTTTTTTCCTTAATTTTACCAATTGCACTTACAAAACTTATATACTTGTATATATATACAGGGGTTGGACAATGAAACTAAAACACCTGGATTTAGACCACAATCATTTACTGTCCTGACGGAAAGATCTGGTGGAAACAGGAGAGTTGAGGTGCACATTGAATTCTGCCGTGATTTGGGCAGCCGGGGTTTTATGGTTTTTGGATACAATCCGGGTTAGCACCCGAACATCCCTTTCAGACAGCTTCCTCTTACAGCGTCCACAGTTAATCAGATGTTTAATAAAGAAGAATCCTTCAAAATAACTTCAACCAGAAGCCAGACTCTCATTGGAAGCTATAGGAAGAGTTTAGAGGCTGTTACTACTATATTGTTTAAAGGATTATTGCGCACTTTCTGTAAATCCTATTAACTCCATTTCACTTCTCAAATATCACTGTGTTTGTTTGCTATATAATATACAGTATTTAACTGGAATAGCTGATCCGAACAACCAGTGATTTATAAAGGGAAAAAATCAAGAGCTTGACACTAATTTCAAAGCTTTTGAAGACAGCTGCACAGACGCTTGTCTGATCTGGGGGACAGATGCAGGTCCTTATGGTGAGGAGCCACAAACTGAAGAGACAAAAATTCACTGAGGAGACCAAAATTGACATAAAACTGTCAGTTAGCATCTTTTTTTGGGGGGGCAGCATCATGACAGATGATGCCTAAGGATTGTGATTTTTAATTACACCTGCTTGCCTTATGTTTTTTGAATGAACACACACAGCTGCATGAATGCTGGCACTGCTGTTATTGTGTGTACTATGGTCTGGTAGGTATGCTGCACAGCACTTGACGAGATGGAAAAAAATGATTGTAGGGGCTTTATAGTGTGTCATTTCTTGTTTCCAGCATATCATTCCTGCTATCTCTTCACACTGACCTCTGACATGTTTAGAATGCTCGGCTGATGCTTCCCCTCAGGGTAAGAGGCAATTTTGATTGCCGAGTGCTGGGATGTAGTTGCATCTATGGCTGCATGAATGCAGCATTTTACCTTTACCTTTTGGTCTGGTTGGATGGATGGTCTAAAGGCAAACCACTCTACATGCTGAACATGATTCCAGTTGGACTAGGCTACAGATTGATATGGACCATAGACGTTGTGTGTATAGCTGGACAGAGCATCGTCTCTCAAAAGTGAAGCCACCACAGTGTGGGGCGCCCCCTGCTGTTCGGTTGCAGAAAGCTGTGTAACCCCACCTATCCCCATAGGTTTTCCAATATGCTGTAATTCTACCTTTATTATTTAAATGCAGCAGCCGGTCTAACCTCTGCTTATACTGTCATTTTTTATGTTCCTACAGAATTCGTTTTTTAAAACGTTATTCAGCTCTATTCAAAACGATGTGGTTAGGACCAATAACTGTATGGGCGGGACCATAGACTGTGTGAGCTCTGTCGAGGCAGCCCTCAGGGGCGGGTTTATTTAAATGAGTAGGCTGTCTCTCCACAGTCTTCCTCCCTCCTCTGGTCTCTACTGAGCAGACTCGGGTTTCAGGATCGCCAACATGGCGGAAGATTTTTGCTTCATTTTCATTAAATGAATGGGAACGGCGACACGGCGTCCATCTTTTTTACAGTCTCTGATATGGACTATCAACAGCAGAAGGCTAGGAGGACAAAATCTGTAACATTCACCATCATAGACAAAAAGTAGCTTTTATATAAGTAGATATTTATCGAGTGTCAATCTCTGCTCTGATCTAGCATGGCAGATCGATCCATGCCTAGAAGGTTTTAATACTTGACCAAGAAGAAAAGAAATTATATAAAAAAGGTATAATATAGTTAGACTTGGCGTCTTTCTAAAATAGACAGTGGAGTGACAATGGGTTTACCACATACTAACAATTCAAAATGAAGATTTGTTCTCTTCCCATATTTGTCTGATTTGGCATATAGCGTACATAAAAAGACTAAGAATGACAGTGAGTAATCTTCAATGATGAGTCTGGCTTTTGTCTTGGTGGAGACAACCAACAAATTTGTGTGTGGAGGCACTGTGGTCCACAGGTTTGCTGTCACATGTTACATCTGGACATGTTATGTCCAGAAGGCTTGGCATCATGGCATCTATTTTAACAAGATCAAGTCAGTTGCAGGGCACTATTTTAGCTTCTATAGATGAGTGTGTCTTTACTATCATAATGACAGGTAAAAATATGCATCTTGAAACGTGCAACAGGCATGCTAATTTTCCTAATTGTTATTGATGTGTTTTGGCGTGCCTGGACGTGTCCAACAATTCTCAGCAGAGGAAACTGACCTCCTTGTTCACTAATGTAAAAGTTCATTAATGTAAAAGTTGCATAGCTGCCAACAGGCTTGCACTATTGGTTTGCACACTACATGTTGGGCACATACCTGTGTTGACAATCCACTGCCAAGATAGCAATAAATGTCTGACTGTTGATGTACAGGGGTTGGACAATGAAACTAAAACACCTGGTTTTATACCACAGTAATTTATTGTCTCGACGGACAGTTCTGGTGGAAACAGGAGAGTTGAGGTGAACACTGAATTCTGCCGTGATTTGGGCAGCCGTGGTTTTATGTTTTTTGGACACAATCCGGGTTAGCACCCGAACATCCCTTTCAGACAGATTCCTCTTGCATCCACAGTTAATCCTGTTGGATGTGGTTTGTCCTTCTTGGTGGTATGCTGACAGTACCCTGGATACCGTGGCTCTTGATACATCACAAAGACTTGCTGTCTTGGTCACAGATGCGCCAGCAAGACGTGCACCAACAATTTGTCCTCTTTTGAACTCTGGTATGTCACCCATAATGCTGTGTGCATTGCAATATTTTGAGCAGAACTGTGCTCTTACCCTGCTAATTGAACCTTCACACTCTGCTCTTACTGGTGCAATGAGCAATTAATGAAGATTGGCCACCAGGCTGGTCCTATTTAGCCATGAAACATCCCACACTAAAATGACAGGTGTTTTAGTTTTATTGTCCAACCCCTGTATATCTAGGTTGCATTCAGTAAGTGGAGTGTTGTGTTTTCCATTGGCAATAGATGAATATGCCAGAAATTTGCATCTCCCATCCTTTGATGAGTAAAAAGTTCAGAAGAGAAAAACTCCAATTGGCAACTTGACAACAAAGAGAATCAAGGAAAGCAAATAATGTGATGTAATATGAGTGTCCAATTTGCTGTTATTTGTTTGTTATTACCTAATTTTTAATAACTTCTGGTTCTTTTTTCATGCCCAACATCTTATCCATGATTTTACATTTTATTTAACATCAATATCTCACTATAAAACAGCATGAATTACATGTTTGCACTAAATTATATCCTTACTCAAACAACATACAAGAAATGCCAGAATGCTACAAATATTCAGTGTAATTTCCAGTCTGATATGATTACAGAAAAGTGGATTTTCACAGGACTGTGAAAGTTTTTCTACGACGATATGCTCACGATTTATGCTCATCTGCACCCGAGGTTATAAATGTTAAATGTCTGTATCTTGGCATAGGTCCCAACGGGTCACAATCAGGGAAAGATGAACCTCCCTTTAAATGGTCAGGGCTTGCCAAGCAACATATACTTTGTGGCTTGGTTTAATGGTTTGGCTGTCAGCGTTTGGAGGCAAATACATTTTGAACACTTGTGATGCCCTTTTTTTTATAATCTCACTGGCCTTTGGATACGGCAGGACCCTTTTCCATTAACAGATAAACCTTAAAAGAAAAATCTATTTTTAAGTCAAGCTTACAGATACACAGGAGCTCTTTTTGATTTGAAAGGCCTTGATTTGAGCAGTAGTAAGTGTATTCTGTTTAAATGCTAATAGAGACTGCTAAACATTATGAGATATGGGATTAAGCCTAGCATTGGACTAAAGCAGTTAAAGTCCTGTTTACAGTTCTGGAAAAAAGAGACCACTTGGATGGATGATTAGAAGCCATCAAACCAAGATGAACTGCTTCAATTCTTGCACCAGGAGTGTAAAGCATAAAGTTATCCAAAAGCAGTGTGTAAGACTGGTGGAGGAGAACATACCACACTCCAAAAAGTAATTATGATGGCCTTTAGCTAACACTTAAATAAATACCCCGTCATAAGAAAAATATATAGTTATATTAATTTGGCAGGATTTTATTTTTCATTTCTTGTTTTATTGAGTTGTAGCGACATAAAAAATATAAGTGTTTTTTCAACAAACCTTTCTGATGAACCCAAACTAAATATACACCTCTGCAGGTGTACATTTGATAGCCTTATGTTAAGCAAAGCTAAAAAGAATTGGACTCATCAGACAAGATAATCTTATTCCAGTCCTCTATGGTCCAATTCTTATGATCCTTTGCAAACTTCAGCCTGGCTCTTCTTTGCTTCTCATTGAAGATCTATTTTCTAGCTTGAGTCCTGCCTCTAAGAGATTGTTTTGAACTGTTCTATTTCAATGCACTTCACTCCAGCTGTCATTTGCCATTCTTTTTATAGGTAACCTGATGTCATCCTGTGGTTGCTGACTGACATTCAAATAAGTTGACACTCAATCTTCAGACCTGAACCCCGTTGAAAACCCTCTAAATGTAATTATGTAAGATGTTGTGTATAAGTTGGTCACAAGCCATCAAACAAGTTGACGGCTTGAATGTTTGTGCCAGGAGTAGAATAAGGTCACCCAAAAGCAGTGTGTAAGACTGGTGGAGAGCATGCCAAGACACATGATTACAAATAGGGTAATTCCACCAAATATTGATTTCTGAACTCTAAATGAATATGAACTTGTTTTCTTTGCATTATTTCATGTATTTGTCTGCAAATAAATGTTCTAAATGCCTAGATTTGTATTTGTGTCTTTGAAGAAATGTTGTCAGTGGTTTGTAGAATAAAACCACAAATGTTCATTTTACTGAAATATATACCTTTAAATAGTAAAATCAGTGATGAAGTGGTCTCATTTTTGTCCAGAGCTGTATATCTGTCCTGATACTTGGTTATGCATTCCTTTGCTTATTAATATACACTGTAAGCCCGGATAAGTTGAGTCTACTTAGAAAATTTGAGGAAACCGGTTGCCTTAAAAAAGTTATGTAAGTGGTAGTGAAACCTTAAGTTAGCATAACTTAGAACATCAAGTTATTACAACTGAAGGTGAAGTTGATTTAACTTTTTTATTTTTGTTATATTGTAAGACCAGATAAGTTGAGTTTACTTAACTTTTTTTAAGGCAGCCGGTTTGCTCAATTTTTTTTAAGTAATGGGGAATGAAAACTTGAGTTAGCATAAATGAAAACATCAAGTTGTCACAACTAAATGGGAACTTGATTTATTGCTAAGGTAGCCCAAGGGGAATCACTACACACTGATGGTGAGTGTTAGTCAGAAAATGATGGAAACACCCATTATGCAAATAGATTGTGAAAGAAGCCAATGGAAAAGAAGCTTTTAATGGCAACAGACTATAAACTCAGTTATCATAAGTTGGTTCCACTCAAAGATCTCAGTTTGAATGTATTAGTGCCCACAAATGTTCAACTAACTCAAAATAGTTGGGTATTGTTTAGAAATATCTAATTTTATGTAAAACAGACTTAAATCATTGGAGTTCACACAAAGTATGGGTTTACAGTGTAATATTTTGTATCTTGTGAGGCTGGGATTCCTCCAGTCCTTCAGATAGCACTTGTCCGTTTTAGCCAACTCTTCCACGGACTGGCTACACATTTCAGCTGGAGTCCCTGTGCTTATTTCAGCATTTCTCCTGCTGCTCCAGACTGAGAACTGTAATTGAGGTCCAGGGATTTTGCTGGTAAGTCAGAGTGTCACAGCGCTCCATCATGTGTCTGCTGAAGCAGCCACACAGCGATTTGGACCTTCGCTCTGAAGCTGAAAGAGTTCTATTTACAGCCATCAGCCTTAACATTTAGACATTAGCAGCAGATCCTTTAAGTCCTGTAAGCTGTGAGATGGAGCCTCCATGGATTGCACCAATGAAACATGGGCACCTACATTATAACCCTGTCACTGGGTGAACGTTTGTCTTTCTGGGGTTCACTTTTGGCATCTGCTGTCCCACTGCATAGCAGGAACACCCCTGCCTGATGTTTTAAAGATGTTCTGATCGCCAGTTCGAATCCAGTTCATGCAGCTTGCCATCAGCTACCGGAGCCCTGAGAGAGCACAATTGGTCTTGCTCTTTCTGGGGTGCACTTTTGGCATCTGCTGTCCACTGCATAGCAGGAACATCCCTGCCTGATGTTTTAAAGATGTTCTAAGCCAGTCGTCTAACCAGCAAACTTTGGCGCTGGTAAAAGAGGCTCAGATTTCAACACATCAACTTCTAGAACTAGTTAAATTAAGCAATAATACACTCGAGGTCTGTGCTATAACTTGTAATATTGGCACAGCTGTGCTGCTGTCGTAGGCACACGGACGCAGGCCAAGTGTATTATTGCGATTATACTACAGTTCCATTATTATCGCTGTTTATTAAAAGATTGTGAGTGTAAGAGGACGAGAAAAAACTATCTATTTGGTTAAAAACACTCTGAAAGTTAAAACAGTTCCATAGCTGCTCTGCTTGTAGCTGCGCTGTAAGCTGTATTATATGTATTTTATGTATTATCTGTATTATCGGCCATTTCAGTCAAAATTGTGAAAATCTAAGCTTACTGTAAATAAGGGTAAGAGCTTTACTCTCTCAAATAAACGTTTTTCAGAAGAGAAATCTGTGTAAAGTCCAGTGCTTGTTTGACAAATTTTTTTATTAAGAATTTTTGTTAAAAGTTTTGTTTGCTTCACAGCTCCCTCCAGCGGCGAAACCTGCAGAATTACAAGCCTCCCCTATTTTCAGGCACCTTACATTCAGCTTAAAATATCTTATGTTAACTGGAAAATATATACACTTAAGCTTTTATTTTTATAAAAAAAAAATCTTAATCTGATATTGGTGGCTAATAAAGTGTGTAATAAAGCATATTTTCTTGCTTGCGCCGCCTATTGGAGACATGGTGTTTCTGCACTGCGCCCCTATGGGATCCAGCACCTTAAAGTGGTGTATAATGACCTCGCATTTGGTTTGTATTTGGCTTGTAAGTGCTGCATTGTTGCTAGGTTGCTAGGTATCAGAACCTAGTCTTTGCACTTTCCTCCAAATGCGCTGGATTCTTGGTTATGCTGGATCAGCAGCCGTTCGAAAAGAGGCCACGGCTAACTTCACATGTAACAGAAGTTGAATTTACTTACAAAATTTGAGCAAACCGGTTGCCTTTAAAAAAAAGTAACGGGCAATTAAAATTGAGTTGGCATAAATTAAAATATCAATTTATCGCAACTAAAAGGGAAGTTGATTCAACTTTTTTATTTTTGTTATACCAATTAATTTGCCCCAAAATCTACTTAGTATCTTGTACTACAAATAAATAAATATGTTGATTTCTTCTTCTTCTTCTTTTTTTTTATTCCCTTTTACTTTACTAATATTTATTGAATCTGAATTTAGAGGCCAGACAGTTATTCAGTATGTATGATCTACAAGTTTACCAAATGTTTTAATGTTTATGTGCCCACAAATATTTACCTAGTTTATAATAGTTGAGTAATGTTCGAAAATATAAAATTTTGCCTTACAACAGATTTTTAGTTTGTTTGAGTTCAAACCAGTAGCAGCTGAATAGGTGGGACAATCGGCCTAGCTAATAAAAAAAAACACATTCCTTTATAAACTATTTATAAACCCTTCATAAAGGAGCATTATTATTATAAGTGGTACCTAGTCAGTCTCTATACTGATGAAAATATTAGTCTATATTCTGTTTCCGTGATTAGAAAAATAAAGCAATGTATGCATTTTTTTTTTGTACTTCTTTTAGCAATAATTTTCATATTTATTTATCTTTTCATTTATGGCTTTTTTGGTTTGCATTCTGCTATTCCTGTTATTTTCTTGATGAGCTTCATTCTGATAATTAATCTATTTTCGTTCCGTTGGCTAAGTCCAAAAAGAGCGGACTTTGTGCAGAAAATGAACTTGGCATCGGGAAAGAATGATTGCATCGAGACAACACAAGACAAAACAACACTCAGATTTCCCTTAAAGCTCCTCGTATTTAGAAGATTATGCAAATGAGCGATGAGTGGGAAGTTACAAACTGTTTTGCTGTTGTATTCCTGCTTCATACGAGGGCCCGTACCCTGCTGCTGGAGGATTGTGGGAGATGTTTGTTTGTGAGGAGGGAGTGTGGCAGGTATCTCTTGCCTGAGGTGAATTGTGTTCTGCGCTGGGTTGGGGCTTGTGTCTGTCGCTTGTGTTCGCTTGTTCGGCATGAGTTCAGCGGGTACAATAGGAAGTCAGAAAGTTGTTTTGTACATTAGATGTGAGTATACTACATAACTGCAGCTTTTCCACATGCGTGCACACACACACACACACAATAGGAATACAGGGATCAAGCATGATATTATGACCGCCTACTTGTTTCTTCCTACTGAGCATATAGGAGAAGTTTGTAGTTCTATAATTACAGAGTGTAGTCCTGTACTGTAAGTATTTTTCTTTGCATACTTTATCATTATACTCCTTCCACCCTGTTCTTCAACAATTAGAATCATACAGGAGTCTAATTTTTTTCCTGTTTTCTCCCTTAATTTACACGGCCAATTACCCAACCCACCCATTAGTACTCCTCCTTTTCTATCACTAGTGATGCCCCAACACACCAGGATGGTGAAGACTAGCACATGCCTCCTCCAATACATGTAAAGGCAGCCACTGTCTCCTTTTTCTAACTGCTGAGTATCATCAGAGCACACTCGGAGGAAAGTGCAGCGACTCGGTTCTGATACATCAGCTCACAGACACCTTTTGCTGAGCAACATCACCCTTTGGAGGGATGTGGGAAGAGAGAGCTCCATCTACCCACCCAAAGAGAGAGCAAGGTCAATTGTGCTCTCTCAGGGCTCCAGTAGCTGATGGCAAGCTACGTGAACAGGATTTTGAACCGTTTTGCTGTGTTTCCATCAACAAGAGTAGGTTCCGGAATCAGGAACATTTTTTTCGCAGCAGGAACCAAAGAATACTAGGTTCTTTACCTCAAACCATGCCGCTGTTCAACGCCCTCGGTTGATGACGTATGATGTGACTTTTTTTAAGGTTCCACTAAAACTGGTGGAAACGTGGGCTGGTTCACTGAAAAGCACCACAGTTCTTATATAAGCCTGAATGGAACTGGTTCAAGAACCAGAGCTCTTTGGAGGAAAAGAGCTAAAGGTGGAGCAGCAAAGTAGGAGTGTCTAATAGAGTGAACAGTGAGTGAAAACAGTGTTTCAAGGAGCTATCAAGGAGTTCCAGTGGTTAACTGCTGGGCTTATCACCAAAAATGTGTTTTTAAACACCTTAGTGCCACTTCTGGACCCGAGAAGAAAATGTCCTGTAGGCAGCATCCTGTGAGCAGCATCATGTGATCACTGATGAAGGACTGGAAGATGAGCTACTCAAACTGTGCAGCAACAGATGAGATAGTATCTCTGACTTTCCATCTACATGTAACGTTTTTTCCACCGATGTGTAACCTGCACTGTTCTGGTTTGCAAACCTAATTTTAAACCGGTTTGCAGCATTTCCACCAACAAAAGCATTCCTAGGAACTATCAAGGAATTATATTGGCTAACAATTGGGCATATCACAAACATGTATCATAATGCATTCAAGCATTAATGTCTTGAAAAAAGACATTATACATCTATATTAACCACTTCTTTTGTCCTTGGTTCCTTAACACTGCAGCCACATCCTCTACAGACATGGAGCAGTTGCAATATGTCTATCATCTTCTGATTTAGTTTGAACAGAGACCCCAAGTCACCTCACTATCCCACCACTGAAACCCTCCCTCATAGCTTTTGTCCCTTTTCCTTTCTAATCATGTCCAGTTTTTCATGTAAAAGTCACATGAATTTCGTTCTAGCAGACAGAAGATATATCAGATTTTAATGTCATGTATGAAAGTGGGACAAACTGGAATTGAAAATGTCAGATTCAGTATGTTTTTTTGTTTTTTGCTGTTCACACTGCCACACAGATAACCCATTTGTCACAGACACATCTGACAAGACTTTTACCTGCTGTATGAACATAGACATAGTCATTCATGCATTTATTCACACATACACACACACACACTTACAGGATTTCATATCTGTGCAAAGCATTTTCTCCAGGTGGAAATCCTTTCATGCCTTAGATTTGCTGGATTGGGTTTGTTGTTGGGGGGATCTGAAAATGAACAGATGGAAGAGAGAGAGAGAGAAAATAGTAGATACATAGGACGACATTTCTGTACATACATCTGAGTCAATAAATCAGATGTGGATTTGTCAGTATTTCAAAGAAGTCATAAACAAACCAAAATATGTTATCAGAGGCGGTCTTTGCATAGAGGCATTGCTAGGCAACTGCCTTGGGCCCCTACCACTGCAGCCCACTGTAGGTTCCCCCTGACTAGCTGCAAACTTTCCATAGGCCTACAGCTGGTAATTGGGGCCCTTTGGACAGTAATTCACAGATGCGTTCAGAAAGTGCGTTCAGAAATTGTGATTCTTGTATGTTTAAAATGGAAACAAAGACAACACAATAAATTACAAAGAAATACAGTTCAGTCCACACCCCCTCTCGTTTGTGTTAAAATGGAATATTCCATCCATGCCATGTGGCCATGCCGTGAACCACGAACGAGCTGAATTAAGGTGAAATTAAGTGTACAAGTGGGTTTTGAGTGAAGCCATGAAGCACCACTTGCTACAAAAAAAAAGAAGGAAGAGGCTAAACTAAAAACAGATTCTCTTCCAAAACCGATAAGCTTTTTTTTATCAATAAAATACTAAAAATATTTAAAATTAATAAAAAGTAATTCATATAAAATAAAAATTCATTTAAAACACAATCAAAAGCTATCTAATAGTGCACAGAATAATATAAGTTTCAGTTAGTTTCAGTTTCAAATAATTGAACCAGCTCCCCAAACCCTCAACCTGTACTTTATATTTGACAATATTTGCTTACTTTACAGGTCCTCACCCATCTTAATTTTAGTTGTTATATTATTTTTAGCCTCGCGCTGAATTTAGCTCCATGCTGCGGGAGGGAGGGGGAGAGAGAGAGCGCAGCGCGGCTCATTTTGCCTGATTTCTCTTGATTAAATATCAATAAACATGTGAATTTAATACCTTTTAATACCATATATTTTAATTCACTTGATAGGACCTTATTTATTAAAACTTTTTTTTTTTTTATCGCAATGCCGCGTGCGCTTTCCTTTTGACTGACTCGCCCATTCCTTATGACTGACGCTAAACTGTTTGATCCAGTTGTTATATTATATTATATTAATACCATTTTAACGTTTTTCGTTTCTGTGGTTTGAAATTCGTTAGATTATATTTTTGTCAACATTTTGGGTTTATTTTCATTTGTTATTTTTCTAATAATAATAGAATTTACATAATTTATTTTCAAAGTACCGTGCCCAACACTGGCTGACAATGAGCAAGTTTCCTGGCACAACCAGCATGAATGACATGAAATGTTTAAAATAAATACAGACATGTAGAAAAACGAAGACGAAGACAAGCTGTAACCTTGATATAAAAAATAATAGGATAATAATAATAGAATAATAATAGAATAATAATAAATAATAGAATAATATACTAATTAGGCATATTTGTAGCAGTAGGGTATTTTAATTTTCATCCCTGACTCTAATTCATTTAAGTTATATTTGATCTTTTTCTGTACAATCCCTACTAAAGTTTTAGGTGAAGGAGACCTAAAGAAGGTCAGTGCATGTTTCTGGAAAAAAAAAAAAAAACAGTGGGTGTTGCATCGCAATGGTAACCATCCATCGCGATGTTGGGTCATAAATGAGGATGGACGATGATATCATCCATCGGCACAACCCTATTTCTCGCATATTAATATCGATGGGCCCCCTAGCTAAATTCGCCTTGAGCCCCCAAATTGCTAAGTCCGCCACTGTATGTTATATTTTAGATTCTTGTTTAGATGACAGCTTTGCACATCTTGACATTTTCTCAGTCGGCTTTATGAGGTAGAGTCAGCTGTGCTGAAGAGTTACATGTTTTTTTTTAACTCTTAATGTGTTTGAGAGCATCAGTTGTGAAGTTGTGAAGAGGTAGAGTTGGTATACAGTGAATAGCCCTAATTGAGCAATGTGCTAATCCAGATTATGGCACACAAAGGTCAGTAAATCTTAAATGTAAATTCTCAAGATCTTTGAAAGTATCCTTAAGTAAAGTTGCAAAGACCATCAAAAACTTTTTGATGAAACTGGCTCTCATCAGGACCACCCTAAAAAAGAAACTCATCAGTAATACCAGCCTCGGAAACCGCAAGTTAACAGCACCCCAGATAAGAGTCACCTAAATGCTTCACAGAGTATTTGTGTTTGTTTAAGATAAGATAACTTACTACATGATTCCTTATGTGTTCCTTCATAGTCTTGAAGACTTTGGAATAATTTACAACATAGGAAAAATAAAGAAAAGGGATCAGCTACTCTCACAAGATAACACCTCACAACTTAACTCAGCTGTTCTCTGAGGTAATACTTAAACATCAGTTTTCATACTGCTATCCTATGACTTTTGGGTTCTCTAGAATGGAATATACTGTACCAATAATCTGGCACCCGTCTATTAGGCCTCAACTTCAACCCTAATAACTCAACCTCCACTTGATATTAGCACACTGGCCAGGAATCAGGTTCTCTCACAAGATAACACCTCATAATTCAACCAGGTGTGGGCATTCCCAAGCTGTTTCCTGAGGTAATACTTGATTATCAGTTTTCAAACTGCTATCCTATGACTTTTGGGTACTCTAGAATGGAATATACTGTACCATTCATCTGGCACCCACATATTAGGTCTCAACTTCAACCCTAATAACTCAACCTCCACTTGATATTAGCACACTGGCCAGGAATCAGGTTCTCTCACAAGATAACACCTCATAATTCAACCGGATGTGGGCGTTCCCAAGCTGTTCTCTGAGGTAATACTTAAATATCAGTTTTCTTACTGCTATCCTATGACTTTTGGCTTCTCTAGAATGGAATATACTGTACTATTCCTTGGGCACCTGTCTATTAGGTCTCAACTTCAACTCTAATAACTCAACCTCCACTTGCTATTAGAACACTGGCCAGGGATCAGCTTCTCTCACAAGATAAGACCTCACAACTTATACAGGTGTGGGCATTCCCAAGCCATTCCCTGAAGTGGAATATATACATTTGGAACACACTATCTGGCCTCGCTTTAACTCACCTTCAACCTACTATAAGCACACTGGCTAGCCTAGATCAGCTTCTCTCACAAGATAACACCTCACAACTTTTACAGGTGTGGCCGTTCCCAAGCCATTCCCTGAGGTAATACTTGATTATCAGTTTACATGTTGCTGTCACACGACTTTTGGATACTTAAATTACATATCCTTTACCCAACATTTGCACCCTGACCATCTCAATGCTAGAATGACTCATATTTTGTAATTCTGATATTCAGACAAGTCCTCCATCAAACTCTTTCCTTTTCCCCAGTGTTCCTCCCAAGATTAATGTCTACGACTGTGTGTTTAATGAACCTGCAAATGTTGGTGCATGATGGAGAGATATCAGAATGAAAGTGCTTAACACATTAAAGTCTCTTAATGCGTTTAGGATTGAGTAGATAGAGAGTCTGAGAAGCCGCTGGCTGAATCAGAGAGTTTTAATATTTCCGAGAACCAAGAAATCATGCTCGGATCTCACTGAATGCAGGTGATTAATAACAAAAAACGCATGCTGAGTAACTCTTGCTCAACTGAAGCTTCAATAAACCTGAGTTAGGGTATTACTGTTCATATGTAATTAATGCCAGACAGACAGTAATTGGTCAATATAAAGTAGTCGCCATAGGCTATATATATTTATATATATATATAAAGAGAGGCTTTTAGCACATAATTAACTCGTTTAGTTATGATTTGATGGAGGGAGGTCAAATCCTACTGGCAATCCATACATACAGTCAAAAATAGTCAACTAATCGAGTATGAGTACAAGTATAAGGTTGTGAATATTTTAGTTGTTATTATATAGTAGTGCAATAAAACAGTCAATTTGTTCATTTTGGGTTTATGAATCACCTTAAAATACATAAAAAAAACATAAAAATATGTTGCACTATATTTTTAAGTATAACCCACTACACATTGTTTGGTAATTTTGCTAAAAAAAAATAAAAATTACATAAGTCTTAGTTTCTCTACAGGCTTTTACTAAGAAAAATATGTTTCTCCAGTAAACAAAATGAACCTGTTTCTATTATATGAAGAATAATGACAATTTATGTTACTGCTACAGAAATGTAAGTACAACCACAGAAAGCTGCTAATACTATAGTAACCAGGCTTGGAGCATCAGGCTAACGCCCTTAGCATTGTCAGAAACTGAGCTTGAAGCATCAGGCTAATGCCCTTAGCATGGTCAGAAACTGAGCTTGAAGCATCAGGCTAATGCCCTTAGTGATCCAGGCAACTGGGCCTGGAGTGCCAGGTTAGCCCCCTTAAGCATCACCGGCAACCAGGCTTGGAGCATCAGGCTAATGTCCTTAAGCTTTGTCAGAAACTGAGCTTGGAGCTTCAGGCTAGTGCCCTTAGTGTTGATCGGGCTTGGTTGTTTGGATTAACGCTGTTAGCGATGCCCGGATACCAAGCTTGAAGTATCAGGCTAGTGTCCCTAGTGATGGTGGAATCTGGGCTTGGAGTGTCAGGCTTGTGCTCCTAGCAACACCAGCAACCGAGTTTGGAACGTCAGGCTAGTGGCGTTAGCGAAGACAGAGATCGGGTAAGAATCATTAGGCTAGCGCCCCTAGCGATGCTGGCAATCGGGCTTGGAGCATCAGGCTAACGCCCTTGGCGAAGCCAGAGACTCGGCATGGAGCATCAGGCTTGCGCACCTAGCAACACCAGCAAACGAGCTTGGAGCACCAGGCTAGTGTCGATCGGGCTTGGAGCTTTGGTCTAACACCGTTAACCATGCTGGAGACCTAGCATGAAGCATCAGGCTAGCGTCCTTAGCGACGTCGGCAACCAGGCTTGCAGCATCAGGCCACTGCCCTTAGTGATGCTGGCAACCAGGCTTGGAGCAACAGATTACCGTTGATGGAGCTTGGAGCTTTGGACTAACATCGTTAGTGATGCCAGAAAACTGACCTTGGAGCATCAGGCTCATGCCTTTAGTGACGCCAGCAACAGGGCTTGGAGCATAAGGCCACTGTCCTTAGTGATGCCAGCATTTGGGATTGGAGCTTCAGGCTAATGCCCTTAGTGTCAGTCAGGCTTGGAGCTTTGGACTATCGCCATTAGCGACGCCGGAGACCAGGCTTGGAGCATCAGGCTAACACCCTTAGCATTTCCGCCAACCAGGCTTAAAGCATCTGGCTAACACCCTTAGCAATGTCAGAAACTGAGCTTGGAGCACCAGGCTAGCGTCCTTAGTGATCCAGGCAACCAGGCTTGGAGCATTGGACTAGCACCATTAGCAATTCTGGCCACTGGGCTTGGAGCATCAGGCTAGCGGCATTAGCAACACCAACAACCAGGCTTAAAGCATCATGTTAGCACCCTTAATGACACCGATGACCAGGGACCGGTCTTGGAGCTTTGGGCTAGCTCTGTTAATGACATTCAGGCTTGGCCTTGAGTCTCATTAACTTTATAAAAATGTATATGCAACGTTTCTACAAATTTCTAAAACAAAATGAACACACACAATATTGTGCTGTACTTGCTTGTTGAAACCATTGCTCTTTTTGCTTGATAAGTGCACACTAAAGACACAACTTAAAAACAAGTATATTAAAGTTGCAGCCACATCTACAGATATTTGGTGATGTCTTAATGATGGTATTGGGACAGTGAGGATGGTGAGAGCCACAACAAAACCTTCATATTTTGTCTCTTAAGATTCCATTGTGGAAAATGAGTGTTTAGGATCATTATCTGCTGTAGGAGCCGTTCTCTTTTCATCTTCAGCTTTTTTACATCCCTTCATCTCTATATCATGTTTGTTTTCTTTTCCATGCACAAGCAGTAGTACTATCCTCTATTATTTTAATGGTTTATAGGTTAGAGGTTGGTGCATTATAAGGGTATTAACAAGATCTTTTTTCGGTTTCATGCAAACAAAAAAAAAAGATCCGGGTGGAGTTCATCCTAGAAGTTCCAATTTAATTTTTCATTCAAATAAACCATCTTACCATCTTTTTTATGTGGATTCCTTAATTTGCATTCGGTGCGTCTGCAGCTAGACAACACATTTCCAGTTCACACGCACTTGTAAAGACTGTGAGTGTGAGTGTGTGTGTATGGTAATATCTGCCCACATTTGCCCTAACACTACTGATGACCAAAATGACAAAATTGCTCCAGGAAGCTTTTGATTCTGTGTAGAATCTTTAAATGAATGGTTCTTTTATAATGTGGGTATGGAGCATGCACAGTGTGGGCGGAGCCAAGAAAGGGAAACTCAAGAAATCTGGGCTGGAGTTCTGGTTGGCTTTAGCTGATGAGACTCTTATAAGGTTTCAGTAACAGAGAAGATGAGTTGGGTTTGGTTCTTGTCCCAAACTTTATATATGTCTAGTGCTCATAATATATTATAATTATGATAATATATTTAGCATAATATATGCTTTCAAATGAGCTTTGATATTGATGTGATTTTTATACCATTTCAGCTTCTGGAGACGCCTGTTGCACAAGGAACCTTGACACCTGGACACTGCTCTCTCTCCCTGTACTCTCCTCCTCAGCCTCTCGTTTCTCTCCCGCCGCGTGCTGTTATAGTCATACGTTAGCACGGGTTTCTGCGTTCTAAATCACGCCCAATCACAGGAATATTGCACTATATTGTGAGTTAACCAGTGGTAAATAGTGCACTGTTTCTGTGATAGGAAGGGAGTGATTTAGAACGCAGGTACAGCCACCGCGCTGCCCCACCCCTCTGCTTGGAGAACAGCCACTCCTGAACAGAGGCTGTGCTTCTGATTGGCTGTGAGTCTCAGCGGCGTCTCTGTCTGAAACAAATCACCCGCCTTAATGACTCACCTCAAAAATACGGGACAAAGCGCGTCCCGGATCAATTCAATACGGAACGCGTATTTTACTGCCCAAATACGGGACGATTCCGTATAATACGGGACGATTCCGTATTATACGGGACGGTTGGCAACCCTAACACAGACAGTGCTGCTTTCAATTTCCTTTCCAAGTTGTTTAAGGTGAAATATGCAGACATCCCAAGTTGCAAAAGTTGATTTCAGGGAGGTTGGTTTGTCTGAATATGGAGATGGAGCATTCCTTTCCATCATTAAATGTATTAATTCATTTGTAAGTTATTGACCCCACTAATATACATGTATTTACAGGTTCATGAACTAGAAAAGAAGAAGTAAAGCTCTAGTTAATTGTGATTAATCACAGAATTCTGAAAAACTGAAAAACAGATACAGAAAAACTCTCTATGTTTGTGTGGTTTAATTCACTCCAGTTACTCCAGTAAATTTCACTTTTTTTCTTTTTTTTTAAATGACAGTAGAGAGTAAAAGTTCTCTTTATTGGTGTCAGACCTAACGGCAAGTCCTATCATCATTATTTAGGTCATTTCAGAGATTTAATTAAAGTACACGACATCTACACACACATTTTTTTTTTAATGGAACATTGTTTAATTAGGGTTATATTCAGTCATAATGTCATTTATTATGCTTTAAACAAATTAACTTGATTCCTTCTCTTTAATCTTTTGACATCATTAGTGGTTGGCCTCTAAATGGGGATTCACACACATTCACACACACACACACACACTTTTGTATTTATTAGAGTTATAGCACAGTCATATAATGTCTTTATATCTTCTTGCTGAGAAGCACGGAGTCATTTATATTAAAAATATTTTTATAGACTCAGTTCAAGTATGCACTTTATATGTATGTAAAGTAGTTCTGGAATTTTATATGGAATGCTTGTTTGAACCAGCCTGATAGCTCTGTATTACATAATTATATGTATTAAATCTGTATTCTGGCCTATGTATGGTCTAGGAATGTTACATATAAGTGTAACTACATATAATACGGAGTAAAAAGTTTGGGCACCTCTGATCATTTTCATGGTTTTTCTTTTGTAAATCGTTGGTTGCTTGGATCAGCAGTTTTAGTTAAATATATCATATAGCAGACGAACACAGTGATATTTGAGAAGTAAAATAAAGTTTATAGTATTTACATTGACCCTTGACCTACATTCATACAGGTAAATCCAATTCTGAGAAAGGCTTAAGGTTCCCAATTGCAAGTTTTCCTCCTCTTTGCATCTTCTCTAAAGAGAGTGGCAACATGGGAGCCTCAAATCACAACTCTCTCAAATGATCTGAAAACAAAGACTGTTCAACATCATGATTTAGGGAAAGGATATAAAAAGCTTAAATCTCAGAGATTTCAGCTGTCAGTTTCCACTGTGAGGAACATAGTGAGGAAATGGAAAAGGACACAGGCACAGTTCTAGTTAAGGACTGAAGTGGCAGACCAAGAAAAATCTCAGATAATCAGAGGAGAAGGATGATAAGAACAGTCATAGTAAACCCACGGAACAGCTCCAAAGACCTACATCATCTTGCTGCAGATGGTGTCACTGTGCGTCATTTTATTTGAACTATTCAGTGCACTTTGCACAAGGAGAGGCTGTATGGGAGAGTAATTAATGCATAGGAAGCATTTTCTGAGCACACGCCACAAACAGAGTCGCTTGAGGTATGCTAAAGCTAAAGCATATTCAGATAAGCCAGCTTCATTTTGGAATAAGGTGCTGTGTGTGGACAAATAATTGAGTTATTTGGAGGGCAGTTATTTATGCATGGAGGAAAAATAAAAAACAGCATTCCAAGACAAACACTTAAAGCTACCTACAGTAAAATTGGGTGGTGGTCCTATCATCATGCTGTGGGGCTGTGTGATCAGTGCAGGTACTGGGAATCTTGTTAAAGTTGAGGATTAATCGCATGGATTTTAGTCAATATCAGCAGATTCTTGAGAACAATGTTTAAGAATCAGTAAGAAAGTTGAAGTTGCACCAGGGCTGGATACTGAATACTACAAGAAAGACCCTAAACACTGACTGGAATGGCCATCTCAATCTTGTGGTTGATTTAAAGTGGAGTGTTCATGCTCGGAAACCATCAGATCAAAGACTGAACTGGAGATGTTTGATAAAGAGGAATGCTTGAAAATACCTTCAACCAGAAGCTTCAACCAGACTCTCATTAGAAGCTATAGGAAGTGTTTAGAGGCTGTTGTTTCTGCAAAAAGAGGATCTACTTAATATTAATGTAATTTTCCTGTTGGGGTGCTCAAATTTATGTACATGCCTAATTTAGTTAAAAGAATTATTGCACACTTTTTGTAAATCCTATAAACTTCATTTCACTTCTCAGATATTGCTGTGTTCTTCTGCTATGTGATATATTTAACTGAAATTGCTGAACCAAACAACGTAGAGTTATGTATATAACCACGCCCTTACTCCTCCCACTCACTCCCTATCTAAACCTCTACTTCCTCTCTACCTGTGTGTTGAACAACTTCGCGCGACTGGCGTCCTTGTCTACCCAGGCTGCTCCACCGCCGCTGCTCCTGGCTGCCTTCCTTCATTACGGTGTGTTTTTCCCCAACTGCCGGGGCTGGCGTCTCCTCTCCTGGCTCCTCGGCCCGGTCTGGCCAGTTCCGCGAGGTCTCCTTCTGACTTCAGCGACTTCTTTCTCTCTCTCAGCGCTGCCGCTCCCGGCGCACATGCCGCTGATTGCGCCCCCGCCACTGCCCCGAACTCCAGCCCAAATACTCTGAGTTCGCCCCCCTCTCTTCTTCTTCTCTGTCCAGTCAAGGGCGTGGGGAAATACTAGCAAAGTGGAGTTATGTATGTAACTTAGTTTTGGGAGATTGATCCTTGCCCTCTCTCCTCCCTATATACACAGTCACTTCCTCTCTACCTGCGCGTTGAACAACCTCGCATGACCGGCGTCGTCGCCTACCCAGGCTCCTCCACTGCCACTGCTCCCGGCTGCCTTCCTTGATTACGGTGTGTTTTTCCCCAACTGCCGGGGCTGGCGTCTCCTCTCCTAGTTCTCGGCCCGGTCTGGCCACTTCCGTGAGGTCTCCTTTGGACTTCAGCGACTTCTTTCTCTCTATCACCGCTGCCGCTCCCAGCGCCCCCGCCGATGCCCCGAACTCCAGTCCAAATACTAAGAGTTCGCCCCCCTTCTTCTTTTCTTCTCTGTCCAGTCAAGGGCGTGGGGAAATACTAGCAAAGTGGAGTTATGTATATAACTTTAAGTTTTGGGAGATAGATCCACGCCCTCACTCCTCCCACTCTCTTCCCTATATACACCGTCACTTACTCTCTACCTGCTCTCTGTCCAGTCAAGGGTGTGGGTCAATACTAGCAAATAATAATTAATAAAGGAATGTCATGAAAATTTTAAATGGTGCCTAAACATTTTCATAGAGTGTAGCGTCCATAATCAAATCTATAGTCCTCAGATCTTCTCCCAGAGCAGTCAGGGGCGCACCGTTGTGAATCATATATACTGCATATGTGAAACATCTTTAATATTTACCACTCAGTATCCTGTAGGGTGGGGTGGATGGCGATTCTTTGGTGGGAACGCAACTGTATTACTGATCTTACTGTATATCTGTAGCTCTAAGCCCTGTTGGATTCTTCTTCTTTTAATGCATGCTTTCATCCACATCATCTATTTTTTTTTGCGTTTTTCTAAGAAGAAAAAAACGTACAAAACCTCAATGTCACTGCTGGGCAGAGGATAGTTCACTAAACAGCATTCTGTGGGCGGAGTCTTGTGGGAGGCTCTTCTTTTCTTTGTCCTTCCTGTTCCTGTAATGTTATCCTGACTGCTTATGTGACTTTCTGATCCTGTTTTGCTGACCGTTCCCATGTGCTATTCAAACACATGGCCCTGTCTTGTTGTTGTTGTTGTCTTGGTTCCACTCTAGCCCCGTCTTTTCATTAGTTTCATTCGTCCGTTACCCCGCCCCCTTGTTATTTTCCCCAGGTGCTCCTAGTCTCCCAGTGTGTAAATGTACCCCATGTATTCCTTTGTTTTCTGTCATTGATTTTTGACCTCTTTCGTTTGTTTGACCCATAATCATGCTTCATTTATTCCCGCTGATTTTTTTGTGTGTTTGTTTGCTTGTTTAGTTAGTTAGTTAGTTTGTTAGTTAGATAGATAGTTTGTTTGTTTCTTTGACATCTAATTAGTTAGTCCTTTGTCCTTTGTTTTATAGTCTTTATAGTCTTTATAGTTTTTTTGGTCTTAGTGGTTTTTATTTTGTTTTTTAACAAAAATATGACTACTAATAAAACCAACATGCATTTGCATCGTGCCTCTGGATCATTACAGCAGGGTCCTGTGTGCAGTGTATTTTTACTACTGATGAAACAACAGAAATTAACCTTAAGTCAACACAAATTGTGCAGCGGAGACAGGAGAGCATCTGTCTATGACTTCACAAATACTAGGTGGAGCATCTAGGTACATCTAGGAGTGTCTAACAGAGTGGAGGACAGTGAGTGAACACAGTGTTTAAAAACTCCAGCAGCACTGCTGTGTCTGATCCACTTACACGAGCCCAATAACATACTAACCGCCTGCTGAAAAGGTTCACCTCCTTCTCTGTGGTGGTCCTATGGGGTCCTCATTGAAGTACAGGGTGAAAGAAGCATAATAAAGTATGTCTGTAATTATATAAAGTGCTTCTATACGCTGACAAAATGGGTTAAAAAAAAGAAAGAATGGACGTAGAAATATCTGTGTATGTTGTGTTTAATTCAGGGCAGATCATGTAGTGTTGGTGTTTTGATGGCTAACAATGAATAAAAACAGAAAAATCAGTGCAAAATGTCTTTATATGTGGGGTCTTCAATGTTTTCAACATCGATAAGATTGTTAAAGTCCGGTAATGTAGGCCAAGCCTTAGTGGTTTTCACTACTGTTTAAATCCCAGGACATTACTGGCAAACTTTTAATGCTTTTGGGTATTGCATCACTCACATCAACTCATAGTCCTCAGATGGCATCGCACCGCTATCCCTGCGTTCACATTTACTGTAAAAGTTCCATTACACAGAATCTGATGTTCCCAGAAACTGGTCTCCAGCTCCTTCATTTCTGAATCTGCCCTTAAGGGGGTTCCAGTCTGGGATAATTACATAATCAAAATGCCAAAATGCCTTTTTGCCTGTAATGTATTGGCTTCTACTTACATCGCCCCAATGTCGAAGCAGGTAATCAGAAAGGTCGGGAGAATTCCCGGTGGGCAGTAGTGAGTAGTGAACAAACTTTGAATGTCACAGTAAAGTTTATATATAAAGTATATTCATAGTTTAGGACAGTCGTTCCCAAACTGTAGAACTTGTACTACTGATGTATATGAAGCATTTCAAAATGGTATGCCAGCTGCTCTTACAAAAAAATTGCAAGCACCATTAAGGATTATTAATCCATCATTTTCTGTAGTAACTCATAACAGGATCAGGACGTATCATTAGATATTAAGAAAACATGCTGGGTTTAAGTACCGGCAACTTTTATCAGAAGAGCTCCAGCCAGTATTTTCTTATTACAACTGTGTGGTTTTTCACAGTAATCTGTGTTGGGTGAAGGCTCTGATTTTGCCCGCTGTCATTCCCCCAGTCTCATTTCCAAATTTCCACACTCAGGGTTGCCAGATTTAGGAAACAGCATGAAAAGAGTGTGCTGCAGGCATGGATACAGGCAATCTGGCCTAGAGCTGTAATTTTAGCAGAAATTTTAAAGCTCTAAGCTTCAGTTAAGGTTCTCTAACCTTCAGATGCAATTCTAGGATCAAAGTTTTAGAAATATAACAATTTAGATTCATTTCAGACACCCAGACATTTTTACATATTTTTTTTAAATCGAACATTCCTTCCAAAGGTGCATTCTACAATATCTCGTCTACTTTAAAAAGCTAAAAGCAGGAAGCTACTTTAAAACTCAGTATGTCTTTTTCAGGGTATTTGGTCATCCTGCTCTGGTTAATAAAGTTCCATCATGTTCCATAATGTTGTGTAACATTAATTAGCTGACACACATACAGACAGTACTAGTCTAGCACCTCACCTTTAATATCATAAAAACACACAAACCGACCAACAGCACCACAGCTAGCCTCTCTCTCTCTCCAGTTAAAACAGTAGACAGCCTGCAGCATTAGCTTAATAAATTAATAATAATAAAAATAATAACACCGTAAAGAGTGCTGTTTGATTGTGCACATGCTCAGTGAGGAAAGATGAAAAGAGGATGAAAGACGATGAAACCATTAGATCGGCGAGGGGGAGACTGCTGTATTTTCATTCTTAGGAGTATGTTTAAAGATATATTTTCTTGGGTTTAACGTTGGAAAACGTTTAGAGGTGCTGGGACTCATTTTAGGGGTACTTGAGGCCCCTTATAGGAGCTAACGACACCCCTGCTGACCATAGCTGGGTAATTCACTCCCACCGCTAGCATAGTAAAGACGGCACTTTGGACACTAAAACGCAGTGGTGTGCAGCGAGGCCCTTCTAACCCTTCAGAGAAGGGGTGACAATAGGTGCATGTAACTCATTACGTAGTATTTAATAAGGAAATATATATTACATGTATTGAAACTTATAAGCATATATGTTATAAATTAACTAAAATAAAAAAAAACATCTCAACTCATTTAAAGCATTAGTCTGCGTTTTTCAGTTGCTACAGGACTCTTATCTGACTGACAGCTGTTCTAACCAATCAAAGCTCATGCTGGATTAGTTAAATAGTTAACTAGTTAACAATCATGGAATTGCGACGGCAAATAAGACAGATATTGTGTCACATCATATTAAACAGCCTTTTTAAAGGCTGTCCTTCAATGTGAAACTAATTCACAATAAAAGGCCGCCTGACTGGTGAGTTTTTGTGTGTATTTAATGTTTTGGCTGCCCTGACGTAACGTTACTGTAGGCATTAGGCACTTAGGCACTGGTTGTTGTGGTCTGTTGTACATGATACTTTTGTCGTTTGTAGCTGTACTGTATTAGTGGGCTGTTAATGTGTACTAAGTTCCTATAACTTAAAAGTTAAGACAGAGAATATGTAGTTATTGCAATATTCATCTATGTTTAAGGGGGGGGGGGGGGGTGTGAGGGGTGTTGCAGAAGGGGTACCCACTATATTAACTGCACGCCACTGCTAAAACATTATTTTATATATACTGTATATTAGGGGTGTCACAATTTCGATATTTTATCGAAATCGATCGAAATTGTCATGGTCTCGAGCTCTCGAGGATCGACGATCCCTCCCTTTAAGCTACGCAAGCACACGCGCGCGCTACGCAAATGGTGCAGCACACTGTAGTCGATGCCGTGGACATTCTGACTGCTGAAAGAGCAGCCCTTTCTCCAGAGAATGTGGACATTCTCATCTTCTTAAAGAAAAACTTGAAAATATAAAAATAACAGTTGTTTTGTCTAGCCTCAAATATGTTAATAGTTTTGGTACCTTAAGGAGCATCTTTCTCTCAGATAAAGTTAATAATATATCTTTATTAAAGAAAAAACTTGTCATTCTCAGGTACAGAGTCTTATTTTTCATGTTTAACTGTTATAGTAGGATAGAGATCAGTTTGTTAAGGCTCTAATTGTTCTATTATTTTGTACATGACTGTTCCTGTATTTTTTTTATTATTTATTTTATGTTGCACACTGCTGTTTTAATAGCGCACACTGCTGCTACCAAAAAAGCCACTAGATGGCATTACATTTATATCTTAATTAAATTATTTAAATTTGACCATTAGTGCCTGATGTGGTGTATTACAGATCACTTGTATCACTTTGCATCACTTATATCAAGTCCACCTTTTGAAATAAGATATTGTAAATTTGATGAATCAAACCAATGACTGACCATAGACTAATCTAAAACTGGCATAGGCCTCTCTGCTGTAAAAAAAAATAAATAAAAAATTGAGAATCAAATTGAATTGTGACCCTAAAATCGGAAATAAAATCGGATCGAGGATTTAGAGAATCGTGACACCCCTAGTGTATATATTCTCTGATCAGCTACAGAGTAAGACTCATTGTCGCTTGCCCACGTGAGCTTCCTGTTTAGGGAGAAGTGGGTAAGGCAGAAACTCTAAAGTACATTTGTACACTAAGCACGAATATTAACTGTACATTTGGGTTCTATTTGTGTTTAGTGCTCAGTCATTCCTTCCATCTACACTGAGAAAAAAAAGTTGAAAGACTCTTGCAAAGCAGTCATCATTTTGCAATTTGTGTAGAGTCAGGATGGATATGCATGCTAGGAGACTAATTAATGTGAGCAGCAGCTGTCAAATACATTATTTTTTTTTCCCAATATGAAACGACACCTGCTTGGAAAATGATGGACAACTCTATCTGAAAGTAACTTGACTTAAAATGATTAGAATTTTGTGTTATTTTGCTGCGTTAGCAACAGCAGCAGCAGGCGGAATACTTTATCCACAACACCCTGACTAAGTTTCTCCCCGCAGTCATAAACACTTTAGTCCACTGTATTTCTTCTTCTAGAGCACTGCAGTTTTTTTACATTTTAAAGAGAAACCATGATTGGCAATCCAGAGCAACACACTGCAGCCAGAAATGTGCCTTAACAGTAGAAACATAACATAATGCTACTTCCTGTATTCTGCAGATTTCATTTTCCAGCAGGATTTGGCACACTGCCCACACTGCCAAAAGTACTAATTGGTATAATATAATTTCCTAATTTTTTTGAGACACTTATTTTGGGTTTTCATTGGCTATAAGCTATAATCATTAACAATAAAAGGGGAAAAAAATCTAAATTAAACCAAATTACTGAAATAAAGCAACTTTTTAATGATATTCAAGATGCACTAGGCACTAGGGGTGTCACGATTCTCTAAATCCTCGATTCGATTTTATTTCCGATTTTAGGGTCACGATTCGATTTGATTCTCGATTTTCTTTTTTCTTTTTTTACAGCAGAGAGGCCTATGCCAGTTTTAGATTAGTTTATGGTCAGTCATTGGTTTGATTCATCAAATTTACAATATCTTATTTCAAAAGGTGGGCTTGATATAAGTGATGCAAAGTGATACAAGTGATCTGTAATACACCACATTAGGCACTAATAGTCAAATTTAAATAATTTAATTAAGATATAAATGTAATGCCATCTAGTGGCTTTTTTTGGTAGCAGCAGTGTGCACTATTAAAACAGAAATGTGCAACATAACAAAATAAATAATAAACAAATACAGGAACAGTCATGTAAAAAATAATAGAACAATTAGAGCCTTAACAAACTGAACTCTATCCTACTATAACAGTTAAACATGAAAAATAAGACTTTAAGACTTTTTCAGTCCCTGAGAATGACAAGTTTTTTTCTTTAACAAAGATATATTATTAAGTTTATCTTCAGCTTCTACTAAAGGACACATTTTACACATGCATTTCTGGACAAGCTGAGAGTGAAAAACACATGTGTTTGATAGCAGTGTTTGATGTGCTGGTTTTATAGGACTTTGAGCAGAAAGGGCAGAACACTACATAAGCGTTCAGCATCTACTAAAGGACACATTTTACACATGCATTTCTGAACAAGCTGAGAGATGCAGAACCAGCATCTTAAAGTGAAAAACGCATGTGTTTGATAATTGTTTAATTTGCTGGGAATTTGCTAGGGAATTTTCTTACATTTGCAATGCCATTAATTCAAATTCATACAGTATTTTTACCTATAACATATATAATAAATACTATTACTATAATGATCAAGTGAAGAGTTTGGTTGCAAAACGTTATAAATCCATTTTTATCAATTTGAGTAAAAAAGGGTTTTCTTTAGCAAGAAAGTGGTAGTCTGAAAACCACTACTAAGCTACTAACCATACTAAGGTTAAAATAACACAAAAAAATCAAATCAAGATTTTAATATTTAAAGATTTATTTTTAAAAATAATTCGTTTTTTCACATTTTTTCCAAAATATCTTATATATCCTTTGGCATCAATAGATTTTTTTTTTTTTACTGAAAATGTGCAAAATACAATAATAAATAACAGTAAATTGTACATCTGAATATAATAGTTTGACCATTGGGCCTAAAAACACAAATTTCAAAACATTTCTTTTTGAAAAAGTGCAAAATTTCATTAAAGAACAAGACATTAACACTATAAAATCCCCAAAATCACGTTACATTCACGTTCTGTAGTGTAGTGTGGTGTAGTATAGTGTGTATTGTGTGTGTGTGTGTGAACTGCAGGTGACAGCCGGCATTTCCCCCCCTCCTGAATGCCTGATTTTCTTTACCTTTTCACGTACATGAGACTCTTTTGATGGCTTTCTCTTTTTTTTCAATAACTGCTTCACGAACAGGCTCCTCTATACCATCAAAACCGCTCATTTTCGCGGACTTTGAGAGTGAAAAAAGAAAGTGAAAGTAGGCTTCACGAAATGCCGGCCGGCTCAACAGGGCGCGTGCTATGATGTTTACATTAGATAGCTCGTGGAATGCTGCACTGTGATTGGATGAGGGGAGATGTGGCGTTCTGCGGGAAATCAAGACTGGCGTTTGTCGCATTTTGGAAAGAAAGAGAGAAAGCAGGGCAGTATTACATGGCGGATGTGGCGTTTTTAATGGAAATTGATTATTGGCTTTTCAAGAGTGGTCACATAACATTCTGATTCTGGCTCTTACTCATTTTTTTAAAAAATGGCGTTTATCGCGTTTTGGAATCAAAAATTTTCTTTTATAGGAGTCTAAATTCTGCTCTATATACAACCAATAGGCATTTTTGTCCAAATTCCTACAGTAAAATGATTTGAAACTTACATGATTAATACTATAGCAAGTGTTTTTTCCTTATTCAATAATACTTTAAATTGTGGAAATTACCTGAAAACAACTGTATTTTATTTTTAATAAGAGAAAGGTCTGCATTTGAAAAAATGTGACATGGTTTTACAGATAGATAGTTGTCTTTCTGGTGTATATTTGATGATTATATCTCAGTAAATTATGTCTATTGAGCTGTTAACAAAATTTGACCTTATTTCATTTTCAGTCTCTGCATGAGAAGCGAGAGCAACTTCTCCCAGCTCTGCTGTGCATGCGACTATTGTAAAACAAGGTTTAGATGTGCACTCCCATTTTATGCAAATATGCTACATTTGCATTGCTTTTAATCTATGAAAAAATACTATTTGTTACTATTATTATGATGATTCTTCACGAGCCTAATGTTTTGCTGCCCCTCGGGCATTTGGGGCTTTACGATCAGTGCATGATCCGCGTGGCCTGAGCAATGCCACTGCTTAAAATTTTCAGTATGCTCCCGGTGATGCTAAACTGCTGCATCTACAGGTTGCAGATTTGGCCTTTCTTTTTTTTTCTTTTACCAACGACCGTCTTTAGCTTGGGAGTCGACGCTAATTTGAGTGCTCCCCTGCTCACACTCCTGAGTCTTAAGTGCCCGCAGGGGGGGGCTTCAGAGATGACCCCATCAACATCAAGCCTTTTCTGCGCAACCCCAGTCGGAGCAGGGTAGCTGCCAAGGCGCTGGTGCCTCTTATTAGCATGATTGGTGTTAGCGGATGTGCAATGGCATGCTTATGGCGGCGTGGTGGCTGGCAGGTGGACAGCGATGTGTCGCAGCAGCCAAATGAATGTTGCGGTCGGCTTGTTTTGGAAAGGCATGAGGGAGCACAGCCTGTACATTCGTTATGTTCAGCAGATGTGTGTGTGTGTGTTTTTGTCTTGGTAAGAGAGGAAAAAGAGAGAAAAAGACAGAAAGAGAGATAGAGGGAGAGAGAGCAGCTGGAGAGTGGAAAGACCGGAGGCAAGAAGAAGAGAAATCGCACCATTCTCAGTCCTCCACCACCCACAGCGCTGGCACTCAGTTAGCTGGGGAGCCTCCGCTGGCTTCATTGTTACATTTTCACTCGTCATCCCCACAAGACCAGATATTCAGGTGCCTCCCTGCGAGCGGTGGGACTGAGCAATGGTGTCACCAGCCGTTTTAGACAGAGCACCTCAGAAAATTGACACTGACATCATTATAAAATGCATCATGGGGATTTCACCGCAGTGCTTGGGTTTTGATTATCTTCCACAGATGCCACTATTGGATTCTCAAGCGAGGCGCCACTGACAACTGTCTGAATACTGTAGCTGACACTGCAGAGGTGTATACTAGTGCTAGCATTCGTATCTCAGCACTGCCAGGTCCTGTCCTTGGCTAGAAGCTCTCCGCTCTGCAGACCGGTCATGTTCTCTGTGGGAGAAAAAGACGGCAGGGTTTCCTTCTTGCCATTGCTGAAGAATGCACCAGTTTTAGTGTGCATCTGAATGGTTGGGCACAGAGGTGGGCACTGATATGATGTGGAAAGCTCAGGGCTTAGTTAGTCCTGATCCAGTGCCTCATTTAGGGGCATCCCGCATCTTGTTTGCATATGAAAATGCAATAGAAATGACTTTATTTCCCCCATGTTCTTTTTTAAAACATTTTTCTCAATCCCAAGGGCTATAGTCCCACACATTCAGCTGCTAATTAGCTGTATATCCCCATTAACGGTGATGCTACAACACAAGGAGGTTGAAGACTAACACATGCCTCCTTCTTCAACACATGTTAAGTCAGCCACCACCTCTTTTTTCGAACTTCTGCTGAGCTGCTGTGCTTTAGCATTGAAGAATAGCATCACAGAGCACTCAGTTCCGATACATCAGCTCACAGATGCCTTGTGTTGATCGACATCACCCTTTGGAGTGGTGAGCGGAAAGAGCACCATCTACGCACCCATAGAGAGAGAGCAAGGCCAATTGTACTCTCTCGCGGCTGCAAGCTGGCAAGCTGCATGACTGGGATTCGATCTTCTAATCATAGTGGCAGCAGTTAGCCAGCTGGACCATTCAACGCCCTTTTTTCCATATTCTACATGGTGATCTTTATTATTTATTTTCTGAGAGGTTCATGTACAACATTAGGGTGCTTTTATGTTTCAAAATCAGTCCCAATTATTTTTTATTTATTTGCAACTATTTTCAATCTTACTTTGCCACTTAAAGCAACCAACACAATTTAAAAAGTTGTATTTCTCAGTCCTGGGCACTAAACGACACATGCTAAACATGCATTTTTGGACAAGCTAAGAGAACCGAGCAGAACAAAGTTACACAGTGCAGTTAGCAGCATGAAAGCTTGGAGTTTAAATTATATTCTCCCAATAACAGCTTATTTTAAATCTGTTGTTTTAAGGTAAAATTCTACAACATATTGTACAGTATAATATATACAATTAAACAGCTGTTTCTCTTAACATACCTTTAAGATATAAGCTTTATGAACACTTTAAACCTATTAAAATGCAGTAAGTTGAATAGGCATAAATAAATAAATAAATGAGTTGGTTATTTCTTTGTGTTGATGAAAACATTAAAATCTGTGATCGTGTGGTCGTTTTGAGAGCATCATTCCACCATCATTCACCACCATTTTCAGATGCAATTGGGTGAACTGAATCAATCAATCATTGTGAACTTGTTCCGGCTATAGGGTAAACTCAGCATTCATTTGCCACAGAAGCATAAATCAGCTTTAATCAATCCAATAAACTTACATTAATCCAAATATGGTACTACCTTTTTATTACAATGATTGAGGTGTGCTGCAATGGTGTATTGTAGAGAAACTAACAGACATTTTCTCACAGTGTGTTGATTTTTTTGTCTAATTTTGATGTCGAAAACAATTACAGTCCATGTTTTTACTATTCACATTTCTCATAATGTTGATTTGTCTAAGCTCAGTTATGATGTTTTTATTGAGTAAAAGTTTGACAGTTAAAGCCAGCTGTGAACTTTTGGGTTTGTGTATATGTGCATATTGCTCTCTTGCTGATCTTTGCAGTTTTGTATTGCTATAGGGCAGAAGCTTAAGATTATATAAATGTTAATGGTTTTGGCTTGAGGCTTATATACAGAACTACATTATGTACATTTACACCATGTTAGACACGCAAATGTAGAGCCCAAAAACTCTCACTGATATCAGGATTCAAACCTGTCTGTAAAACAGTAATTACCTTATTATTTAGGACAGGTAATATGGTGTTGTTAGCCACTATGCTACAAATATTACAGGTTAGTTAGGACAATATATAAATTAAGATTTCCTATGTATAACAACACACTTTACTAAAAAAGTAGCTACACAGCAAATCTGTTGGTGTTACATCAACACTCTTAGGGTCTACTTGTTTCTGGACCCCCCCTTAAATTGGGAAGGGTAATATGTGTACTTGGAGTCAACACTAAGGGACACACTACACATAGTTTTCTGGACAAGCTGAGGGGTAGTGAACCCATATGAACCGTAGAGTCATTTTGAGTAACAATAGAGTAATAACTTGTTTCTGAACTTCCCCTTAAATTGGGAAGGGAAATAAATGCTTTGAGCCACCACTAAAGGCTGCACTATAAACATACTTTTCTCAACAAGCTGAGAGATGGAGAATGTATATGGAAAGTTAAGTAAAACTGAGTAATAATAGAGGAATAACTTGTTTCTGGACTCTCTTTCGTTGGAAAGTGTAATATGTACTTTGAGCCACCATTTAAGGTCACACTGTAATACATACTTTTCTGGACAAGCTGAGAGATAAAGAATGCATTTGGACAGTAGAGTAACATTAAGTGATAATAAAGTAATAACTTGTTTTTGGATTTACTCTTCCATTGTAAAGTGTAATATGCACTTTGAGTCACCGCTAAAAAACACAAAAAACATACTTTTCTGGACAAGCTGATATGGACAGTTGAGTAAAACTGAGTAATAATAGAGAAATAACTTGTTTCTGGACTCCCTCTTCCGTTGGAAAGTGTAAAATGCACTCTGAGCCACGTCTAAAGAACACACAATAAACATACTTTTCTGGACAAGCTGATAGATAGAGAATGCAAATGGAAATTTGAGTAAATTTGAGTAATAATACAGTAATAACTTGTTTCTGGACTCCCCCTTCAATTGGGAAGTGTAATATGCACTTTGAGCCACCACTAAAGGAGATACTATAAACATACTTTTCTGGACAAGCTGAGAGATAAAGAAATGCATATGAACAGTACAGAAATAATGAGTAATACTAAAGTAATAACTTGTTTCTGGACTCCCTCTTTAATTAGGAAGTGCAATATGTGCTTTTAGCCACCACTTAAGGTCACACTATAAACATGCTTTTCTGGACAAGCTGAAAGATGAAGAATGCATATGGACGGTAGAGTAATATTGAGTAATTATAGTGTAATAACTTGTTTCTGGACTCCCCCTTTAATTGGGATGGATAATATGTGCTTTGAGCCACCAGGACACACTGATTATAAACATGCTTTTCTGGACAAGCTGAGAGATAAAGAATGCATACAGATGGCTCCCCTCCACGCCAAGAACATGCTTTTCTGGATAGACTAATAAACACACAACAAGAACCTCGAGAACTGCATCATTATTTTATAAAATACGGGGCACACTTCATATATTTCAGAGAAAACACGTGTAACTATGTTCCTTTAATGATGTCAGTGTGTAATACTCCTACAAAGATTGGTGGGATTAGAGCAAAAACAAATAAAAACAGCCCCTGAAATTGTCTGACCTCAAATATAAAGTCTAAATCTATATGAGACAAAGCGCAGCAATAACGGCAGCGTTACTGTACACAGAAGAAAGAAGCCAGTCAATTTTCCTGGAGTGGAATTAAGATGATAGTGTTTCCTATTTTATGAGGCCCATCGATCTTTGTCAACCTGTAACCATTTCGGTCTATTAAATAAGGCGTAAAATGGGCTGGCTCAATTTTGACCTGGTGTCAAATTTGTGTTCTCAAAATGTATTCCAAGTCATCTGGAAACAAGAGCTAAAGCATTATTCATATCTCAGGAAATAGCCTGGCAGGCATGTGGAGGAAAAGAGGCGTTCTGAAAGAGAGAGAGAGAGAGAGAGAGAGAGAGTGAGAGAGAGAGAGAGAGAGAAACAGAAAGTGTATTCAATCCAAATCCATGGCCCGATGCTAAATCACAAAACTTTGAGAGAGATTAAACTCGCCTGATGTCTCTGACAGTACACAATATCACAGTGGATTCATGTGCAGTGCTTACGGTTTATGAAAACCTTCTAGCGATGGAATAGAGTGATACCACCCCCTCCATTATTTCCCTTTATTCCCCTTTTTTTCAACAAACGTGGCTAAAGCACCTCTCTCCCACTCAAAAAAAAAAAACAAAAAAAAAAAACCTGCTATACACAGTGCCAGTAAAACCAAAAATACACAGAGCAGATGAGCTGCAGTGTGTGGAGGATTACCACAGCGTAAATAATGAAACATGTTCTGGTTCTGGGAAAAGAGAAGGAATCTGACCACACATAAAGGAGGAGGGGTGAATTCAGCCATTGTTCAGTTTACTGGAGTTAATATCCCTTTATCTAGTGAAAGCTGTGGTTAATTATAAAGGAGGATGGCTCCAACATTGCATCACTGCGCAGTTCTTATACTGTATAATCTGAAGAGCTATTTGCCAGAGAAATATATTTTTCCATTATCAGTGGTGATTGTAGTGTAGTGTTGGGTTGGGGTGGCCACTCAATATTAAGCAAAAAATATGCATTACATTACAAAAAATGATATAACATTGTATTTAACAGACCCCTTTTATCCAAAGCGACTTACAAATAAAGAAGTACATAAGCAATAGAGGTACATAAGCAATAGTCCAAGGTAGAGGTCTGCGCGGGACTGCCCGCTCCCGCGTGTACGGACAACATTTCTCCCAAATTACAAATAAGAACATTGTCATTTAGAGCATTTATTTGCAGAAAATGAGAATGGCTGAAATAACAAAAAAGACGCAGAGCTTTCAGACCTCAAATAATGAAAAGAAAACAAGTTCATATTTGTAAAGTTTTAAGAGTTCCTAAAACAAAGTTTGTGGAATAACCTTGGTTTTTAATCACAGTTTCATGCATCTTGGCATGTTCTCCTCCACCAGTCTTGCACACTGCTTTTGGAAAATTTTATGCCACTCCAGGTGCAAAACAAAAATCAAGTAGTTCAGCTTGGTTTGAAGGCTTGTGATCGTCTTCCTCTTGATTATATTCCAGAATGAAGAATGATGGCATGATATGTATTATAATAAAAACACTTTTAAAATAATACGTTTCATTTAAAATTGTAAAAAAAAAAAAAAAGATAAGAAAAAAGTCACTGACATCTGTCAGTCTGTAAAATGTTACAAATTAATTTCACCGAAATTATTTTAAAAAAATCACTAGTCTACCTTAAGGCAAACAATCTACAAATAGAGACTACTACTCTGCCATAAAGTGGAAACCCAATAAAACCCCAATAACACAACAGAACACAACTCTGTAGAAGTTGGATCATGCAACAAGACAATGACCAATGGACAAAGAAGTCCACAACAGAATGGTTTAAAAAAAAAAAAGAGAATGCACATTTTGGAGTGGCCGAGTCAGAGGCCAGATCTCAGATGCTATGGAGATTGAGATTGAAGAGAGCCGCACACTTGAGGCATTCAAGGAATATGACAGAAGTATGACAGTTCTGCAGAGAAGAATGAGCTTAAATTCCTCCTGAACAATGTGCAGGTTTGATCCACAGCTACAGAAGGTGACTGGTTGAAGGGCACATTATATAATAGGCACATTATATTTGTCAATACCCTTGACATGAATGAAAATTAGATCATATTTTATGACAAATTAATGCAGAAAAACCATGACATTTCAAAGTTTCAAAAGTTTACATTCTTTTTCTTTCCATGCAATTTATACGAGACAATACAAGCACCCTTGCTAAATATATTGCAAAGGCATGGCTGTGGAAAGCAGTAAAGAATGAGACGATTACAACTCTGTACTGTTGCACACCTTAAGATATGTTTGCAGGAAGAGCGGGACAAGATAACACCTGAAACACTTCATCACTTCATATCCTCAGTGTGAAACACTGTGAGAAGGAATGACATCATCGCTTTACCATCCCAACTTTTTAGGGAATGTGCTGCAGGCCTGAAATAAGGGGATGAATAATTATTAACAAAAAAAAAATAAGTTTACCAGATAAAACATGAAATTTTTCATCATATTTTCTACAATTAAATAAGCAAGTCAATGTAATGAAAGAAACACTGTGTTTTTAGTTTGCGTTTTTCATACTGTCCCAATTTATTTTTTGATTTAGGGTTAAACATCAAATTATATATAGTAAATCATATATATATATATATATATATATATATATATATATATATATATAGTAAAAAGAAAATTACATTTCCTGATGCAGAATTGTCGCCCAGCTCATGCTATTCTCTACTAATTCCAAAACAGATGGCTCTCTTTATCCAATAAAAGTGAACCTGTGAAGCATAATTAAAGCAAACAAATCCCGGCCATATTTTGCCGTATACTGGTATAATTGGGATACAAACATTTTAGTTTACAGAAGCCTACAACTGTTCTCTACAATCTGCTCAGTAAAATAGTGGAAATTTACCTTTAGCTTTGCTTTTTGAGCTTCATCTTCCTTCATTAACATTTTTATCCTCTTTTTCCTGGTCACAAACAAAATGTGAAGTTCAAACCCACAACCCCAGGCTCTGTGTGGCACACACACTACCTGCTGTAACACACTTAATGCATTATATTTAAGCCCTTTCAAATGAAAAAAAAAAAAACTTTATATCCACCATTTCTCCATTTATTTATTTATTTATTTATTTTTTCAAATTTTGGCAATTTCTTAACATTAAACAAAAACTAAAATATGCTTTGTTTAGACTAATATTTCCTCATTCAAAAAGGTACTTTAAATGAAATAGCTGAATAGTAAGGAAAAGGACAGTTTAACAGTTTATATGGACAGCACATGTGTCAAAGGCTACATTTAAATTACCAGGCTGAAGTGACTCAAATCAGATTTTTTGCTCAATGTGTTTCAGATCAGATTTTTTTTATGGCTGTTTAAATGTGCCAAATCTGTTTTTTTTTTTACATCAGATTTGAGTCATTTTTATATGTGGTCCTAAATCGGACACGTATCGATTCATGGACATGCGACATGAATGTGAACGGAAAAATTCATGTGCTTCTCTCTTGTACCCACACATCTCTTGATGCAGCTGTGCAGCTATAGCTGCAAAAACAGCAAAAACAAACAGCCTGGCCTTTTTTTCACCTACTCACTCCAGCAAAAGATGCTCCATATATGAGCTGCTAACGCATTTATTTCCCTTTATTAAGCTACGAGTCTTCTCTCAAATATGTGAGATGTTTCAGGACAGATTCATTCACATTACACACAGATACAGCTCACTTACATTTGTGAATCTGAACCAGAGACTGTAAAAAATATGGACGCCGTGTCGCTGTTCCCATTCATTTAATGAAAATGAAGCCAAAATCTTCTGCCATGTTGGCGATCCTGAAACCCGAGTCTGCGCAGTAGAGACCAGAGGAGGCAGAAAGACTGTGGAGAGACAGCCTACTCATTTGAATAACCCCGCCCCTGAGGGCTGCCTCAAGGTCACAGGCTGCAGAGAGGAGCAGAGCGGAGCTGACAGTCTGTGATTGGTCCCGCCCATAACCAGCCATTTTACAATAACCACACCTGTTTTAAATAGAGCTGAATAACGTTTTTAAAAACGAATTCTGTGGGGATATAAAAATTTGACAATATAAGCAGAGGTTACACTAGCTGCTGCACTTAAATAATGGAGGTAGAATTACAGTATATTAGAAAAAAACGTGATTGAAATTTGTCTGTTTTGCCATTGAAACCTATGGGGATGGGTGGGGTTACACAGCTTTCTGCAACCCAACAGCAGGGGGCGCCCGACCTGTGGTGACTTCACTTTTGAGAGACGATACTCTGTCCAGCTATACACAGTCTATGATCTGAACCATCAAGATAGCCAAATCTGATCTGAGGAAAAAAATTGGAATTTAGCAATGTGGCTTGTAATGTGAATACAGCCATAGATGCTTAACTATTATTCAAAGATCGTGCAACTAAATATTAAGTGAATTAAAGGTGCAAACAGAATATAAATGATTGGAATATAATGGAATATAAACTTTACCTTAATACTAACCCTTAAACTTAATCTGTTTTTGTGGTTTTGTGTTGTAGTCAGAGAAACTTGTATCGTGTCGAATAAACTTCCCGGCCAATCTAACTCAATAAAACATCCATTTTTAACTTCAAAGAACTTAAAAATGTTTTTTGAGCTAATGAACAATACCTTTAGTAAAATATGCATGTGGCAAGCTCTTTTATCAATGTTGATTAGGTAAAATATATGTATATTTGCATATTGGGCATCAGTGGGTTGTCTGTCGCCTGAATCTATCTTCACGTGGGTGTCCTTTTGTATTTTATATATTGGGTATCTGTATTGCGGGTTATAAGAGCAAGCGTGTTACTATGTGGCCTACAAAAAATATAGTTTGAACTTTTTCAGTGATTAAAATTATTTTACCTAAATACCAATTCAAATTTTACAATTTACAATTTTATTTTATAAAGTTGCCAAAATGATTTCAATTTTTAAATTTAGGTAACCCCTTAATACTTAAAATAACAGTAAATTAAAGTAAATTCAAGAATTTCTGTGGACAAAATTAAATCACGGAAAAATTAAACGTTACAACTTTACATCTTTAATGAGTCAAAGCAAGAATATGACTTTTTTTTGAGGATTATATTCAATAGAGACTGCATCAACAATGGACCATCCAAATAAAGTTCTACCAATAACTGATTTGTTCAGTTAAAAAACGTGGTAGATTTATGGTTGTTTCTTGAAAGGACTCATTTAACATTTTCAACATTTCAATACTTTTTTTATAAAGCACTTTAATATAAAGCACTTCGAATGACCTCTGCATTTATAACGTTTCACCCAATTAAACCCACCTTGGCCCAAACTCACCCAAAATCTACAAATGTCTCATAAATGTGCGGCCATATCTGTGTAGGACATTCAACAGTGTGTTCCCAGTCCTTTCTGTGGCTACGTGTCCCTAAACTCAATCAGCAGCTCAGTTAGCGTACCACCTTCTGGCTTTTTTTATGTAATTGCATCTCAGACTATCCTCTAGGAGCATCCATTAATCATGGTGAGAGATTCTGCAGCGCGAATCTCAACTTTCCCCGCTGTTGCCAAGGCATGATTAGTGGCTAACCTGCAGGCATGCGTTGGCTCCCTGTCAACTGTTCCTATAAGAATGGCCTGTCAATCAGCACGGAGCAAGGATAAATTTAGCCAAAATAACAATTATCAAACTTTAGCAGTGATTTATGCAAGCGCTGAAGGACTGAATTAGAATCGCTTAATAGCCAAGTTCACGTAAGGCCCGTTTCAGCAAGCTCCCAGACAAGCGACAGAAAAATGTAAAATTAAAATGAATTTAAATTGTATTTGTAAACTGTATTTACAGTGCCTTCCATAATGCTTGGGACATGTTTCTTGACATCTCTTTGCTCTGCTTCTGTAGAAGCCTCTGTATTTTTATACATGATTCTTCTGTGAACAGTAGATTGTAAGACCTTCACTCCTGCCCTCTGAAAATTGTTGCTGATGTCACTAAAATTTATTTTAGGTTTTCTTTACAGCAATCACAATGTTTCAGTAATCAACTGCTGTGGTTTTCCTTGGTCTATCTGTTCATCATCTGTTATTTAGTATACCAGTGACGACTTTCTTCTTCAGGACATTTTAAACAGCTGTTCTGGCTATGGACAATATTTGTGCAATGATTCTGATCTTGTTTTTCACCCTTCTACAGTGTTTGGGACACAGGCATCTTTTTTTTTTTATTCGACATGCTGCTCTGCTACACCGTTTAAAATATTTTAAATAAAACCTTTCAGAACGTATTACAGTATACATTCCAGACTTTTAAAACAATTTAAAACACCACATTTTCATTTTTCATTTTTACAGCACTATGGCAAGCAGACAAAACTATTTTATATTAGAACATCTTTTCAGCACTATGTAGCAAAACCACTGCTAACCACTGTTAACATTTTCATATTCCTACCAGATAATGTTGCTTTTCTATTGAGTCCTGTATTAAGTCCTCAATAGGCGCGTTTCCAACGGCATGGTGCCAGTGCTGGTGTCAGGTTCCCGAATGGTTCTTTGCGTTTCCACTGCAAAATCACAGGTTCTCGTCCAAAAAAGCCGGTTCCGTTCTGACCCCACAATCATGCTGGTCTGGAACCAGTGAACCTGTGATGCGAGTGGCCAAAGGGCGGGGCACTGAAGCGTCTCTGGGGCAAAGTTGTTTACAAACCTCACCTCCATTAACAGCTAAAAGCAGAAGCAGCTAAATGAATGAAAAAGAATCAATCGTGGTCCACCGAGGATCAGCAGCACAAGTTTCAAGAGGAAAAAGGAAAGAAAGAAGAACGAAAAAGAGGTAGCCAGGTTAGCTTTTAGCCTTTCCTCTACTCGCTTCCCCATGTTAACACTTTCTCTTCAATATTTTCTCTTCCAAAAGTGACAAACATCATGAGATAACAGTTTATAAATTGGTTACCACATAAAGTGTTACCACATGAGACGGATTGGAAATGTCCAGATATGTATAAGTTGCGAGGTGTTATCTTGGTAGTTAGGTTAAAACTGGTTTGTGTGCTAATGTCAAATTGACACCAATTATCAGAGTTTGAATGTCTTGGTTAATCCCAGGGTTTTTTTTCCTGCCACTGCTGCCACCATCTTGCCACTGTTGTCATCACTCCTAAGAGGCTTGGACCCACATGTCTGTAAAGCTGCTTTGTAAGGCCTGATAGTGGGTGCCATACGAATGGGATTCATTTTATTTTTTAAGGACAAGACAAGATAAGACAAGACCATCATATTCACCATACTTGTGTTGGATGCACATATGGATTGGTTAGGACCCAACAATGAAAAATGGCAGCATGCCGGGCTCAGGTATTGAGCCTTAAAGGCTGTCATTGATAACCCTGAGCTCGAACAGCTAAGCCAACACTGCCCCGGCATTTATAAGGGCATTTAACAAAAACATCATAGAAGGTATTCTCACAAGTACTAATACCAATTTCTATCCTATTACTTTTGGCGTTCCAGGGTAGGGCTCCTTTTTAAATAGGAAAGTAAATATTTTGTAATTAACACCTCGTCACCTCGAATAATTATCCAACTATGAAAATTTCACTACATTCGTTATCAGCTTAATAGCTAGAACCTGCTGGGCTTTTCAGTTTAATTTAGTTAGACTACGGTACTTACCCTCATTTTAACAAAAATCATTACACAGCAATTTGCGGTCTGTATCTCGCACTCGCCCTGATTGAGGGGAATTTAACTGATGTCTCCAAATTTCCATAATTAAATAACTAAGATGTGCACAAAGTCATTCAGAGTGGCTCGGAGTGAAAGGCTCTATTCTAGAGAAACTTATAGAGTCACAATTGGTCACAGTGATGGCGATAGGAAGCAGACATTTGAAGAGTTTAAAGGCTCTAAATGCTACATTAATTGGAGACATTTATTACAGATGAGATGGTTAGGAATAGGTCTGAAATTTGAGGCAGGATATATATATACATATATTTTGGTCAAAAAAGTGTAGGAAAACTATTCTATTCAAAAGCAAAATAAAGGTTACCAGGAACAATGATTCTTTTATTTTTATTTAGACTGATATGGGCAATATGTATTGAGCTACAGATACAAAAGCAGTGTGTAACACGCATAACACAACATGCCAGACATCCATCTATACTAGAGTTGTAGAGGTTCCTAAGTGTGTCCAAATAATCTTGTGTACGGTATTATCTGCAGTTTGTGGGGTAGGAAGTGGAGTGTTAATAGCACATCATATAGCAAGCTGAAGTTGGACTTGCTGGTGTGTTTTGGGTCATTGTCCTGCTGCAGAACCCAAGTTCGTTTTAGCTTGAGGTCACGTACAGATGGCCGAACATTCTCTTTTTTTCAAGATTTTTTGGTAGACAACAAAATTAATTGGTTTCATTTATCACAGCGAGTCTTCCAGGTCCTGAAGCAGCAAAACAGCCCCAGACCATCACACTACCACCACCATGTTTAACTGTAGGTATGATGTTCTTTTTCTGAAACGCGGTGTTACTTTTAGACCAGATGTAATGGATACACTCACTTTTCAAAATGTTCAACTTTTGTCTTGTCAGTCCTCAAAGTATTTTTCCAAAAGTCTTGAGGATCTTTAAGGTGTCTTCTGGAAAAAAATGAGAGGAGCCTTAATGATCCTTTTGCTCAGCAGTGGTTTTCATCATGGGAGTCATGAACACTGACCTTAACTGCGGTAAGTGAAGCCTGCAATTCTTTGGATGTTGTAGTGGGGTCTTTTGTGACCTCTTGGATGAGTTGTTGCTGCACTCTTGGGGTAATTTAGATCGGTCAGCCATTCCTGGGAAGATTTTCCATTTGTGGAAAATAGTTCTCACTGTGGTTCACTGGAGTTCCAAAACTTTAGAAACAGTTTATAACCTTTTTCAGACTAATACTCTTATCTCAATTACTTTCTTTCTCATGTGTTCCTGAATTTCTTTAGATCTTGACATGATGTGTAGCTTTTAAGGATCTTTTGGTCTACTTCGCTTTGTCTGGCAGGTCCTATTTAAGTAATTTCCTGATTGGGAACAGGTGTGGCAATAATCAGGCCTGGGTGTGACTAGAGAAATTAATCTCAGGTGTGATAAGCCACTTTTAAATTGTGTTTTAACACTTTTTTCACAGGGTGATGTAGGTTTGGATTTGTTTTCTCCCTTCATTGAATGAAAGCCTTCATTCAAAAATTGAATGCAATTTGTGTCAACTTGTGTTGTCTTTGACTAAACAAGCAAAAAAAATAATAATTTATGAAAGAGGCAAACACTTTGTCTTCATCTTATATTGTTGTAAATATTCCTTACACTTCTGTTCTGTCTCCTGCACTGCTTTAGTATTGCAAATTAATGAGATAATAAAGGCTTATCTTATCTAATTTTAAGTATAATATATTGTACATATTTTACATATCTTGAGCTATTTGTTTATGGCATGTTTTTTATGGTTTTAAACATACTTACAGTCGTGTTCTTGTTCTGTCTGTATCCACAGTGCACTGTTTATATACAGTATGAGCCTCATTTACATCACTTACAACACTGTCATGAAGCAAGCGATGATTCAACATGGCCGTTCCCACCGGTGAGCGGTGACGCTGGAGTATTTCTGCGGCTGTGGTCATCGCAGATCCAGTGTGCCTTAAGGTGCGTGGCTTGGACTCGAGCCGAGGGAGACAGGGAACAAGCGACAGCATAGGCCGACCTCTGGGCATCGTGTGTTTGGCAGATTATGGTCGGCCTGCTCCCTTCAGCAAGCCGCCCAGTCATCCTCAAAATGCTCCCCTGTGCCACCGCCGCTACCCAGCGAACAATGCTATTATCACAAGCTACCGTCTGTGCAGCTGACAGAAAAGTGTGTCTGCAGCTTTTGGCAGACGACAGGAGCCCTGTCTTTGGCTGTGGACGTGGCAAAAGCCAGATAAACTGTGTGTTTTTTTTTTAAGCTTGTTGTTCAGCGTGAAACACAGCCCTCAGGACCCGTCGCTACAGTAGCTCATGTGAAAATCTGACAATGGCGTTTATAGGACCAAGTTCGTTCTTTTAAGGCAAGCTCTTGAGAGGGTAGCAGTATGTGGACGAACATTGTCCTGTTGGGATAGTGCACTGGAGTGTGAATTAGTAAAAGTTAAAGCTGATGTCCGTAAGTTTTGGGATTTAGGGCCCTCTCTGGTGAGAATGGGTTATTGCACAGAGCATGCGGAAGAATCATTTTAAACTGGGCGGGTGTGATGCGGTCTCCTTTCAGAGTGGATGATTCTGATTCCAGGTTATGTTCAGTCAGAGATAGAGAGAGAGAGAGCTTGTCAGTCAGAAACTTGACTTCAACTACACACTTTGATTTTACTATGAGTAAATGAGCTACTGAACTCTGAGTTGCCCCTTCTGAAGTCTCCATTGCTCCACCAGCCACTCGCGTTCAGTAAACCTGACCTGGATCCTCTTTTAGAGGCTGTACGTGTGACGTAAGTACGTAAAGACGTGGCCAGAAGAACTCCCGCGAAAAGCTACCCGACACCCCAGTTTTTAGAATGAATATATTAGGCTTAGCAGGGATGGTCGATTCAGCAAACTGGTACCATTAAACATAATATTTTGTCCCTTCACCACTCAGAAATGCTTCTGCTTTCAGTTTAGAAACAAAATAATACAAACTGCTACTTTAAGGTCACTGCTTGCAGGACTAATGGCTGGAGTTAAATGGCTGCGTTTTCAGCTTTTCATCCAACAAATTGCCTACAATTCAGGCACTTTGATATCTTTCAGGCATTTCTCCAGCTTTTAGCTAGTGTTTAATTTTATTTTAAATGAGCGATCACCACAAAAACAAGTGAAATACAGGCACTAAAGACTCTGATGTCAAACTGCAGTAGTCCATCTGAAGATCTTGTTTGAATATTGCACAGGAAGTGTGCATTTAGAAAATTAAGGGCCGCTGCTTGCAGGATCTATTGAAGTAACGAAGATGGGACTTGTCATTGAAGGTGAACCACTGTTTTTCTGCTTTTGTCTTGGAGGTGATGACCAACAAATCCATGTGTGAAAAAATTGTGGTCTGTGCCAATTCCATACGATGTCAGATCGATTGTGGCCTACAATAAAGGTGGCAGCTGGCACCAGGATGTTAGCAGTATGTGGACGAGCATTGTCTTGTTGGGTACAATTCCGCACAAGGCACTAATGTCCAACCACAGTGGTCCATCTTAAGATTTAACAGTGGTGACAATATGCTTGGCCATGTGCATTTGTGTTTCCAAGGCAAGCTCTTGAGATGGCATCGGTATAAGGACAAGCACTGTCTGAACATCCTACAATGGCGGCCTAGCATTTTGTTGTTTCTGGCTGGCAATGTGTTGAGTAGCTGGCTAGCAGCAAAGTCATGTTGTTTTGTTAAAACTGGGAGTGTGCCAGAGCAGTCAGGTGCCAAAAAGTGTCAGGCAGAGTGTCCTTGTCGCCACCTCATCAGCACCTCATTGGAGAGCAGAAACGTTTGACAGAGGAGCCTAACTGCGATGGCTGTCTCCTGCCAGAGACTCCTCTGATATGGATGTCTGCTCCTCTCTTCTCGTCCTCCTGTGAAGCCGAGATTAATAGGCAGACTCTGGCAGGCAAATACATAAGGAGATGTGAAACATTCGCAGCGACAGAATTTTTTTTTCCACCAAGCTTGACGGCTTCTCTAGCGGGCGAAACTACAGATGCCTGGGCGAAAAAATCTCTTCCAGGTAAGGACGGGCACAGGAACGCGCCCATTCCTCATGTTTTCCGCTGCAATGACAGATCACTCTTGTTCTGAACAATTACACTGATTACTTTATGCTTTGCATCCTCCTAACCTTTTGCTAATGAACACGCAGATTTATGGCCTACTAATTATAGCTTCCGATGAAAGGTTCTCTTCCAGGGAACTAAGCATAAAACCACATCAGCACCATCAGCATGGACCACTGTCATTTCTGTTTGAAGGGAACTTATGTAATGGGCAGCATTAAAAAGCAAGCTACACTGATATATTATTGACGGTTCAAGGCACAGTCTCTATTAAGTGTGGCATTTGCTCAAGAAAAACATTTGTTTGGCATCTGGAAGTCGATTTGGCTCATGTACTGCAGGCAGTAATGTTGTCACCTTCTAAAATCAACCACAGGCTGCCAGCTCAACTGGCAACTCCAATTACAACTCAGGCCCAATAGCCATTTAGAGTTGCTTCTTTTTCTCCAACTTCTTCTCATTATTCAACATTTGCAGCACTGAATCCAGGAGACTGTATAGTAGAACTGGCTTGGCAAAGCTAGCAACATCCTCAGCCAAGCAGCCATTGGATTGTTTCATTTCATTTCACTGTTAGTATTTCTGCAGAGCCTCTAAGGCGACAAAGTGGTTGATTTTAATGTGGCTTTGGACTTAAATTTTATTGTTTTTCATCTCATAAAAGAAGAGAAACGGTTCATTAAAGGAGCTACAGAATCTGTCACGATTCCTCAATTAATTAAAAGACAAAATGAGCAATTCGGCCCCAGGAATGTTTTAATTTCAGACTTTAAATCAATGGTTGAAGCCTCAGTTATCTCTTGTTATCTCTTGGTCTCAATATTTTGCCTAGTTGCCTTAATAGATTACATTCAAGCCTTAATATCCCTAAGGACCTCAGATTTAGGTTAAGGTTAGAACTAGGGTTAGGATTGAGGTTAAAGTTAGAGAAAGGGTCAGAACGATGGCAGGATTGGGTTTTGGACTGATGTTAGGTTTAGCACTGCAGCCAGGAAGGTTAGGATTAAGCTTTGTGTTGTGGTTTAGGTTCTGGACTGAGGTTAAGGTTTTGGCCAAGGCTAGGTTACGTTTTGCTTAATGGAAGTTACATATTTGGCCTGGCCAAAAAAATGTTGCCACCTCAGTAAATGATCTGGGATTGCTGCAGTTGGTCAGGTCTAGGTTCAGCAACAGTATGTGCTGAAAGAAGAGGTCAGCTAACTACCCGGATATACTGAATATAGACTAGGTTATTCCATCAATGGATTTTTTTTTCTTCCCTGATGGCACGTACATATTCCAAGATAACAATGTCAGGAATCATGGGGCTGGAATTGTGAAAGGGTGATTTAGGGAGCATGAGATCATCCTTTTGACACATTGATTGTTTACCACAGAGTCCAGACCTTAACCTCATTGAGAATCTTTGGGATGTGCTGGATGGAGAAGGCTTTGCGCAGTGGTCAGACTCAGCCATCATCAATGCTGCAAGATCTTGGTAAGAAATTTATGCAACACTGGATTCAAATGAATCTTGTGATAATATTGTGTGAGATTACTGAACCTTTTCAAAGGACCAGTCAAAATGACTGGTTAATGAATAATCTCCATTTAAAATGTTTCGTATTCCAAGACTAGGCTTAATCCTTGGGAGTTTAGAAGTTTAGAAAACTGACCCATAATTATCCACTGTGTTAAGGCCTAAATATAAAGTACTGTACTGTCTCGAAATCTTAACTAATTCATCAATTCATCTTTGCCCTCACTATTTTATCACGTGGCCTCAATATACTATCTTGTGGCAATGTCCTACTAAAAATATTCACCTTGTTGCCTTATATGCTCAGTAGTTTTCTTGTTTATCTGAGGCACCTTTAGCTGTAGGCGAGTTTATTGCCAGCTTCTTTATGCTGGAACTCACAGGCAGGATCGTTCATGCCCAATATGCCCTGCTGTTTATGCACCATTATGCCCCACTGTTCCCAATCACCCAGTTTTTCTTACTGCGCTGCGGGAGGCACATTGCTGCCTGGTACGTCAAATCAGTCTCCCTCAGGCTTTAGTCAAACGTCTTAATGTGAGAGTATATGCAAACCCAGCTGTTTTCATATACAGTCCACCAATCATCCCAGGAGATGCGCTAAGAGGCACCATAAGTAGAACCCAGTTGTGGCCTCGCGCTGCATTCTCCCTCGGCGAGCACATGTTCTATTATTCAATAGTTGACAGGCTATGGGAACCTATGCACTCTGTGATGGAAGTGAAAGTGAAGGATGATTCCTTGGCGTCCGCTAAGGACGTTTCCTTATCATCTGTTGCGCAAACACAGTGCAGGCAAATGCCACGGCGCATATACTCCCAACCAAGAAGACGATCCAACAAGCTAATGGCACCTCTGAGGATAAACGAGCCCTCACAAGCTGACAGATAGAGCTAATATGTTGTGAACATATATATAGCACGCATATAGCCACCCTTCTCCATTCATAGCTCAGTCCCCCTAACAGGCTTAATACACACACACAGCAGACGAGTCAAGGGCATGCAGTTCTTCAGCCCCTGTGAAGCAGATGTCTGCCTTTCAGCCAGGCAATGCAAACCTGTCCAGCTACTGAGTGTAACTACAGTTATAGCACAGCTATAAGTTGACCAGGCTGCAGCGGTGAAATGTGGGTCAGGGGAGAAGCCCCCTCTATATGAGAAAAAAAAGCCTGAGGGCGATATACAGTACCTTTCAAGCCAGAGTGGTACAGTAATACAGTTATAGTATAGTATTTTACCACCCCCAATGTTGTGTTCCAGAGATAGAGTAAAAAAAATTGCAGAATATGAGGTAATCCCTTGCTAATACTGATGACTTTCCCCTAATAGCCTGTTTAAAATTATGTTTGTGGGGAGATATTTGTGGTAAAATGCTTTATTTTGCATTCTTCTAAAAGACTGACACAACTCCAGACCATTTTTTTTCAGTAACAAGTGATCTGATGTGTTACTATTTACAATCCAGCATTCAGATTAAAGATTATTTAAGTCACTATGCTTTACTTTTTGTCAATTTCCTTAGTAAAAAGATACGTAAGTATCGTCGCTTTATTGCTGAGAACCTACAAGGGTTGCTTCTGGCCCCAACCACGCCAAAATAACAACAGGCTAGCGTGCTAACAGGCTAGCACTCGGCTGAACACACACACTCACACAGTGAGACCCCCTCTCTTTCCACCTCACACACACACACACATACACATTTCTTTGCCATGATATATATATATATTTTTAAATGTTGATCCGTTGTCCTCATATGGAGACACTGCCCATATCATCTAGTGGTCACATGACAACAATACACTCAAATGATTGAACACAAGATGACGGGAATCCCAGGCAAAAGTTTTTACATCCAGTCTAAAAAGAAACATGGATCAGATAAATAATTTCCACCAAATTTCATGATTGAAACTAGTTAATTTACTTACTGTAGAAAATTAAAGCTAATCTGAAGCAACATAAAGCTTGGAGGTCTGTAGCGACTGACTCTGCAGAAAGCATGTGCTGACCCCACGTGGTTATTTTACGTTGACAGAATGAGTTTGAAATAGCTTTCAGTCCCAGTCGCTTCCACTTTGTTATAATAGAACTGACAGTTGGCTGTGGAATATTTAGTAGTGAGGGAATTTCATTACTAGACTTGCTTAGGTACTGCATCCTATCACAGGACCATGCTGGAATTCACTGAATGAGTGACCCATTCTTTTATTAATGTTTGTAGACTCATATGGGGACAGTAATTTGTTTCAACATTTAAAAAAATAATATTGCAATTTGGAATTAGAAGGACCAAAAAGTAACTTTTAACTTTTAGTTTTGTACAGTAAGTAAATTAACTAATTTCAAGCGTAAAGTTAAATGAAACATTTTATCTGGCCCAAGTTTCTGTCTGGACTGGTTGTAAAACATTTTGACTGGGATTCCTGCCATCTTGTTTTCGATCACTCAAGTGTAATGTTGCCATGTGACCAATAGATGATATGGGCAGTGTCTCCATATGAGAACAATGGGTCAACATAAAAAAATATATCATGGGGCAGAAATGGAAGCAGAAATGTAATGTCTTCACATGAGGATGCAGGGTCTCAAGAGGTTGTACTTGGGTAGCATTCTTAGAAAAACATCTTCACTAACTAACCACCTGTTCAAAGATTACGGTTATATATAAAGATGGAAGCTACACTTTTAGGGCATCTCAACATGCTTTGCCTTTTCATCCTTCAACATGAATACCTACGCAGCATTAGGCAGATGGTTTTAATGTTGTGGCTGATGTACACGTCTGTGTATAAAAGAAAGATTCCATAAAAGAGTCTGTAATATAGTCTATGTATCTTGGGTATTACTATAATAAGTGTATACTGTAATATAGTGCATAAATAAATAAATAAAAGTAGAGCCTTCTGCCAGGGGGGATATTAAAATATGACTAATGTTCTGTATGGAATGGGCTTCAAACCCTGCTGAAAAATCTCGATCAAGACCAGTTTTTGCCAGTAGCTGGTCAAGGTGGTTTAAAAGCTGGTCGTCTGGAAGAAATATATATACTAGTAAACTAGCTGGACATCCAGCTACTGACCTTGATTTTGGTCATTCTGGTCAACCAGCATGGTCTTGCTGGTTGATCGGCTTAGTTTTGATGGTCTGGCCATGCTGTTTTTTTTGCAGCAATCTGAGGTATTCCTTTTTGTATACTTTAGATGAATCAAAGGAAAATTGATTTAAGATTTCAGAAATGATTTATCCAGGTGCACATGGATTTTCAATATTATGGCTTTATACTGTATCAGTCAAAGGTTTGGACACACCTAAAATTCAGTTTTTTTTTTTTCATTATTTTAAAATTTGCTGTATTGTAGACTAAATGTTAAAATCATCCATACTATGACAAAAATATGGAATTTTTGAGAAAACAAAAAAGTGATAAACAAACATTTAAAAAAACATAAAAAAAAGTCTCAGTCCTCAAGTACAATAACAAAGACCATCAGAAACAATATGACACAACTGGCTCTCATCAGTACTGCACTAGGAAAAAAGGACCCAGAGTTACCTCTGTTGCATCAGATACGTTCATCAGAGTTACCAGCTTCAGAAACCACAAGTTAACAGCAGCCCAGATAAGAGCCACCTGAATGCTTTATACATTTTACTACATGATTTCTTGTGTTCCTTCATAGTCTGGACGGTTTCAGAATATATTTACAATGTAGGACAACTGATATTGTGGGTTTAGAAGAGCCCTCACCTTTCAAAGCCTTTAAATAAGCATTGATTCAATGTTAAAATTTTAACCCTCTCTGGCATGGTGTTCTAACGTTGTTTTTTGCCACAAATGTGTCAAAACATCACATTAAGTTTTTTGTTTACTACAAAAATGTTTTTTTTTTGTCTGTTTGTTGCCTTAGGATAACATTATGATGGGAGACCCCTTTTGTTGGGAATAGACTAAAGCTGTGGCGGTTATTATTTCTTTTCGGAAAATAACCAAAATCTGCACCATAGAGGGTTCCCTGCTAAAGAAAATCTGCAAAGTCATCCAAAAAAACATAATCCATTAACTAGCTTTTGACCAGCATAGGGTAGGTTTTTTTATACATTTAACTACAATTATTTTGTATGTGTTCCTTCATAGTCTGGACAGTTTCAGAATATATTTACAATGTAGGAAAACTGACATTGTGAGTGTAGAAGAGCCCTCACCTTTCAAAGCCTTTAAATAAGCATTGATTCAATGTTAAAATTTTAACCCTCTCTGGCATGGTGTTGCCCTCAGGCAACAAACCACTTGTTTGATTATTGTACCATTCCTTTCATTTTTCTAGTGTTGTTTTTTTGTGTCAAAACATTAAGTTTTTTGTTTACTTACTAAAAAAATGTTGTTTTTTTTCCGTTTATTTGTTTGTTGCCTCAGGGCAATATTATGATGTGAGACCCCTTTTGCGTTGTTGAATACACTAAAGAAGTGGCGGTTAATATTTCCTTTCGGTAAATAAATAAAATCTGTGCCATAGAAGGTTCCCCCTGGTCATCCAGTTAAAACGTAACATATGCTGGTAAGCATTAAACTCATTAACTAGCACTTGACCAGCATAGGTTAGGGTATTTTATTTCACACAATGTTTAAAGGTTGTTTTTCCATCATTAACATTAAAAGCCATTTAAAGTCAGTCAGGAAATCTGTAAATCCTGAATTATCTTCAAAAACTAAAAAAAAAAAAAATCATTCTAATTAATTTATCTCAGATGTGAATCAGCCTTGTCTGAACTGATTAGTTTGTGAAGACTTTGTAAACGGCTAGATGACTTTAGCTTTAGCTATCTATATCTCTCCTTCTGGTTTGACTGGAGGGGAGCTTAAACCTTCTTCTTCTTCTTCCTCTTCTTCTTCTTCATCATCATCCCCCTCTCCTCTCCTCTCTTCTCCTCCTCCTCCTCTTTTTCTTGGTTGAAGGGGGGAGTTTCTCCGTCAACCAGCAGCAGCACCAATCTGCGCGTGCAGGAAGGAGGGGGCGGGAAGGTTAGTTTGTAGAAGAGGGCAGATTCTGCTCCACGCTCTCGGCTCTCCCCTCAGTGTGCGCGCGCTTCCCGCGTCTTTCCAGCGATAGAAAAAAAAACACACACACACTTCCAGACCCGGCTCTGACTGGACCTAAAACAACAGGACGGAGAGGAGAGACTGGGCAGCTTCTGCTGAGAGGAGAGGAGGAGAGGAACTCGCTGAAGGACGAGAGGAAAAGTGTGAAGGAGAAGAAGAAGAAGAAGAAGGAGCCGCAGAAGCAGCAGCAGCTTTGCGCTCGTGCTGAGGTGAGCTGGGCTTTTTTTCTCCTCTCTCGTGCGCTACGGCTCGTGCGCTATATGTTCCCTCAGAAACGTCTGGAAAAAAAACTATAAGGAGGAAAGACCGCAGTGTTTCATTGACGGGTAACGTTAACTGTGAAAGTGTGTGTGTGTCTGTGGTGGGTTTGTGGTGAGGAGGTGAGGTGAGGAGGGTGTTTGGGGGGCGTATTTGTTGGAAGGTCTAACAGGTCTCCATTCGTTTAAGCGCTTCTGAGAAGGGGAAGAAGTGTGAGGTGATTAACGTTAACCGTCCAGGCAATCAATGGCCGCTAATAGTATAAGCCTGTGTGTATATAAATATAATAGGGTAACTATATATATATACACGCTGCTGTTTGGGTAAAGTGTGAGAGGATATATAGTGTCTGTGCGTCTGAATGAGTGTTTTGAGCGTGTTTACAGCTTTATAACGCCTTTATTGAGCTGTTTTTACAAATAAAAAACACAAACAAACACAGAAATTGTCAGAAACGAGCGGCTGTTTTTAGCACTTTAGCATTTAAACTTGAAATCCTATTTTTTCCCCTAAGCTGAGGTAAGAAAGCCGAGTCATTTAGCTTAATCTTCACTGTACAAATAAACGAAATATATATACCGTTATACATAACCTTGAAAAGGTTGCTCAAAACTTTATTATTTAAATATTTCATATTTCAAATTTGACACACGTTGCCTGTATTCGACTTTGCAACTTCGCTGTTGCTATGATTTATCATGTTCTCTCACTCTGTCAGACAGAGAAAGTGGTTGTAACCTTATCAATATTGCTGTATAAGCTATATAGCCTATAGCTTAAACACCAGAAGCTATAGCTAGATATGTTTTCATTAAAGTGCCTGGAAATGCTCTATAATGCTATAATAATGCTTTATAGTCTCTATTACAGGCTAGTGAAGCATTCAACTGTTGCAATTTTATCTAAAAAAAGAAAACAATGCCTCTGGTTGTTTGTAACTTTGCTATATTGGTATGATTTATCAGGGTTTGTATTTTTTTTAGGTCTCTGCCAGACCTGAGTGCTCTCTTATAGCCTGTAGCTAGCTTTTATTATAGCAATTATATGCATTAAGCATTGTAGTGGAGATCTATCTGCCTTCCAGTTTGTATCGTGACCAGTGTTGCAGTGTTTGAGAAAAATACATCAGATTGATTTTTCTTTCCCCTCCTTTTGATTTTCTGCTCACTGGTGAATTTTGTGAAAGAAACTATAGAACTATAGAAAAGGCAAAACCCAGAAAACAGATAATATTCCTTTTTTAAAATATAAGGACGGAAGAAGGTGTGGGTGTTTGTATAGAATGCATGTTTCTTGTATGTGTGCTGAAGAGGATGGTGGGTTTGGAGGTGGAGGGGGGGGGGTTGAGGGGTAGGGGGAGGGGTTCATATGAGATGGATGGGGAAATAGAGAAAGAGAGAGAGGGAGAAGAAGAAGAGAGAGATTGAGCTAATTACACAAATGAAGGCAACCTTCACTATGGTTCTAGTTATCTGTTGCTTTTTTTCTGTTTTTGTATGTTTTCTACCACAAACCTAAACCCTCTAACTGCCATAATGGCATCATCTAACAGTGAATGACACTGACATACTGAGATGAACCTGTCTGGGCTCTTCCATTAATAAACGACTGTCCTCAAGATTGAAAAGATGATCTTTCAGCCTCAAGTGCATCGCAAAGGACTGTGGATATGAAAAAGGAAAAAAAAAGAAGAAAAAAAAAATGAAACCTCTAAGGGACATCAGCCAGCGCAGAAACGAGAGGACGTTGTCAGGCTCATCGGTTTTTAACATGGAGTCTAACCTGAATGTAAAAGGCACACACACACAAGCACACACATGGGAAATGGGGTAGAACAGATTGAGAACGATACGATAAAGATTCACAGCGACTGTAGCCCGCATCTCTCAGATCTCCAGTCACGGCTGGAGAAATGGTGGCAGTGGCAGGTGAGGAATGAGCCAGGTTAAGTGCTAGAAGTTGGAGGTCCGTAGGCTACCGGAGGGCTCCTCCCTCAGGGGAGCCATTTTCAGCCAGCCAGATCCACTCAGGCCCGTGTTAAAGTGTTACAAATATACCCTCGCTGGGTTTTAGCACCTCCTGAAGCCTGATAGGAGTCAACACCAGTATGGGAAGAGTGAGGAACACACAGATAGTACAGAACATCTGCCTGAATGTCTACTGTTGCACATTGCTCTTTGGCTGCTAAAATGCAATTAATTACTTTATCGCAATATGTACCTTTTAGTTAGTGCTTATTTAGTGGACTCAGATTTTACTATATGGGTAGCACTTTGCAATAAGGGGACATTAATTAACAGGACCTATGACAGTAAAACATAATGGTAAATGGCTGTGTAAAATATGAACTAATAGTTTATTGGCATTAGTTAAGGAATTATTGATCATTAGTAAACTTTAATGCTATTAGAATACTGTAAATCATGTTAATTGATAATAAATTGTGACATTACTCAAAAATGTTGTAATTATTAATAACGTCGTAACTTATGATCATTGATAATTAGTTGAGATATTCTGTCATAAGTACTGGTAATTAAGGTACCCTTATTGTAAAGTGTGACCACTATATGTTCCTTTTAAGCTTAACTAAGCATATATGAAGGTAAAATCCAGTCTTTTGAACAGCTCTGTTGAGCATTTTTGGATAAAAAATATTTTCTATTTTTGCTGTTGGGCAAAAAACATTTTATCTTCGTTTTTCAACTTTTTTTTCTGCATAATCTGAACCTGTTCTTTATATTTTTTTTAACATGTCACAATCATTGGACCAATAGAAATACTTCAAAATGACATGGTATCAACGCTTATAGACTTCTTTTCAAATATATATTTTTTGTTCTTGTGTAAAGGTTTTTGCCTGACAATGACAATTTTCAGGACACACAATTTCTATTAGGTTACAGAGGATTTAAGGATGGGTTGCTGGCTGTTTTAAGACTAATCCAGTTTTGATCCTTTGTTTTTACAGCTGTGGCATTAAAGAACATCAAAGGATGTCCTCTAGGTGGCTGTAACAGATATTATAGACCACTTAAGTCAAGCGCCTTTCTGTAGACCCGGACATGCTCATGTGTGGCACTCTGGGCCTAACCGAAATGTTTTAGAGGAATAATGTGCTTTCAACAAGGCTTGTTAGAATCCCAGATCATTCTGCTTGTAATCAGCAGCCATATGATCTCCATAGTTGTAATGAGACCACAACTGGCCTTGCTCGCTCAGGGGTGGGTTGATGGCATTTCTGCCCAACTAGTAGTGGGAGCTTGGCCAGCACAGGCATCTGTTGGCTGTTGTATTAGAGCTAGGAACCTGGTGATTTCTTCCTGGATTTCCAGTGATGCTGTATTGGCAGTAGTTTAAAAAAAAGTGGTTTATGACTTCAACTGTGTCAGAGGAGGCATGTGCTAGTGTTGGTCACATTGCTAGTGATAGTGGGAGTTATTATGAGTTCATAACAAATTGAGGAAATTGAGGACAAGTGGGGTCAAATTGGAAATATTCAAGGATTCAAGGAGATTTTATTGTCATTTCACATAACATGTGGTACAAAAATTGTATTCCTACGGTCCAGTTTACACCCAAAGAGCAATTTTAAAATAGATGTATATATAAAGACAAAATAAAATATAATAAAAATACAATAATAAAATAGATAAGATAAATACACAAAATAATGAAGGAGTAGGGAAGTATGAGAGTGCTTCATTAAACCAATGCTGTATTGAGACCACATAAAGACATGGTAAATCATATAAAAAAAAAAAAAAAACAGGCTTTTGGTTAAAAAGTTACTACAGCTAATGTTACTATCCTAGCCTGTACAGCTGATAAATCCAGTTTGTGAAGAAGTAGTAAACTAGGAAAAATGCATGATTATGGGATGCTTACTGCTTTATATATAGAAATTAATGTGGTTTAATGATTACTAGCAACAGTTTTAATGAGCATTAGCCAATTTATTTTGAACTAGGAAGGAGTAAAAAATAAGGGTCAAGAGGTTTTCTCTTAAAATAGCTGCCCAATAGCGAAGTTCTTATCCACCCTCCGCCCCAGAACAGTGCCCCATTAGTAGAACTGCTACAACCGAACCACAAAAAAAAAAAAACACACAACACAAATAAACCCTCACAAACAACATAAACCCCCTAAATTACCCCAGCAAACAGAAAGGATGACCACTGAACATACTGGGTCTAATGTGATAGAGGTGAGTTTTTGAAAACGCCATTCATTTTTGTTATTGAAACAAATATGGGCATATATGGGCATAAAAACATGGTTTTGATTACGAAATTACAATGCAGCTTCTCGTCTATTGGTATGTTCACTGTTACAAAAGTAAGAAATATTTTTAAAAAGGTAAATTAAAAAGTTTACTGTCTTAATGTAAAATTTGCCAGTGGAACAAGAATCATTAACGTAATATCTGTAGATCATGCGTCTTTACCGCGTTTGAGGTGCTTTTCCTCCAGGCGTTTGTTTGTTTTTCACTATTTTTGTAGATTCTATCAAAACCTTGTTTGGAAGTACACTCCCTCCACATCTTTCACTGTTAAATTATTACTGGTTAGAAATGAGATCATCAAAGAAACTCCATTCCACTGGCGAGAGCACCTCCAGGACTGAACAGCGTGCTAGAGAGGGAGTTGGCGTATACTCACGTCATAGGAAATGAAATCATAGCATATTCACAGCACTATAAATTATTGATTTCACATCCGTAGTAAAAAAAACAACATATATCAGTTCAGGGTGTGTATCCTTATACACACACACACACACACATCAATCACTGGAGTGTTTTGAAGAATTTAGGAGCTGAGTGATCAGGGAGGTCAGTGGGACTGTATTATAAAATATTAAGCACACTATAAAATGGTAATTGTAAAAAATGTAGGCTATTAACTTTAAGGATTAATTAGCAGCCTAGACTGTGTGGCTGTAATATTTATAGAAACACAAAGACATAAGGATGTCCTCCTCAGGCTGCGCAACCGCTATCAGTCTGATTAGAGATGGCATGCCAGTATCGATGTATATGGCTGTCGGGTCGATATCACCAGAAAGTGCTGGATCAGAATCTGTGCCAGTCCTGAAACAAATCTATCCTGAAAGAAAACACACTCACTCACTCATTGTGTGTTGGAGGTCAGCTGTCTATATCTTCCTGTGGGGTTGTGATAGAGTAGCATAGTGTTGGAGTATTATTAGTATGATAGCATAGTTTTAGATACTCATTAGTAAAGCAATTCATTAAAATATATATATATATATATATATTTACATTTATCTCTCATAAATTATATTAAATGAAGCATTAAACATCACATATCATGCTTTGTATCATTTTGCACAGTTTATTACCTCTTCACAAACTGGCTGTTTATCTGCTGAATGAAATGAGCTGTACAGGGCTAGGATAGTAGTGTATTTTCACATTATTAGGCACAATTAAAACATCCGCGCGGCTTATGTATGAATTTTATCAGTTAGGTTGTAAGGAGCGGCAAAGTCACTCCACTAAAGTACAGTATAATACAGGAGTTTCAGTTTATTTTTCCAACACAGAGGCTGCAGCAGTATTAGCATTAGCCGCTAAGCACTAGCTCTTTCGTCGTACAGAGGTAAGTATTATCGGCCTATAGCCTGCTGCTAACCCTGGCTAGCACTGCTGAAGCATCATTAGCATTAGCCGCCAACCATGCTAAGTACTAGCTCTTTTGCCATTCAGAGAAGAGTATATTAAACTATAGCCTGAGTGTTTACTGTCATTAAACAAGCTACGTGGGATGAACCGCTAACTTATATCGCTCAGTGTTCCTCACTGTAGCGCTTTCAGGTTGCATTAATGCACTAGTGCTAGCGCTTAGCCACTAATGCTAATTCTGCTGACCCCATTTCCTTAGTGAAAATCTTAAATTTTACAGCTTACTGTAAATAAACGGGAGAACTTTACTCACCAAAATAAACAGTTTTCAGGAGAGAAATCTGTGTAGATTAACATCCAGCATTCTTTTGTTTACTTAGCTTAGCTTTTTAATTGAATATATATAATTGCTACTATAAATAAAGGTTTTGAATCTTAGCTAGTTGAATTTAATTTACCCTTTTGTTTAAATTTATATGTTTGGCTGTCTAGACGGTTCACATTCATGAAGATAAAATCTGGTCTGAACATTTGCATTCATGCCCACAAATCGATTTTATATTCAATATTGGACCATATTTGAAAATGATGTTAATCTGGTTTGACAAAATTGGATATACATACGTCCACACAGTCCACTCTCAATCACAAATGATTGCGAAAAACCACTCAAGCCACTCAAGCCTGGTGTTTTGAACATGTCTCCTGTGACTGCTTTGGATCTGAATTATCATCTTGGTGGGGGAGGGGCCAATTATGATATAATGCTTAAGTTTTCTTTGAACATACTCCTCAGTCCAAATTGAAGTAATGCACATAGTTTTGTTTATGCACCAGCCAAGAGTATCGCCATTATCCATTAGCTTGTGGTGTGGTCTTCATGGTCACAAATATACATTGTATCCTGTTCACATCTGTAGTACATTGTGCTGGTCACCCTGTATGCATGTTCATGACAGGTATGAACAAGGCCATTAAGGCACAAATTAGATTTTAGTCACTTTAGCCTGGTAATGTGAATGCAGTCAAAAACATGCATCATAGAATCTTTTGTGCTTAATTTGAAATTATAAAATTGCATTTGATTCATGTTTCTTTTATGAAGGGCTGGTGGCTGCTGGTTTACTTGTCTATTATAGATGCAACCAATTCAGCATCCTTCTAAAATCCGCTTAGTTCCATCAGTAATCTCTATGGAAAAGGAGCGACACTGTTATTCCCATTGGTTTTGGCAGATATTTTTTCATCTTTGTTTGTTTTCTGGGTTTACTACTACAGATGGATTAATTGGTCTTTTGCTGCCAAGCGTCACCATCGTTGCAGACTTAGTAAGTGTGAATGTTCACCTTTCTGAGGCTTAAACCCTTTGGCTGTGGCATTCCCCAGTCTGAAAAACTGTAAATTTAAATTTGTTTGGTTTGAACAAATGAAAGATGGCACGACAGGGCTTATCCAATTTTCAAAGAGAAGCATAAAAGCCTTTCATGCCTCCAGCAAGGACCGAAATGGAATGTAGAGCTAAAACATAATGGCTGTAGCTTTAAACGTTGTGAAATTCAGCTCATTAATCATTTGTGTACCTCAAAGAGGTACAGGAGCCACATTTGGATTCATTTGGATGTTTTGCACTTGCTGGTGTTGTTCTGGTTCTGTTGATGTGTGCAGAGCTCATAACGGGATGACTCCTTCACTGTGACTGTACCTAAATGGACTTTTCCATGTTGCCGCGTCTTCACGCTCAAGGAGCACAGAGCCTCTTTCACAGTTTCAACAGGAATTCCAGGCAGTGGGGGAAAAAAATCCAAATTTACATGTCTGGACTGGGTCAGGTTTTTAAAGGCTTACCTTTTAACAAAAAGAGCCAATCAGCTTGCTGGTTATGCTGTGAATGGTGGAGTTGCTATTTTGAGATGCTACTGTATATATAGCTGCTATCTCATAAGTATAGGTAAATAGACAATGAAATCTTGTCTGACTGTCTGACCACAAATGTGATACATATTTAATCTTAAACTCTGTGTTCAGACTGCAAGGAAATTTGATTTATTTCTCAAATCAGATCAGGTCTTTGAGTGTTTGGACTGACTAAGGCACTGCCACTATGATCAGGAGATCACTGGTTCGAATCAGTCATGCAGCTCGACATCAGCTGCCGGAGCCCTGAGAGAGCAAAATTGGTCTTGCTCTCTGTGGGTGGGTAGATGGCTCTCTTTCACCACATCACTCTCCAGGTAATGTTGGTCGGCAGAAGGCGTCTGTGAGCTGATGTATCGGAACCGAGTTGCTGCGCTCTCCTTCAAGCGCATTGGCTACACAGCAGTGCTGCATCAACAGCAGCTCAAAAAAGATGCTTGAGGCATTGCTAGCTATAGGGGAATACAGCTGAATAGGTGGGATAATTTGCATCGCTACATTGAGTGAAAATCTGCCAATGCAGATACAATATACACATATATAGCAAATGTTTTATTTGGCTTACATTTTAGCTTTCAACTGTATGAAAACAATACAATTTATTGAATGAAATGGATTTTAAAGTAGCAAGGCCAGTGTCATGCAATTATGGTTGTGGAGCTAGCATCACTTAGTCCTTTTCTAACCTACAATAAATACTCTATACACTGCCTGTATTTACTTGATGTAAGGTTTGGATACAGCGGCTTATCCACAGAAACCCATTTCATAAAGCTCTCTACTTTTTATTGTTCTTGAGCCAATCTGAAGACCACAAGAAGTTTGGAGGTTTGTTGCTGACCCCACTCATCCAGATTGTTATAATGTAACTGACAGTTGACTGTGGAATATTTAGTACTAAGGACATTTCATGACTGGACTTGTTGCACAGGTGTTTCCACAGTGTTTGTAGAAGCAGTGTTTATGTCTAGCTGCTTGGTTGTATAGACCAGAGACTGTAAAAAAGATGGACGCCGTGTCGCTGTTCCCATTCATTCAATGGAAATGAAGCCAAAATCTTCCACCATGTTGGCGATCCTGAAACCCGAGTCTGCGCAGTAGAGACCAGAGGAGGGAGGAAGACTGTGGATAGACAGCCTGCTCATTTAAATAAACCCGCCCCTGAGGGCTGCAAGATGCAGGTTTTGCTGACGGTCTGTTATTGGTCCCACCCTTTTACCCTTTTACAATAACCATACCTTTTTGAATAGAGCTGAATAACGTTTTAAAAAACGAATTCTGTGGGGATATAAAAATGACAATATCAGCAGAGGTTACACTAGCTGTTGCATTTAAATAATGGAGGTAGAATTACAGTATATTGGAAGAAAAAGTGATTGAATATTGTCTGTTTTGCCATTGAAACCTATGGGTGGGTGGGGTTACACAGCTTTCTGCAACCGAACAGCAGGGGGCGCCCGACTTGTGATGACTTCACTTTTGAGTGACGATGCTCTGTCCAGCTATACACAGTGGTATAGACCTGTCCCTAGATGTCTGCACTAGAGCTGGCCAATATGTATCTTGATAAGTTTTCTTACCGAATTGATAATACTATAGTATGCTGATGCCTTTCATCTGTGTGTGAAAACATTGAGATAAATGTCTTTAATTAAAGTCATATGTATTTCTTCCACATACTCCAGCTCTATCATTGTGTATTTACATACACTACAGGTGGTGACTTTCATACTGTTCATATTGATATCAGAATTATTTAGAATCGACCAGAATTAACTAAATCAATAAATAAATATATTTAAATTTTGGCCATATCATCGAGCCCTAGTTTGCACTGTTATTTGGATTATTTTTTGGGATTAGAAAGGAAGGTAAAGGTGAAAAAGTGGTGTATAAGCTCTCTGAAGCTACAGCAAGGAAAAAGTTTCCCAGATGACACAGCAGTTTTAACACCAATGAATTGGCATATTGGCCACGTCCCTGATGGAATTCGAAATCTCTGTTCGGTGCGAAGGTGGAATAAACACACACAGAGCGAAACATCCTCGAGGCAGTTCGGCCGTCATGTTTATGCATCGGACTGTTTCAGGAGGGTATTGGACAGGTCACGTCCGGCTCAGAAATGCTAATGTGGACCGAAAGAAAAGTCGTCCTCATGCTCAAGTTAGTTGAATTCCAGCAGAAAGCAGCAAAGAAGCGCTCCTTTTCCTATCTGTTCTCAGGCAGCAGAGCCTCATGAAAGGCTGTGCCGTACTTGTTTTGACAAGTGTTCCTTTATTGTTTCATATTTCACAATTATCGAGCACAACCATTCCCCAGCTTTCATGCTTTGAACTCGGAGCAGAGACAACTCGTAACCACAGCCATTTACATGCAACAGATAACTGTCATCCACGTTTTTTCAAAGCAGTCCCTGAGTGCACGGGGATGTTATGAACTCCAGTGACTCCTGTCTAAAGGAGCCAAATCTGAGAGAACAGTTTGCAGGCAGGAGGTGAGTCTGAGTTAGGGTGGTTTATTGTCAAGAACTTAGTGATATGTTACTTTGACGATGAATTAATCACAGAGCAAAAAATGTATTACTTTATTTTTAATTACTTGATAGCACTAGTAGTGATACATAGAACTGTAATGATGCACTCTGCTCACAATTTGATTTTCTCACAATATTTGGGACAAATTTTGATTTTTTTTATTTCTTAACTATATAAACAATGGAACATGCATCTTATAAAATGCATAAATGCTCCCTGTTCTGTTTTATTTCTCAGTTAATCACTTTATTTAGGCAATCTGGAGTGGAAGTATCCTTGTCTAAGCTGACAGTAACAATGTAAAAATAATTAATTACTTAAATAGGTTTTTGTGCATCTTTACTAACGTATGTCAGTTTTTGGTGTAAAATTCAAACATACTTTTCACTCCACTACATTATTAGGAATCTATTTATCCTTGTGAGGGCTGGGTGGAGGATCTGTCTTCTCTACCGGCCTACAAGAGTCAATGCCTGGAAAAACAAAACTAGTGCAACGACCACAGTGAGCCCCCCACAACCCCCGCATAGCAAAAAAAAGTGCTTGTGTGATTGGCTTCAGTCAAAAATGACTAACATATCCTCTGCCCTTTACTTACGCCCACTGGTTCTTTGGCTTTGGCCTGCACTGGCGGGATTGTGACCTCTGGTGTTAAAATAATGCAACTGCATAACATTTCATAAACAAAACATGGAATAGTATGTTCCCAGGATGCGTTAATTTTTTCCATTGCGATGCATTGTGTGACAGTGCTTTGATACAACCCTAGTAACATGTAAGACACCAAACGGTCACATGTTAAGATATTAAGTTTTTGATATTATATTAAATATTAGGCATCTTATCCTGCCAAAAGCTCCTGACCAGACCAGCAACAAACGCCACCCCTAAGAGATATATTATACATATATTTCTATATGTGTTCATCAGCCAGTTGTTGTCTCTAAAGAAACTCTGATAGGTCCACTGAGCACAAAGAAAGACCAATCATAATGTGAACCCCATCCACAGAGAACTCTTTTGGGTTTACTGAGCACAAGCACTTGTCTGGCTGCATGTGAGCACAACCAGCATGTTTAAGGCATTTCTTTCTTTTCTTCACATCGCCAGCAGTATGTTGCTTCCTTCTCAATGGTGGCCAATTGTGGTTGTGTTGTGCTGCTGCTGACACTGAGGGTCCCCTGCTGATCTAATAGGTGGGGGTTTTGAAAACCTGTACGTCTGAGACCAGTGTTTTGGTTGTATGGTGTAGCTACAGCATCTCTACACATGTCCTCCTCTTATTGTACCTACAGAAGCATAGGGAGGTGTCATACAGCTCAGCGAATGTTTCTTCTTTTTATTTCTTAATTGTATAAGCAATGGAATATGCACCTGGTAATATCAAACGATTAAAAAAATATGTAATTTATTACATTAATGAATCTAAATGAAAGTAATACAATTAAACTGCACAATTGAGGGATCAAATGAATGAATGAATTACTGGCATAGACTTCAGTCAGTAACAGATGCTGAAGCTTATCACTCTGCAGTGATAGGTACAGGCATCAGAAGGACAAGCAGAAATGTGAGTCAGAAAGATGGGTGAATCCCTGGACACCTGTGTCTCCTAACCAGACTACACTGATGCCCAAAAACTGACCTGCCTTTCACCTTCCAAGGCTGTTGTGTTACTGTGCTTTCTCCTGCTGGTTTCTCATTTCTCGAGCAGCATTCCTTCATTTTATTCACACACGCTTTATACACACACTCACACACACCCTTTATAAATGAAAATGATACCGCTGTTTCTTAGCAGTGTTTTGGGGTTGCACTGCTTCTCCCACCCTAGAAATCGCAAGTGGCGAATTTGGCACATAAACTCATTGTAGCGTGCAGCTAATGTTAAGCATCGTGGCGGCTCCAGGAGTTTTTTTTTTTTTTTACCCTTCATTTGTTTGTTTCAGCCTGGAGCTGAACTTACTGTGAGACTACAGAGAAGAAATGGGCTTTATGAGCAAAACCTCGCATCTAATGTTTGCTGATGAACTTGTTTATCCAGTTTATCCGTTCTTTTTTCTCTTATTGCTAGAGCTTAACAGTTGCTTTATGGTCTCCAGACGTGGCTTCTTTTAGCGGAGGCTCTGAATGGATGTGAGACGGGGAAGAACAACTATTTTATTTTTATGAAATCTCACACATAGGAGTCGTATATTACGTTGAGGTCAAGCAAATCGAGGCCACGGCATCGTGGCTCTGGTGTAGCTCAACTTTATCTTTTTTCAGGCTCCTTTGCTGCTGCTAGCTCTCAGGCATTAATGACCTGGATTCGTCCGAGAAAACGCCTGGTCTGTCTCGGCCTTTCTGCCACTATCCATGCAGAGCTTAAGGCTCCCCATGTGACCATGTGACTGTGGGACGATTAGTCAGATCTTTCTTCAGCCCATTTTTCCTGTTTTTCCTCATTTCCTATGTCCTATGGATGCAGCGTGTGCTATTAGCTCTGTTAGGTGTTGAGTTATTTGTATTCATTCTTTTCATTATTTCCCTTCGTCAGGGTGAGCCTGCGAGCCAAGCCAACTTTTTACCTCCCGGTACCGCTCTATTAATCATCCCCCTACTCATAATTTAAATTAGAGTCAGTTGTGATTGGATGGGAGCCAGATTGAGGGCGATAATGATCTTATGATTTCAATTGCCGTTAATCAACCTTCGAAATGGGGCTGTAAATTGCATTAGTTATTGATCATTTTTGAAAGGGGGCGCATGCGAACGTTGGTCGATTGAAGGACGGCAGATTATCAAATGGAGACCTCGGGAATTTATGTGGGTGTCACAGCTCTGTCAGCTGGCAGATCATTTACAGATGGCGGAAGGACATTAGTGCGCAGGGCTAAAGACAGAGGGCTGGAACAGACCTGTCATGCCTGTGCCTCGGCACCAGCTGCAGCTTATGCTGATACACCTCAACACTTGATTGATGGTATTGATAAGCCGGCGGTCACACCGGTGCCTGAGCTTCTGCCTTGATGTGTTTTTGTTTACCTTGTGAGATGACACTCGTCCGTAAGGCAACACGATAGACTGGAGAAGTCTTGCTCTCTTCCTTCCCATCTGCCTCCCTCCCTGTACCTGACAGTGTCAAATAAGTGTTCTTCCACTGAGAGGATCTACTCTCAGAATGTTTGAGGTAAACTCCACTAAAGCATAGCACTGAAATATCTGTAGTTTATTGGTTTTACTCTATTTGTATTAAGCGTTGCGTTTCTCTGTAATGCTAATGCAGAGGTATCTTGTTTTCGAGTATCGAGTTTTGACGTTTTAAAAATGTGCCTATTTTAGGCTTTGACAGACAGATAAATAAAAAAATACAATTTAAAAATGTTAGGATCTAAGAAGGGAGGAAGGAAAGGAGTAAGCGGGGTGCAATTCATAAACATCCACAATAAAAATGTGGTATATAGTGGTATGTAGAGTTAGCAGCAAATATTGCTGATAAGGATTAAGACAGTTCAGTCTCTCTGGGCCCTATCATACACCTTGTGAAAGGCGCGTTTTGAAGCTCGTTGCTACCGTACATCCTGTCAACAGGCTATTTTCATGTCTTGCGTTGGAGTTTATGAATATATTTACGCAGATGAGTATGATGGTCTGGAAGTGACGTGTGTTCAGGTAAATATCTGACGTGCTTCTATCTTGGTGGTGGGAAACACAGGTGCGCCACTGACTGAGTTAAACCACAACAACAGTCAACAGTCAGCCATGCAATTACCACGCAAAGACCCAGGACACACCCCTAAATCAATTTGCGCAAAACGCAACTGACTGGTGTGCGTGCTATAGATAGCTGAAATAGGTCATTGAGTGTTTAATGTGTTTGTGTATGTGTGTGTTTGTGTCTTGAGTCATGGGTGGGTTTCAGTGCATTCTTTGTGTGTAAAGTGTGTGAGGATTGGTGGGGATTTCAGTTCAGTCCCTGTATGAGTGTGTTTGGGTGTGTGGTGAGGGGGGAGGGGTTCAATTCTGTCTCTGTGTTGGGGAGCCTGATTGACTGAGGGAAGAAACTGTTGCAGAGTCTCATCGTGGAGGCTCAGATGCTCTGTTATCTTCTGCCAGACGGCATCAAAGTGACGAGTCTGTATGAGAAATGGGTGGGGTCATCCACAGTGCTGGTGGCGTTGCAGATGCAGCATGTGTTGTAGATGTCGGTGATGGAGGGGAGAGAGACCATGATGATGATCTCGGCTGTCCTCACTATCTGCTGTAGTCTTGCGATCTAAGATGGTGCTGTTTTCAAACCAGACGGTAATGCAGGTGCTCAAGATGCTTTCTCCAGTCCCTGCAGAACATGGTAAGGATGGGAGGTGGAAGATGTGCTTCCCTTAGTCTCTGCAGGAAGTTAAAGTGCTGATTTTGTATTTGTCACTTGATCTCGGGTTCTAACCACTTCCATGACCACAGGTGTATAAAACTAAAAACCTAAGGTAACTTAGGCATGCAGACTGCTCCTACATTAGTGAAAGAATGGGTCACTCTTATGAGCTTAGTGAATTCCAGCGTGGTATCGTGATAGGATGTCTGTACCTGTGCAACAAGACCAGTCGTAAAATTTCCACAGCCAATTGTCAGTATATTATAACAAATTGATAGTGCCTGGGAATGAAAGAAACTCAACAACAAAATGGGAGACCACGGAAAATGACAGAGCGAGGTCAACGGATGTATAGTAGCAAGAGGTCATCAACTTTCTGTCGCCACGGACCTCCAAAATTCATGTGGCCTTCAGATTAGCTCAAGAACAAAAGAGCGTAGAGAGCTTCATAGCATGGGTTTCCATGGTTGAGCCGCTGCGTCCAAGCCTTGCATCACCAAATGCAATGCTTTTTTTCCCACACTGTCAAAAGTGTCTTTAGAAAACATGGACAGCACACAGACAAAACATGTCATCTCTGTTTGTTTCTCATCATTTTCCCAAACAACTTCAAGGATTTGAATGATGTGCTTCTAAGATCTTGGTGCCAGATACTACAGAGCACCTTTAGAATTTTTGAAGAGGGAGCTATATTGGCATTACGCAGAGGACCAACAGCATATTAGGCAGGTAGTCATAATGTTTTGCATTGCCTCGTCGTGGTACAGTACTCTTATCTGCTTCCTAGTGTCATATAAAAGGATTCATTTGATGTCTGCAGGCTAAGCTACTTCAGCAGTATTCAGCCAGAGTCTAAGCTCGTGACTGCCCCTCAATAAACCGATCAGCAGAAGACTGAGTAGGCCAATGCTAACATCTCCCCGAACCACCAGCTGCAGCTCGCCTTTGAATTCCACCAGTCTTGCTTGAATGCAGCTACTGCACAGTTCTGTTCCTGGGAGAGGGTTATGATAGAGTGAGTGTTTCATAAATGTGCTTTTTGACATTTGAGGCGCGAAGCCCTAAACCCCCATCCGCCCTCAATCCGTCGGCCTGTCATGTGTGGCAGGCTGCCGTGGTTGAAGCTGTGCTGATGCAGCAGTGTATGCAGGTTGTCTAGTGCAGACACTTTCTACAGGGTTGAAATGTCTCGGAGGTATACATTTGCTTCGTTTTCAGAATTAAAACGTTGCCCCTTGGAAACCTTCTCCTCTGTTGGTTTTTCCCCCTCTTCTCTTTTTCCGCTCTTTTTATAATGGGATTGTTTCTCTCACTCTGCTCGCCGACAGCCTTAGCACATGTGCCGCTCATTGGAGTGCCGTTGCCCCTCAGAACAAGGATGCCGTGTGTTTTAAGACCTTGACATTCAATTATCGAAACTATTCAGTCATAAAAATGCAAGCAAACAATAAGCAAGCACAATCATGATGTGTTTCTAACAACATGAAATTCTGACAGTTCTTTAATTTAAGAGGCTGGAACATAGAAACATGCTTTCACAAACTGTAATCAAAATTGAAATCCACACAGCCATTTCGCAGTTGGTGTAATCATCTCAATACAAATTGATAGCAATCTTTTGTACGATGTTGATTTAAAATTTAAACCATCAAACAGCAATATAATGCCATTTGAACAACTTAACAATTTAGCTAGGCCAATTGTCCCACCCATTAAGCTGCTACTCAGCTATCTCCTATCACAAGTGATGCCACAACTCAAGGAGGGTAAAGACTAGCACATGCCTCCTCTGACACATGTAAACTCAACCACAGCCTCATTTCAAACTGCTGCTGATGCAGCATTGCCGAGTAGCATCATAGCTTTCTGGGAGGAAAGCGCAGCGATTCAGTTCTGATACATCAGCTCACAGACGCCCTGTGCTGCGGATATCACCCTTTGGAGTGATGAGGGAAAGAGCACCATCTACCCACCCAGAGAGAGCAAGGCCAATTGTCCTCTTTTTAGGGCTCCGGCAGCTGATAACAAGCTGCATGACCTGGATTTGAATCAGCTACCTCCCGCTTTATACTGCTGGACCTGGTTCTCACTTTTGAAACATGAGACATTTTATTGCAGCTTCAGTCAAAACTTACTACACATGCCAACATGCTACTGTCATTGTGCACATACTTAAAAATTGTATTGTGTGGGAATAGTGATGATCAGATTAGCTAAGAACACACAAATAGCATGAAAAATGCAGTGGTACCTGCAACATTCAGAAATAAAACAGTAAACCAAATTGTTTTTCATTCTGTAAACAAGACACTTAAGGCACTTTTAATGACCACCTTCAAAACACACCTCAATAGAAGGGTAAAATTAAGCTCAGCGAGTCTGTCCTTCCAAATAACAAAATAGATAATAGGTGTATCTTTGACTCTCTGTTGCATAGGGTGTTTTATACATACATTCATCTTGTGCCTGCAAACATGTCCTTGTTCATGACGAGTTTAGTTCACTGATTTTCGTATGGTGTGCGCTAAAGCTATAAGTGCTAATGCTGCACTTTTGTGGATACACTTTTAAATTAACTACTATGTATAAATGCACAACGTGTTGTTGTTTTCTACAAGTCAAGAAACATCTTTTGTTGTATTTTAGTAATTAATGCAACAGCCAATCAATAATACATTACCCAGGACCAGGATTGAAGAACTCTGGTTTTTGGGGTAGACCAGTGCAGTTCGAGGGAACTGTGGAGGTCAAGATAAGCACTGTAAGACCAAGGAAACCAAGGAAACCAAAGAGAGAGGCTGTGGAAACAAGTGGTGTGGGTTAATAAATTCTAAATATGATGTTACAGTTTGCATTTTATGAAACAAACACTAATCAAACTGCTTAAGTATGTCAGTAGCATTGAAAACATTGCATGGCTAGTAGGGGTGGGCAATATTATATCATATACAATATATCGTGACACAGAAATATCATGATATTAAAAATTCATATTGTGATAATAGAGATGTTCTGTCTTAAAAGTAGTATAGTATATATATATATATATATTACTGTGATATATATTATTTACTGTGAAGCTTTAGTTGTATTTATTGTATAATTGTTTTAGTTTGCAGTTTACATGCATGCACTAAATATTCTACAATATTTTTTGCTGCATTATATTATTTTATGCTATATTATTTATTTTGCCACATTATGATTATACTATTATACTATTATACTATATTCCTGAAATGAATGAATTATTTTAGTTTTCATATATCGCCAAGTATATCGTTATCGCAAAAATACCCTGAAATATCGTGATATTATTTTAGAGCAATATCGCTCCCCCCTAATGGCTAGAGTGAAAAGTTGGTTTCACTGAAACCCAGCAAATCCTGCATCCAAATGTCAAACCATCTGTTAGAAGGGTGAAGCTGAAAAGAGGAAGGCTTCTCTTCTACAACAGGATAATGATCCAAAACACACTTTAGACAAGCTGTACATGCAGGGTGACCCAAAGTTCAGAACTATAAGCCTTCCCTAAAGACAAGTGGGAAAAAAAAACTGTGTTTACAGGGTGTTATTTCTGCCAAAGTGGCTGTAGTAAATCCTGACTCTGGCCCCACTAATAATGACAAACATGACAAAATAGCTTATTTGGCCAAGGATTCCTCGCTCAAACTTTTGAAAAATGGTGTACTTGAAAGTATTGATTCATTTCAGCATTGAGTCTAGTGATTTTTTTTTACCCTAAACCTCTTCAGGGCTTTTATAGGCTCTGAATATGTCAAATGATTCTGTTTCCTCTCTCTGCTTTTTTTTTTTACTTACTCTCAGAGACTTGCCATCAAGCAAGCATCATGTTTTTGTTAAAAAAAAAAAAAATCACTTTTTTTTTTTTTTTTTTTTTTAGGGCAACATTATGAAGCCAGGTCCATTTTTTTACTCTGTGCCATAATAGATTAAATTCTAAAGTATACAATAAAAATGAAAATAGTTTGAGTAGAAAGTTTTTTTTTCCATCATATACTGTAAGAATTAATTTTCTGCGTTGTAGATTAATACTTAAGTTATCCAAACTAAGAAAAATACATGTAATTATTTATTTATGAGGCAGTCACCCGAAATGGCTTTCAGTTAACAGCTGTGCCTCATCAAGAGTTAATGACTTGTCTTGTCCTTTTAATGTATTTGAGAGCATCAGTTGTGAAGTTGTGAAGAGTAGAGTTGAACAAAGACCAAATATTTAAAAACAATATGATGAAACTGGCTCTCATCAGGACCTCCCAGGAAAGAAGCACCAAGAGTTACCTCTGTTGCACAGAATCATCAGAAGTTCATCAGAAAGGACAAGTTAACATCACCCCTGATAAGAGCCAGCTAAGTAATATATTATGGCATTTTAATTAGTTTAACACTTTTAATGATTCTACATGATCACTACATGATTCTTTCGGTGTTCCTTCTCAGGTGAGGACTTGGGAACAAGCACACATCTATACGTTGTGAGGTGCTATCTTGAGCTCGCCAGAGTGCTCATGGCAAGGCAGAGCAGAAATACTTTATAGAAATATGGCATTACCATGCACAGTGGACAGAACAGTGAGTCGTAATGATTGTGACCAGCTAACTCTCAGACAAGCCACTCTGCCAAAAAACACAGCACTAGTTTCTGTCCCAAGTCGTTCTAAAGTATTTAAAACATTACACAAGAATTTTTTACAATTTCGTTAGTATTCATCATGGATGATAGACAGTGTCTTCCTAATTACCCTAACGCAAGACAGTAAATGAAACCAGATTCATCACTTTCACTGATTATGTAAAACGCTGCAATACCTTAGCACTGACACCGTGCCATAATTAATCATATTTAATGATTTAATGTGCATGTAAAATTTCAATCTCATCCAAGGTAATGACTCATTTCAGAATCTCACCAAGCCAGCGTATAGCGCAGCTCCGGGCTTTGGCATGATGCATGAACTTCAGATGTTTGATGTATGTGTAATGATACACTGATAGAAGATACATTTACATCATTTATCGGTGCCAGAATTATTAATGATGTATGGGCATCATGCTTCATCACATATAAGATAAACAACCAGGCCTACGTTGTTTCATTATTCATTCTGATTTAAAGTGGATTGAGCTCCTCTATACACGGTTTTGGTGGTTTTTAGGCACCTTGGGCAGGGTTTTTATGTAAATTGCTGATTAAATTGGTTTAAAAAATCGAATAAATCAGTCCCACCCACACACACACTCGTTAGGAATACAGTTTAATTGAGATATACACATTAGCCAACATGCCAAAACTTTCCTTCCTGCTGAAAGTAGCTGTTAGCTGGTTTTGGATGGATTAAGGTGGTATTTTAAGGCCCAAGTGGTTGGAAAGCTGGTCACCCCAGGAAAAGGCTTTTGGGCCAGCTGATTAACCAGTTCTGGACCAGCGTAGTGTGTTTCATTTTAATTTGATGGGCTAACTTATCAGTTAGCATGAACAAATTCATGAAGCTAATCATTAGGGTCATCAAACTGGTGGGCTAGTGGGGTCATGTTGGTAATGAAGAGACTTATTTTAGAGAAAGTGTTAAAAAAATGTCATTGAAGTGCTGGAAATAAAAAAGAAAATGATCGATCAGCTATATCGATATCGGTACTGGCCATCGGCTGGTCTGGAGTTTATTTTTTTTTGTGCAGTTTCTGTTTCTGTTTCTGTTCTGAATGTGGAGACTAATGCGTCTTGTAAAGGAAAGAGACTAAAACTTTTTCTAACCCTACTAACTGTATAGTACAGTTCCTGCCATTGCATTTTACAGCCTGCGCAGTGAGTAGCAAAGCTAACAAACATCACTAACCACACAATACAAACGCAAACGCTGCAGACTACATTCAACCAGTTTCAATTCTGTTCAAAACTATGACGTTTTTAGTGCCTAATAAATATAACTTTTTTATTATTTATTGTGGTACTGGAGTCTAATTAAACAAAACTGTGGGAATTTCAGTAAAGAAAAAGCTCATGTAAATGACTAGAATTACAATAAATACAAATAGCAAATTCTGAGTTATTTCTAGTTTTCATCATATCAACACCTGGTTTGGTAAATTGGTAAATTTGGTAAATCAGGTGAGCTGCTGACGGAACTGAACATGCACTACACATGGTGGCTGAGGAGCATCCAGGAGAAATCTGGAATCTCTACACTTTGTTCTTCAGCTTGGCTTAGAGTATATAACATACTTAGTTAAAAAAATGAGAAATCCTTGTTACGTTTTACTCAATGTATGTTTATTTGCATCTGTTCAAATCATATGTAGTGCTTTTTTATTTTATTTTTAGCTTTTTTCAGGTTTATCTCAGCAACTCATATTGCTGCGATAAATGGAGTAGTGTAATTTGCTTTGGTGCCTAAAACTTTTGCACAGTACTGTTTATATATCTATATATAAAAACCTTTGATTCTGTCTTCCGTTCTTTTACAGTTCGCTTAGATTTACACTGTTAGTTTAACGTTGGGCAAAATGACAAGGTTTGTCTGAAAAGGTTATCGTTTCATTTGGCCCCGCCCTTAATTTGAAAGCACAATTGGCCAAGTGAGCTGAAAGACTATCTATGATCGGCCCCAAAACCACTGATAGTTACATCTCTAGCTGGAAATATTTCATGTGATCCATTACATTACATTGTTATTAATCCATTCATAATCTAAAATGCAGACATCGCTCTGCTTTCAGAATCTTCTCAAAATTCATTATCCTTAGCTGCTTCTCTGAAACCCAGCAGGGACGAGATGTTAGACTTATCTTCCCTCAGAAATGCGATAATGGATTTCATCATTCATTTTTCCTAAGCAGTGACAGAATCTAGCCGGTATAACACACATTCAGCATCTACCAGTGTTATTACTTGTAGCCGTGTCTGAGAGTGCTTAGAGTAAACAGAATTTGCATTAGCTGTTGGAGAGAAGCATCGTTAGAGGGAAAGGCGGCGAGTGGCGGGGATGATGAAGTGTGATTCATTCTGATCCGAAGCACAGAAAACATAACTCAGAAACAGTATTCCTTCCTCTTCTTCCTCGCCAGAAGATGACAGTGGTGTTTTTTTACGATCTGCTTCTCCTGACACTTTACTTGTTGTTTCATACATGAAAGATACCAAACGCACGTACAGCATGGAATCATTAGGCTTAAGTAAACCAATAAGAAAATACCATACAACAACAAACCAGTGATCCTTTGTCCGGCTTGCAGAATTAGCATACAGTAGCTATCTGTTATCTGAGAGTTTCCTATTTACAGTATGTACTTGCAAATAGCAATGCATTCTGGGAGATCAGCTGCTTAGTGAACGGGACTAATGATAACCATACACTATATTACTTCAAAAAGATTCTAAAAAGACTTCTACTAGATTACATTCTCAAACCCTTTCACATCTAGATACAAATCACAGACTTTTTACTCACAAACTAGTCTCAGGCTATTTTAGATTTTGCGAAAACTGAGTATCTTGCAGGGTCTTTATTTGCAAGACTGCAACTAGATTCTTTCTGAGATTATTTAATAAGACATCTCAAAGAGACACTCTTTCTCACTCCACAGCTCTACCAGTTTCTTCTCCTTTTATACAGGAGAGCTGTGAATTCCGAGCCATTGCCGATCCCGCGCTTGCCTTGTGTCTTCCCGCAGCTCTCCTATTGGTTGCTGACATTGTTCACCTCACTATTTGCGTCAGCCAAGTATCAAGACTTACAATAATATTGAAATATTAAATATTGACTTTATCTGAATGGCAGGAGGAGAAAAAGACTGACTAAGCCTCCGTCCATACGCATTTAGATATTTTTAAAAACAGAGGTTTTTGTTTCCATTTAAAAAAAATATCTTTGTCCACATGAGCAACGTTTTTAAAAATATCCCCGTCCACACGGAAATGCCATACCACTCGCTGAAATGAATGCTGAAATGAACATGAAATTCTTTACATTTTCTGAAGTTTTCCTGCCACTGCTCAGCAACAACTGCTATTTCAAAATTGTCCCACCAGGTACTTGTTCATGCAGCCCTGGTCTAGAATCTCCATTCGCTTTAAGGTTATTGGCTCCGGACTCGAGGATCATAAAAAACTGCTCACAGCGTATTTTGATGTCTCTGCTTTGTTAGGACATTTTACGCCATCTCGATCGTTCAGAGTAAGGTGTTGTTTTGGAAAAGCTCCATTTTCGATTACCAAAAACGCTGTTTTCATGTGGAGGCAAGGCCTCAGTTTTAAAAATATCCGTATTCGTGTGGGCGGGGCCTTAAACCTTCAATCCTAACCACCTTACACTAAACGATCGAGATGATGTGACCCCAACAAGATTTGTTTTGAAATCGCTTAAAATTGTTTGGTGTAAGGTCAACATAGCAGTAAAAGAAGCTGTTTTTTTTTTTCAGAAACAATTCATCACTTGTTCATAAAGAGTAGAAGAAGTATTTTATTTTGAATATATATTGATATATGTATATAATGCACTTGCATAATGGGTGTGTTTCCCAACCCTCCCTCACCATTAGTGTGTAGTTTTGCCCACCAGGGCTACTTCCCTTTGGGTATTTACTTATGGTTGGGTATTATTATATTGGGTGACTGTCCAAAGTGTTGTAGGCAATAAGAGCAAGTTACCACATTCTTAATGGAAAATTGTGACTTCATGCTGGCTCAGAACTGCAATGTTCTCACAATTTGGGTTAACTCTACCCAAATAAAGTGAGTGCAATTTTTTTGTCACTTATCACTTATTTGCAGTATACAGTAGATGACCTGTAAAATAACAAAAAATAACTTAAAATAGAAGTAACCAGTAAATAAAAATACATTTTATTGGCCACTTTTTATAGTGTAGGTGAATAAGTTGTGTTAAAACACCTCTTTTTGTAAGAGAGTGGGTGTGCATGGTACCCTGTGATGGACAGGCACCCTGTCCAGAAGCTATTCCTGCCTTTCGCTCCACAATGACCTTGACCAGGAAGTAGCAGATAAGAAGCTGGATGGATGGATGACTGGATGGATGGATGGATGGATGGATGGATGGATGGATGGATGGATGGTTGGATGTCACTGGGTCTGGAGACTGTATAGAAAAGTCACTTTCTTTTTTTCTGCAACAATCCCATGATTCCATCCAATGACTCCCAAAGTGAACAAAATGATAATATAATGCCTTAAATACAAAACAACCCAGAAATATTCCTGAAAAATAATCATTTAGATGAGGCAGCTAGTAACAGTTGGTTACTTAGGTAAATACGCTAAGTTGCATTATGTGAAAATAGTAGCTCTCCCTACAGTACAGTAAGAAAATGTGCAAGTCATGTTTTGAGACACTTCTATAGGATTACACTATAGAAGTCACACTTTGCAGTAAAGAAAATGGCAACCAATGGTTGAGTGAGGGTTGAGGGTTATGGCCATTATGCAAATCTTTGATGCAAAGAGCCAATAAGAAAGATGTACTTTTTGTGTGGTGTTAGGTAAATGTAGCCATGTTGTTTAGTGTGTCCTAAGTATATCTTATGTGTACATGAATTGGAATTGGAATTTGGAAATACTGTCCTCATTTTCGTAGAACTGCAAAAGAGCACACTTTTCACATGCATTTCTGGACAAGCTGAGAGACAAAGAACAGGCTGTATGATGTAGAGAAAATAGCATGAGGTGCAGGACTGAGGTAGTTATATTATAATAGACATATTATTCAGGGTTTTCCACAAATGTGACTTTATGCAGCATTATACAGTTTGCATTGTCCTGCGCATTCATCAGAGTTACATAGTGTAGTAGTCAGTGTTGGGCAAGTTACTTTGAAAAAGTAATTAGTTATAGCGTTACTAATGCAGTTACTCCACCATAAAAGTAATTAGTTACCAGTAAAAGTAACTGTTGCATTACTTTTGTTATTCGCCCAAAAAATAAAATAAATTATGTAATTACTATTATTATTAGAAAAATAACAAACGAAAATAAACCCAAAATGTTGACAAAAATATAATCTAATGAATTTCAAAACGTAGAAACGAAAAACTCCACACGACCAAAGAAAATTAATAAGACTTGTTATACTGAAAAAAACCCCCGGAAAAAACAAATACGCGTCTGGGGATGAAATTAAACAAATCAAACCACACTCAAAGGAAAAATGTATATATAAACAAAACAAAAGAATGGACAAAAAGAACAATCTAATGACAGTTAAATTGGTATTAATATAACAGTTTAACAGCTGGATCAAACAGCTTCACCAAGGAGGAAAAGAGAAAACAGCAGAAACCGGAGCAGCTAAATAGGGCTAAACGTCCTTAAAACGGAACTTGGCCTGTCCACGTCTAAAAAGAATACAACAATTCTCTTATTAACCTCTACAAATTCTACAAATATCTAGTAATTAAAAAAACATGTAATGGGCATTCCTATATTCCTATATCCTATTATATTCCTATCTGGAGTAAATCTGTGGAACAGTGAATGGCGATGAAAGGAAGAGATAAAGCAACAGAGATGTGCAGCAGAAACCGAATGAAGGCCTCAGACCCCGGCACAACCCTACCACTCCAATCACTGAATTGATTAGAGGTCAGTGGAGCATCACAGTGCATTTCTCCCATTTTAAAGCATCATTATATAGCATTTTTACCTGAAAAGAGTAAACAGTTTAAAAATGATTTTAAAATAATGCTACATAATGCTACTAGATAAATGTATTATTTTTGTTTTGTAGATTTTTCGTAGACAAAGTGATGTAGAAAATCTGTTCTGCTGTTTTAAATATAAAAGATAAACCCTAACATCCCTAATCAGCAGGAAGCCCTAACCCACTCTATGTGCCAGAGAGTGACAAGTGTTACATAATTGAGCATAACATCACACAAAAAGGTGTTTTTTGTTTTTTTTTTAGCATTGAGCACAGGTGTTGGCAGGGTAGTGTAGCATTTTATCTTCACCACCCAGCTCTAATGTGCTGGGACAGGTTTCACCCACGAGGCACCGTTGCCACTGTGCAGGCATCTGGTTCCCATTGCAGTGGTCATTGCTTGCATTTCATGTAGCGCTGGTTTTTATCTCAGTGTGACGAGCCAGAAGCGAATCCTGCAGGTCTGCTGTAATGCCGGTTGTACGGCTATGCGCATTTGCATAATTAATCTCTAAAAGTGTGCTATCTTTTGTCTCCATCTCAGCTTTTATACCATTATTACCACAGAAGCTGCGTTGTACCCAAATGCAAAGATGCCAGATCTCACAGAAGCATGAATCTCTGGAGGTTTATCTGCTCAGCTTCTGCCAGACTGTGTACCATGTGCATTTTATCTGCACTAAATAGTTTGTGTTGTCACTCAGGCTGCTGAGCCTCGGAAACGTTGACAGCGCCGCAGCCAGCGTTCTGCTTCAAACGCAAGATATGAACTAATCGTGTGTAACTCGTTATTAATTACAGATATCTTTCCAAACATCTCTCCACGTCTGTTCGTGTGTATGAAATTTTATTAAAAACAGTCCGTAGCTTCAGCTGATTTTTTTGTGGAGATTTCACACGTAGCAGAGCTGGGCGCTGCATGCTGGGTGCTCTGTGTGGTTCTAGTTTTTATTGAATGCGTCAGATAGTGATTAATGGATTCTGTCTTTAATCGTAATGGAAATATTTTCAAATTAAACCACACAAAAAAACAGTCCAAATGAATTTCCCTTCTATAAATAATCTTCAGAGGATAAATGCATAATTAAGGCTACCAGAAACTAAGGTCAATAATCAATAGGTACAGTTAAGACCAATAATATTTAAACAGTAAAACATCTTCATGATTTGGCCCCTGCATACCAATCTCACTAAATTTTAAATGAGACAAATGAGAGACAATTCAAGTATAGAGTTTTAGGTTTAATTCAAGGGTTTGAACAGAAATGTCCTATGAAACTACAAAACTTCCTCATTCCAGGGGCTTAAAACTAATCAGACTAATGATATCAGAAGCTAGTTTATAAACTCCATGAGCTATTACCTTGTTAATCCATCATCAGTTAAGCAGGTAAAAGCTCTGACATTTGCATTTGGAAGCTGTTGCTGTGAACCCACAACATGCAGTCAAAATCAACCTTAATCTACTCTTAATCTTAACCTAACCTTAAATAACACCTTATTCTACACCTAAACCTAACCTTTATTTTAATCTGCAACTTAATCTGCACCAAAACCTGATTTTAAATTTAATCTAAGATTAACTTACATTGTATCTACACCTAAACCTAATATTAACCTAAGATTAACCTACACATTAATCGACAACAAGTTTAACCTAGGATTGTCCTACACTTTATTTTACACCTAAACCTAATTTCAATTTGAAGATTAACCAACACCTCAGTCTACACCTGAATCTAATTTTAACCTAAGATCAACCCACACCTTAATCTAAAGAAAAATATAATTTTAACCTAGGATTATCCTACATCTTACTTTACACCTAAACCTAAGATTTACCTACACCTTAATCTACACCAAAATATAACCTTTACTTTATTTTAATCTGCACCTTACTCTACACCTAAACCTAATTCTAACCTAAGATTATCCTACACCTTAATCTACACCTAAACCTAAATTTAATCAAAGATGAATTTACATTTAATCTAGACCTAAACCTAAGATTGACATAAGAATATCCTACACCTTAATCTACACCAAAACCTAATTTTAACCTAGGATTATCCTACACCTTAATCTACACCTAAACCTAAATTTAATCACATATGAATTTACATTTAATCTACACCTAAACCTAATTTTAATTTAAAGATTAACCTACACCTTAATCTACACCAAAACCTAATTTTAACCTAAAATTAATCTACACCTTAATGTACACCAAACTTAATTTTAATCTAAGATTAACCTAAGATTAACCTACACCTTAATCTACACCTAAACCTAATTTTAACCTAAGATTAACCTACACCTTAATCTACACCTAAACCTAATTTTAACCTAAGATTAACCTACACCTTAATCTACACCTAAACCTAATTTTAACCTAAGATTAACCTACACCTTAATCTACACCTAAACCTAATTTTAACCTAAGATTAACCTACACCTTAATCTACACCTAAACCTAATTTTAACCTAAGATTAACCTACACCTTAATCTACACCAAAACCTAATTTTAACCTAAAATTAAGATACACCTTACACCAATTACACCTAAACATAATTTTAATCTAACCTTAGCCTACACTCATAACTCACCGTCAACTGCTATATCTCTATATCCGTATATTATAAATGCTATAACCTGCTATATGTGTCGTGGGGGGGGGGGTGGGGAGGTTAGGGGGTTGAAGACTAACACATGCTTCCTCTGATAAATGTGAAGTCAGCCATTGCTTCTTTTCGAGCTGCTTCTGATGCAGCATTGCCGAGCACCACAGCGCACTTGGAGGAAAGCGCAGCGACTCGGTTCTAATACATCAGCTCACAGACGCCCTGGGCCAATTGTGCTCCCTCTGAGCGCCGGCAGCTTGATGGCAAAGCTGCAAGAGCGGGGGTTCGAACCTGCGAGGAGAGAAGCGCATAGTGGCAGCGCTTTAAATCGCTGGACCACTCGGCGCCCCCTCCTAATCTTTATTTTAAACCTAACATTATTTCACACCTTCACTTACATCTTAATGTACAACTATACCGCATCTTAACTTAACCTAAACCTGCACCTACACCTTAATCTATACTTAAATTAAACTTCACCTTAATCTAATCTTAACCTAACCTTACCCTACAATTTACTCTACGTCCAAAACGAATCCTAACCCTTATTTTGTATCCAATCTCATCCTATACACCTATACAATATATGAATCTAACCTTAACCTTCACCTTAATTTATGCATAAATCTTTAAAAATTTTAACCTAACTCTAAACCTAATCTTAACTAAAGTGAATTGAACAATACTTACTGCGTATCTGTTTATTCCAGTCTTTTAATTTCTTTTTTATTAGCTCCAAATTGTTCATAAACAGCAGGGTCTCCCAGTGCTCTTCAGAACTCATATTGAAAGAGAGTGCTGATGTTAATGTGTTCAGTTATAAATGTGTGTCTAAAGCTGACTGTTCACAGCTTATAATCATTTTTTTCCTTTCACCCTCTTGTTGTGTGTTTTATAGTGATTTCCTTAATTAAAGAACCTAATATTTGTATGACTAGGTTATCATACTATACTAAATCAAACCTCAACACTTCTGTTTGTGTGTCTGTGTGAAACATATTAAATCAGTTCACAGCCTGGGCAGATATTGTGGAGATTTCACATCGAGCCGGGTGCTCTGTGCAGTCCTAGGTTTTATTGGATGCGTCACAGACGATGATTAATGTATTCCCTGTTTCGTTGTAATGGAATATTTTAGCCTAAACCACCCAAATTAAGTCCAAAGTAATTGGAAATTTCTTTTTTGTAATCTTTTTTTGGACAGTCCAGAGTAAACGCACAGGTGGGGTTTGATGTACGATGCACGAATTCTTAAGCTGTTGAAATAAATGATGGACAGCGGCCTCCGTGATTGATGTGGCCGTTCCGCTAAGCGGCTGAGGAATTCATCCGTCATTCAATGATGCCAGCCTTCACTCTTCATGCGACTTCAGGTCCCCTGTGTGTTTATGCCACGGGGGCTATCAGGAGCTGCTTTTAAGTGCCTCCTATAGGCCAGGGAACAGAAGCCTGCAGATCCCAGAAGCCTTTGCTGCGTCCAGATATGTAAATCTCTTATTATGGAAATGCAGGTTGCTCATTATTCCGACTAGGTGGATTATTATTTGTTGTGAAGTGCTCACACCTGCTGGGCTTGAGAGTGTGTGGCCTCTGTCACGGTAGCGCCGAGTGTTTTATCTTTGTCCTTTGCTGTTCATCTCTGGCGGAAATGTCAGAGCAGACAGTGTCAGGTGCCTCGCCTGACCCTAAACCTGTGGGTGTGAATAGGAATGGACACCTTGGCGAAGCTGTCAGGGTTCAGGGATGTCACCTGGGCTGAGGCAGTGATGGAGCTGCTGGCCCACTGTGCCAGTCGTGGCCCAGAATCTGTTTGTGATTGGAGAGAACAAAGACAAAGTCAAGGTATTGTCTCATATGCCCAGATCATACTATACTACACAAATTCTATTGTACTGGCAATATGCAGAGGTGGAAAAAGTACTGAAAAATAAACTGCCATTTATTTTTTTTTACATTCAAGCAGATGTTCCTAATAAAAAACGTAAGGAATTATCATGAAAAACATGAAAACATACAAAAAAAATGTTGGTCGGTGCATCTGCCGTGCCGTAAAGTAGCACATATCAATAGGTAGCATAACTCGCCTCTACAGCTGATTTACACAGCGTCTCTCCCCTAACCGTAATAAACACTGCATGAAGAAGTTCAGCTGCGCTGCCATGGAGAACAAAACTTATTATTATTTTTTTTATTCAGACAATTTTTTTTCCCCCAGCATTTAATTTTTTACTCAAAACAGGGAGTTTTCCAATGAACTTGAGTAAAAGTAAAATAACTTATTTTAAAAACTACTTTAAAAAATTACTCATAAAACCTAATCAATTACAGTAATGTGAGTAAATGTAATTAGTTACTTTCCACCTCTGGCAATATGTCTGCTTCTACAGGGACTGTAGGCAAGCTTTGTGTGTGCGTTTGCACATCAGTGTCAGCAATGGGTGCAACTTTAAAGTGTTTAAAGTATTTAAATGACCAATTTTGAGAAGATTTGACAAGGTTTATCGGAGCCGACAAACGCTGCAAACGTTAGAAAAAGTTTGTAGCATAACATATTGAAAGAGTAGTAATTTGAAATGAGCAATGTTACACAATGCTCTGATGAGAAAACTAGCATTAAGGGTGTGACTGGATCTTGTGCCAAAAGATCTCTCCGAATTAAAATGGCACGTCGGGTGTTAAATGTGTCTCGCGAGGCACAGGTAACCAAAACAAATGTTTGATCTTTTTAAGCCTGTTGCAACAGGGCAAGCAACCCAATCAATTTCCGAAAGGCTCCAAGCTTGCCTGGACCCCCAGACAACAATTAGTGGTTATGAATTGAATGTAGGAAAGTCAGGCCTCAAGGGGGCTCCTCCCACTAGTTGCTGACAGTAGCCAGCCAGCCAGCTAGGTTTATCATTCCTGCAGCCAGCAAAATATGAAACTGTAACCAGGAAGGGTATTTATCCATCAGGTCTGTTTTTTTTGGGCCCCCCAATTGCCTTGTCATTGCTCTGATCCATATGGCGGCAAACATCACTACACAGAACTACACCATAGAGATTCAGTCACAGGTTGCAAGATCTGTATAGAACCCTCATGGGGGATTGGCAGTTGAACACAGAACCCTAACTGGGAGTATTCTCACAATACGTACTATAACAGGTCTGAGAGGACTCATGTGAGATCATACAGGAAAGAAGCTGTTGGGCTCATGGTAAAACAAGCTCTAGTAACTGCGTATTAGTCACAGTAAACATATATTGATATTCATAACATCATCTGCGTATGGTTTCTTCTGAAATCATGGTATTTATAAAAAAATAGCTGTCTTTACTGTCCAGAGATTTTCGTTCTATTAGTTCACAAAATGTCACACGATTATCATTGTTGTAAATATTTTATTGTAAAAAGTGTTTGTAGATGTACAATTCAGTCCTATTATAATCCTCTAGCCCACATCTGCCATTAGGCATGGTGCCAATGGTTTCAAGTTTATCTGCTCTGGAAAGTCCTATTCTATTGTCAGATCTTCTATTCTCTGCTTCTACAGGGACTAAACAAGCTACATGTGTGTGCATTTGTACATCTCTGTCAGCAGTGGGTGCCACTTGAAGTGTCTAAATGCATTCAATAAAAAAAGGATGATCCAGCCAGCCAACGATTATTAAACAATCTGACCATAACCTTCTAAACTCTGAGACTGTTTCCATCTAAAGTATGATTATTCAGTAATTACAATGCAGTTATTATTAAATTAGTGAAGAGAGGAATCTGTGGAGCCATCAAAACTTTCATAGTGTCTCCAACCCAATAAGGAGTCTGCGACTACATTTTAGCTTTTATGAGAACTTTATTGCTCGAATGCTTCACTGATTTTATAGTATCAGTAGAACTAAAGCTTAAAACTAAAGCCGTTAAATGCCAAAGCAAAAGAGCGGCCACTGCGAGAGGAACTGTAGTCCATTCATTTAATGATGTGACTTCTTTTATACAGCTATTGTAGTTATTTTAAATGTTAAATGTTATGAAATAATTCTGCACTAATGAGCAGTTTTGAAAGAGATGTGAAGACAGTTTTAGCATTTATGCTAATTGACCATCTTGTTTTAAAGTTGGGAAATGTTGGAATAAATCTTGACAAAAACTGCATTCATGCAAAAGTGCTGAAAACTGTGATTAAATATGTTTTGATACATACCATTTTGTTCGCACATAAGGAAATTTAAAATTTCCCAAAAATCATCAGGACTTATACATGCTTCCACAAACAGTCATGAAATGATTGGTAAATTGGTGGTAGTCTTCTGACTGTGAAGGACAGAGCTTATAATAAAGGAGGTAGATAAGAACAGTGTGGTCCCAGAGGAATCTGCTCCCATCGGAATTGAAATAATTCTAGTATAAAGGTGATCAGTCAGATTGTATTGATTTGCAGTGACCTTTTACTTGCATTTAAAGGCTCATTTATGCTGTTAAATACTGATGTGTATGTGGGCGGAGCCTTGTGTCCATATTCTGTAGTAGTTTGTCCATATTTGTGTTTGCTCTCTGAAAGCTTACGAATACAGACGTAATATATAAGCTAAAACTATATGGCCCTAAAGTAATATCACAATATTTCAGGCTGTTTTGCGTTACTTCTACTTTAATATATATATATATATATATATATATATATATATATATATATATAAATACAGTTTTCAAGATATACTACTGCAAAAAAAATAAATGTTATACTTTTATTTAATTTAACATTAAGCAGCAACTGTCTATTTCATAAACAGTAATTTATGAAGAGTCTATACCAGAGTTTGTACAAGATGATAATAATATTGTAACAAACTAAATAATGTAACATTAAAAATAATGTAATGTATGGAATAAATGTACTAATAAAAATGCAGATTATTCAGTGCAAAATATAAGATTTACGGTAAAAAAGCAAAACAAGTACAATATAGACTGATATCAAGACAGAACTCAGCTATTTGCACAATTTTAACGATATTATCACGATAAGTACAATGAGATATGGCATGCCTCTAGTGGGCAGAGATACATAGAGATACAGAGTTACATAGTACATAGACCTTGTGTAAGTGATGTCGCAATTCTCATTGCTATCTTACACCTTACACCAACAGTCTATTTTCAGGCCTTTTTGTGCCTGCGCTGTTAAAAAAAAACAGGTGCAGAAAAAAAACAGAAAACACAGGTGCGTCACTGACACCAGTCAACTGTCATACGTCCATTCTTATCTTGCATGCTCAGAGCATGTACAAATTAGGGCTGCAACAAATGATTATTTTGGTAGTCGGCTAATCTGATGATTATTTTTTCGATTAGTCGATTAGTCAGCGATTATTTCTGAGATGTCCTTCATCTCTAAAAACGATAGAAACAGGTAAACAGCTTAAACGAGATTTAAAAGGCATTTAAATGTCTGGATGTTGTTTAAACGTGGAAAGTACTGCTATTCAGTGATTAAATATGTAATCTGTTGTGTTTGGCCACTTTTGGAGACACAGACTAAGTTGAGTGTAAACTGTGTGAGTGAGACATTTACCCTTTATCTCCTATTGCGCTTCTGTCCCCAGCACTTTGTGCTCAGAGGGAGCACAATTGGCCTTGCTCCCTCCGGGTGGGTAGATGGCGCTCTCTCCCCACATCATTAAATGAGTGATGTCGATCAGCACAAGACGTCTGTGAGCCGATGTATCGGAACCGAGTCGTTGCGCTTTCCTCCAAGCGTACCGCCTGCTCGGCAATGCTGCATCAGAAGCAGCGGTGGCTGGCTTCACATGTATCGGAGGAAGCATGTGTTAGTCTTTACCCTCCTGGTGTGTTGGGGCATCACTGGTGATAGGGGGAGTCCTAATGAGTGGGTTGGGTAGTTGGCTATGTAAAATGGGGAGAACATGGGAAAAATTATACGATTAGTTGACAATGAAATTTGTAGTCGACAAATTTTAATAGTCGACATTGCTGATTATATCGACTTACCGTTGCAGCCCTAGTACAAATACACAAGGTCATGCAACAGTGTACAAACCCTAAATAACTGTCAAAAAGAAACAGATTACACAATAAAATAACATCTGCTGTTCTGGTAAATTACCTGTTTGCACCCCTGATGAAAAGCGCAGAAAAGCTGCGCTGTTTAGATAGCAATGTGCCAAAGTCAGAGCTCACCTGGCTCTTAAGCAAAAGCTAAACTTTTCACAGGCATCATTTTGTACAGAATATAATAAAGGGAACTTTTTCTACACTACTAAACTTTTAAACAAGTTTCGTCCTGGTGATAAGAAATGTATTCACCACCACCCTTCTCTAAAATTCCTCTATGTGTGGATTTGTGGATGGACTGTTCCTGTTAACAGTCTGCTCACACTCTGCACCGACATTCTCAGCTACCTGAGCAACACCTGCCTTTTCCTCACCAATCTCACTAAATGTGAATTTCACCAGTTTTCAACCTTCTGTAATGATACATTTCACAACGATCTAAATACACACTGTTCCTTTCGACACGCTTCCAGGCTGAGCAGTCATGGGAGATCAGCAGCTGTTTAATTGTATTACGTACATTTAACCTTGCTGCCTGGGCGAAATTCTGCTTGTTATATTTCTTTACTCTTATATTAAGGTGTTTGCTTTCTGTCACCTGTCTGGAGCAGAAAAGCAGATCAATGTGAGTAACTCTTCCCAGACTCATTCGACTTAGAGTTATAGTTCCTGAAGTGTTTGAAATGCTAATGGGAAGCTTTCATCATTGCATCCTTCACATTTAGTGAAAAAACAGTTGAATGGCAGTTTCTTTCAGTTTACATCCTCACCAGTGATCTGTCTTGAATGAAACACAAACAGAATGACAGTTTTACAGTTTACTTCTTGGTTGATAAGTCACCTGCTTCTAGGTCTGAGTTATATTTATATTTTTAAGACTAGATTATTTAAAAGACACAAAAAAATTAACACACCTGATAAAACCTGGTATGCTCTATCAGATATGTGAATGATTACATGTGTGCTTTGATCAGAGACTGGCGGCCCTATTTTACTGATTTATAGCATACCGGTCAATTTCGTATTATGCAGCTTGATTCAGTATTTCTGTTCGATGTGGCGATAAATATTCGTGGGGACGATATTTGTCTATGACGAAAAGTGTCTGTCCTTTCTACAGTAATTTCATCAATTATCCATGCAAATATATAAAGAAGGCTATGATGAAATGTATTGGCGTGGTCACTTTGCATAAACTGGGTTTATATTACCGATAATTTAGTAACCTCTGCAAAAAAAGCTTCATAATGTGGTTTTGTGACATGGCGCTGCTTTACGTTATTGCGTGGACATGCAGGTTTGCAACATGCTTTATGTTATTAAACTCATGAGAGCTGAACAATGGAGACGCATTGTTCTTTAAAAAAAAAGTAGCTACTGCATCTACCTCATCTGTTTTCATTTGATATATGATATATGATATATATATATAGGTAGTAATTCTCATTTGTGAAAGTTGGGTTTAATGTCACTTTGAAATAAAGTTGGAAAAAGTAAGCAATGATATTATTTTGTCATATTTTTCGAAGAATAACTGAAAACATACTTAAATGTGGTATATCATGATATATATCGTTATCGTGATATAAAAAATTCCATATCATGATATATGATTTTTCCCATATCGCCCGGCACTAGGATTCAGTGTCGGTGTGTCTTTGGTATCACGAGGGTGCCAAAAATCATAGCTGCAAAAGGTGTTCTAATTCTCTGAATTAATAATGTAAAAAATAAACTAATCAGTATGTGTCACATGCCAGTTCCTTTAAGAGGCAGGTGAGCTCTGACTTTGGCTCATTCGTATCTTAACAGTCAGAGCTTTGTGCGTCTCAGCAGAGGAAGCTGACCTGCTGTTTTTAAAAAGCAAGGGGAGCACCTATAGGAATGGACTTTTGATGTTTGACTGTTGTCTAGGTTCATTTCTGTCAGTGATGCACGTGTGTTTTCTGCTGCCAACATAGCAACACGCCAGAAATTTACCTGAACACACCAGGGCTGCACGATATATCGTTTAAACATTGTCATCGTGATGTGTGCATGCACAATAGTCACATCGCAGGACATGTGATGTCACCTAAGGTAATCAAATGAAACTCTTCATGTTGCAGTATTTTGTGATTTTCTCGGTCTCTGTGTGAGTGACAGGCTGCTGCTGTCTGTAAAGCAGGGGGGGGTGGAGGAGCTGGCTTAAACACAAAGTAACCGTTTGGCCTCCACATGGTTGGGCACATGCTTGTAAATGCAGTGGCAGGCTAAAAAAAAGCTGTGCACCTCAGTCTGGCACAGTTTTGCACATTTTTTCCAGTTAAAGCCAAAACCATGCTTTTAATCCCAGAAAAGCGCTCTTATTTACCTTTTAAAAGGCCATTTAAATGTCCGATTAAAGGGTCAATAATTGTTAAATGTTGCAGTTTTCCTGGAGTTGTGAGTGCATCTCTGACTTTAAAGCGCTGACTCCGCTCTCGGTCTGTCCGGATCTCTAAAGTGAGACAGCGTGTGGGTAGGGACGGGGCTTGTGGCAGGGCTGGTGGCGCCACAGGTTCTACATTGTTAATTATCGCGATTGTCACACGGAGCTCTTTTGATACCGGCGCCAGGCGCCGATACACCACACTATACACTAACAGTTAATGCCATACATATCTTTCATGTTGAGCTACTGCTAATTTCCAGCTAACCAGCTCTGTGGGTGCACACACATTGTTTGTAGCAATAGTTTAACAAAAGTACCACAATATAGTTGAACAATCACACACACACACAGGTTTTCAATGTTTTTAATAACTTATCTTAGCGTGGTGAGGGGGAGCCACGTTTGTCTGTCTGTCTTTTCTCTCCTGCAGCACTTCCGGGTGACCAAAGGACCAGAACTCTGGAAGCCAGCTGCCTTTGTAGTGCCTGCCTCGTTATGATCCATGATCTCATCCAATTGCTGTTAATTAAGAGTAAATTAAGGGTTGTGAAGAGACTAGGGTTTTGTAATGTGAACGGATGTGTTGTGTGTAATATGTGTAACAATTTGACTATTTGTAAATCTTGCCATTGTTTTGTAAATTGGGAGATTAATGGGGTTTTGTAGGTCTGCAGCTGTTTAGGGTTAATTGTAGGGGAGGGGCTAGTTGGTATTTAAGCCCTTAGAAAGGGGGGTTGGGGTGGCCATTTTGCAACAGCAGTTTGGGTTGTAGTTCTGAGCTGTGCAGTTTGTTTTTCAGACTGGGAAGTTTATGTTAGTTATATGTTTGTTTTCCTTTTGTTAGTTTCATTGGCCTATATTACTTGTAGCACTTTGAAATTTCAACTTTATTTTTGTTCATTTTTGTTGTGTTCATTTGCTCACTTTTGGCACACTCGGACTATAAATAAACACCTTCCTTGCTTTGGAGTTGCAACTTTTGGCTGTGTCATCATTTTGTCACGGAACCCATGTGACAGCGATATATATTGTTGAAAAAACAACATTGCAATGTCAATTTTTTCCAATATCACCTCACCAGCACACCAGTCAGTGTAGATATATACCAACATTTTGATGCTATTTTAACAATGCAGGCTCAAAGCATGAAAATAGACTGTTGATGGGGTGTAAAATAGGGCCCTGGGTCTTGACACAAGTGGGTGTAAAATTGTTACTTTTAAGTTAAAATATCTAAAACGATCCAAACTGAATCATGCTGTTTAATATGCTCTAACACTATTCTAATCACTTGAAAAAAGTGATTAATCAAAGGATTAATACAAAATTCTAGAATTCATATTGTTAGTGTAATTGTTAGGCAAGCTTCAGCCACAATATTAAAAGAGCAGAGATTAAGCAGAGTGTTTGATTGAGATGTTAAGTTGTTCCACTCAGAAATATCTAAATCTCTGCTCTTTAGTCGCCATCTTACTTCTCAGAAGCCTGCAGTTGCAGTTGCCTCGCACTCGGAAGTAGGGCTGGATGTGAGATGTCACTTAAGGCAATTAAATCAAACACGTCATGTTGCAATGTTTTGATTCTTGACACAAGAAGTAGATACACAGTGCAGTCTCTGTGTCTGTGTAAGTGACAGGCTGCTGCTGCCTAAAAAGCACAAGGTGGAGGGGGAGCGCGATGGAGGGGCAGATATAAACACAAGGTACCCACAAGGCCTCCATCCACATTTACATTACATTACATTTGGCAGACGGTTTTGTCTAAAGCGACTTACAATAGTGAAGTACATAGAGTAATAAAAGTGAAAGGTAAAAACATCTTTAGATAGGGCCTAAAGGAGGTCAAAGGGAAATAAAGGGATAGAGAAGTGAAGGAGGGGAAGAAGGAAATGAGGTAAGAAGTAGTTAGAGTTTGTTAGAGGTGTTAGGAGAGTAAGTGCTCTTTGAAGAGCTCTGTCTTCAGGAGTTTATTAAAGATAGTGAGAGATTCTCCTGATCTGGTAGTGGAAGGTAGTTTGTTCCACCATTGGGGAACTCTGTATGAGAGCAGTCTGGATTGCTTTGTGTGGATTGTGTTTGGTAAAGCGAGGCGACGTTCATTGGAGGAGCGCAGCACCCTTGAGGTAGTGTAAGCCTTCAGGAGTGATCAGTGCAGGTAGGAAGGAGCTGTTCTGTCATCACCTTGTAGGCGATTGTAAGAGCTTTGAATTTGATACGAGCATCAACTGGTAGCCAATGGAGCTCAATGAGCAGCGGGGTGACATGTGCCCGTTTTGGATGGTTGAAGACCAGACGTGCTGCTGCGTTCTGAATCATTTGGAGTGCTTTTACTACACAGGCCGGGAGGCCAGTTAGCAGGGCATTGCAGTAGTCGAGGCGTGAGATGACCACTGCTTGTACCAGGAGTTGTGTGGCCTCTTGCGTGAGAAATGGACGAATTTTTCTGATGTTATAAAGCGCAAAGCGACACAATCGAGCAACTGAGGCCACATGGTGCGTGAAGGAGAGCTGGTTGGGCACGTGCTTGTAAATGCATTGGCCGACGAAAAGTTGTGCACCTCAGTCCAGCACAGTTTTGCGCAGATATTTCCTGTTAAAGCCAAAATTGGGCTTTTAAGAAAAGGTCCTGAGAGGTTGCTTTTAGATCATTGCTACTGCTAGATTTGCCTCTACATTTTAATATTCAGTCACTTTTTGAAATTTTCTGAATGTTTAAATATGCTGACTCATACTGACTGACTTATTTTGGAATGATTGCCCTCATGTTTGGGTGGCTGTCTTGTATCATCTGGATATTCTGAGATCTAGCTTGTAGTGACGTGCCTGACTTTCTCTTTTTTTTCATGTATTCACTTTAGCACAACAACAATGCCACAAATTGTTTTCCTGCATACAAATCTAGGATTTACTAAAAACAACCGATCTGCTGCTCTTTCATCTCACTCTGCATGACAACAATCCAGCCTGTTTATAGATATGAGGGACAGTTTAGTGGGAATAAATCTGAGTTTCTTGGACTGTGGTGGAGCAATTTGGACCAATTTTGCCTGAATAAATTGCAGAGAGACAGAATATGCAATGCTGATTGTAGGTCACAGCAGTGGATAGTCATCCTTTTAAAGCATTAAGGAATCACTGCACCTCTGTTATTCCTTTGTATGTTAGTGAATTATATATTTCCTTATTTGGGAATATGGTTAAAGGCCTACAAAGGCCTGGATTTGATTTGATTTTCTGAGAACAAATAGCATCCTACAATAAATTAACCCATTTTTACTCAGATGAGTCATTCTCTAGGCAGGAATATTCAGGGCCTATTTTAACGAAATAAAGCACACTGGTCAATTGTGTATTGTGGAGCTGAATTTAGCTGTGTTGGTGTGTCATTGCTATCGTGAGGGCACATTAATAAAAAAGCTATAAAAAGTGTGGAAGTAAGTAGTCGTAGATATGTAGTAGTGCAGTAAAAGAGTAATTTAAGTATAGGAGATAGCGGGTATCAGCAGATATGATAGTATTAAACATAAACCTGTGCAAGTGTTGTATTTAAGTAAGGCTAGTAGTGTAGTGACCGGGGGTGCAAATGTACAGGATGTACAGTAAAGTGACCAGTAAAGTGTAACTTGCCATTCCCAATAAGAGTCAGGTGAGCTCTGACTTTGGCACATTGGTATCTTAACAGTGCAGCTTTTTGTGCGTCTCAGCACAGGACACTGAACTGCACGTTCACACTCATTTAAGGGAACAGCAATATTATTTTATTCTTCATTCTGTTTATTATTGAGCTAAAAGTCAAGTTTGTGCTCTAGTTTTACTGTGTCATGGCTACACTACAATTTCATATTCTATAAAATGCTTCATCCTTTAAGACCAGCTAAGCACAGCTGCTAACAAATGATACATTTTTCTTTGGTAGTTTCCTTTTTAAACCAGCTGTGATTCAACAGTGAAATGTGTGGCAATTGTGTATAGTAGTGACTCTTGAACTGCAGATAAAATATATTTTTTATGCACTGCTGTAGAGCAGTTCCACACTGCATGTGTCTTCACTGCTGTGTTTTCTTCTGAAAACGAGTCTCAATGCTGCAGGCTGTGAATAATGTGCATTTACTGCACTCCTGTCTCAGAGACGCCACGGTTAACAGGAAACAAAAGATCAGGCTCAAAGTGGCGTATAGCTGATTCGCTAGAATATGCCTGGATTGGGCCCGATCTCGATTTGATGTATTGCTTTATCAGCTATTGATCTTTTGGACTTTTCAGCACAGCAGTCTGCAGAGTTCAGAATGGTGCAATAGGTGTAATAGTGAGTGGAGTGAGTTCTGCAGATAGAGACGCTTCGATAATGAGTGAGATCATTGAAGGATGGACAGTAGGGGTGATTATGTTTGAAGGATGGACATTCGATTTGATTATGATTAAGAGGTGTGAGATGCAATTTTAAAACAACATTCAATGCATTTTTATGCATCTTTTTCTTCTATACAGAATTGTATTTCTTGTTGCATGACTATTTGGTACTTCTAAAGTAAAGTATCTGTAATGATCCGTGATGAATACCGCTAGTTAATAGGCTCTTTAGACACTATTTCTATTTACTTGAAAAAAAAAAATAATAATAAATCAATTAATTAAATGATTAAAACTTTATTAAAAAATTCTAAGATTCATGTTGTTAGGCTAATGGTTAGGCAAACTTCAGCCACACATTTAAAAAAGCAGAGATTTAGATGTTTTTGATTGTATGTATAGATGTTCCACTCTTTCGTCGCCTGCAGTTGGAGATGCTTCGCAATCGGGAGGATATAACTGAATATGAATGTGACCTCAATAATATTTGATAACATGATATCTATCTATCATATATATTGTGTTTATTTGTATGTTTGTTCACATAAAGCTCTGGAACAAAAATAAGAGACCACTTAAAAAAAGAGTTTCTTTGATTTTACCAAGCTAAAAAAAGATGGATGATCACAAGCCATCAAACCAAGCTGCTAAACTGCTTGAATGTTTGCACCAGGAGTGGCACAAAGTTATCCAAAAGCAGTGTGTAAGACTGGTGGAGGAGAACATGCCAAGATGTATAAAAACTGTGATTAAGAAACAGGGTTATTCCACCAAATATTCATTTCTGAACTCTTTCTCACTTTATGAATATGAACTTTTTTAGGTTTTTTTTGCATTATTTGACATCTGAAAGCTCTGCTTCCTTTTTTGTTGTTTCAGCCATGTCTCATTTTCTGCAAATAAATGCTCTAAATGACAATATTTTTATTTGGAATTCGGGAGAAATGTTGTTGGTAGTTTATAGAATAAAACAACAATGTTCATTTTACTAAGAAACTGATTCAGAAACAGAAGTGGTCTCTTAATTTTTTTCCAGAGCTGTATATAAGAGTGAACAGTATTTTAGCCAATGCTGCTTAAACAAACTTACCAATGCTTCAATAACTGTGACTCCATACACACATAGTGTAAATTGCAGTAGGTTACAAAATAAGTATATTGTTCCCAGACAATTAATAATATAAATGTTGTGGTCTTCAAAATGGTATGATTGTTTTTTTATGCTATTCTGTTACCATTATGTCTGTGGAATTCAATGGCCTTAAAATGACAAAAACATTGTGTATCACAATAATTTCTGAGACGATATATCGTCAGGCCTTATTCAAAACCGTCCATGTCTGGATTGAGATGCACCTAAGAATGGAAAATTTCCCCCAACTCTAATGGACAGTCTGGTTGGAGCTGACAGAAAGGCTACAGTAACTCTTATTAGATTACTACTCTGTACAAACAACTTTAGTCATCAGAAAAGCATCCCAGAATGCACACAACGTCCAATGTTGTGGTGGATGGGATACAACAGCAGAAGATCCATCTGGTGCCACTTTTGTCAGTCAAAAACAGAAAGCTGAGGCTGCAATAAACACATTGAACAATTAAAGACGATTGGAAAATGTAGCCTGGTCTGATGAATCTGATGACTTCTGCTCTGGCTCATAAATGGTACCAATGTACCAACTTCCAATGTTCCAACAGCCTTTATCCATGGACACAACATTTCTTCTGTCAGCATTCCAGAATGGTGGATGCAGTGATGTATTGACTTGGGGAATATATTGGACCAATAACCATAGAAACATTTTTTTGTCAGTTAGGCTGCTTTACATGTCGGTAGGTCAATATTTTGTATGGCTGTTAATGGGTGTCCTGCAGGCACCATTTATATGCAGCAGACACTTCCAGCTGCACATTTCTGTGCATAGTTCCCAGAAAGCACTGCAAAAGTGTCAGAAAAAGGGCAAAACTGATGAAATGTGCCTTTAAGTGTTGTACTCTATTTGCACACTTTACCCAAACTGAGCTTAGCTGTACCATTTGACCTTTGTGAGGAGGATGTCAGGAGCTACCTGACTGGATTCTTAAGTGCTGCTTTCACATGTCGCCAACTTCAGTGTAACTGTTTGACCTTATTGGAGACAGTTACACAGTCATGACAATTACAGCTTCTAAAAATGGTTACTGCATCCCAAAATGTCATGGCTTACATAAAACTCTTATGACTGTTTGAGACAAAGACACATTGTTTTTCTTGATTTGCCTCTCTGCTTCAAATCAAAGTTGCAAATCAAACCAATCTAATGTGATTAAAATACAGATTCCACTTGGATTTGAGGACACATGTTCATACATTATTTTAACATTGCAATCACAATTTTTTTTAAGTGCGATAGTAACATACAGGGGTTGGACTATGAAACTGAAACACCTGGTTTTAGACTACAATAATTTATTGTGGCGACGGACAGTTCTGGTTGAAACAGGAGAGTTGAGGTGCACATTGAATTCTGCCGTGATTTGAGCAGCCGTGGTTTCATGTTTTTTTGGATACAATCAGGGTTAGCACATGAAAATCCCTTTCAGACAACTTCCTCTTGCATCCACAGTTAATCCTGTTGGATGTGGTTGGTCCTTCTTGGTGGTATGCTGACATTACCCTGGATACCGTGGCTCTTGATACATCACAAAGACTTCCTGTCTTGGTCACATATGCAACAGCAAGACGTGCCCCAACAATTTGTCCTCTTTTGAACTCTGGTGTGTCACCCATAATGTTGTGTGCATTGCAATATTTTGAGCAAAACTGTGCTCTTACCCTGCTAATTGAACCTTCACACTCTGCTCTTACTGGTGCAATGTGCAATTAATGAAGATTGGCCACCAGGCTGCTCCAATTTAGTCATGAAACCTCCCACACTAAAATGACAGGTGTTTCAGTTTCATTATCCAAACCCTGTGACTGCACGTGTAATACCAGGGCAATGTCAAATTATATTCAACACATCACAATGCAGCTTTTTTGCAGGACAATCCCCAGTGTTTTCATTTTCCATGACAGATCTACCAGAAGCAGAGTATCCCCAACAAATATATTTTATTTTACTCCAATCTTGTACACTATATAATGACATGTTGACTTGTTGGGTCATTGGCTTCTGGTTCTTGACTCTATGCTCCAATTGTGCAGTTGTACTAGGTTTGCTGCTATATGTTTAAACACCTTTCAATTATGCAGTTACCACTGGTCAACATGAAAACAAGAGTTGTTAGAAAACAAGAATAGAACATAAAGTTTAAGGCCCTATCGTACATCCTGCGCAAGGCGCGATTCGATGCTTGTTGCCATCTTACACCCAGTCAACAGTCTATTCTTACACCTTGTGCAGTTAGAATAGCAACCGAGTTTAGGAATGAATCTACACTGATGGGTGTGGTAGTCTGAAAGTGAGGTTTGTTTAGGTAAATATCTGGTCTATCTTGGCGGCGGAAAATACAGGTGCGCCACTGACCGATTTAAACCATGACAACAATCAACAGTCAGCCGCGCAATCCTATCTTAGCCATGCAGGAGCGCCGTGCGCACTGTGCACCCCTGGAGCGCATACACCCCCGCTCCTTACACACACAGACTTTAGCCTTAACAATAAACAGAATATAGAATAAAGTAACATTGCTGTTCCCTCAAAGGAGCTGCTGGTGAACACACAGGTCAAGTATCCTCTGCTGAGATGCACAAAGCGCAGCACTGTTAAGATCCCAATGCGCCAAAGTCAGAGTGCACCTGCCTCTTAAAGGAAAAGACAAGTAACCCACTGATTGGCTTATTTCATGCTACACCCAAAACACACCCATTAATTAATTAAGAGAGTCAGTACATGCCTTGTGCTCCTTCATTACAAAGGGACTGATAGGTAAAGGAAGACCATTAGCCTTGATGGTAGTAGAATTGTCACTAATCTTCAGAAAAATCCTCAACTGTTTCTCAGACAGATCAGAAACAACCTTCATGAGGTGCGAGAAGACATGTCAGAGACTTTCTATCTGCAGCAAACTTCATAAACAGAAATGAAAGAAAGCTATACACTATTTTGCCAAATCATTGTACTCAGGTTCCAATCACTTCCATGGCACCAGGTGTATAAAATCAAGGACGTAGACATGTGGTACTGTAATAGGATGCACCTTTTCAAAAAGTCTTGTCATGAAATTTCCTCACTACCAAATATTCCACGGTCAACTGTCGGTGCTATTATAATAAAGTAGAAGCGACTAGGAACGAATCTCATCCTGTTAACGTCTTGTTAATGCATAGTGTGCCAAGCTCATCAACATTCCTCCAAACTTCTTGTGGCCTTCAAGGAATCCCAGAGAGCTTTATAGAATGGGATTCCATGGCCAAGCAGCTCCATCCAAGCCTTATATAACCCAATGCAGTGCAAAACCACTAAGCAGAATGACCAGAATTTAGTTTTCAGAGAAGATTTTGTATTTAAAATTCTGGAGCAATGTCTTTATCTTGGTATCTTTACCATAGTCTTGGTACACCAGCAGAACAGACTCTGCATTATTCTGGTGCATTCTTTTTACGCCCAGTGTGTATGACTGCCATTTAGGCCTGTTAACAAAAGAGAGATTTGGTATGGCACAGCCTCCATGCTAGCTGGACTGCGAGATACGCAAGTAATGCCAGTTTTCAGCCTGCCATTATAAAGCATTGATAAAGCAGATGTCCCACAGCTTTTCCTGCCCAGATAAATCATCAATTATCCAGAATTAGTTTTAACATAGCACCATTAATATAAAAGATTAAGCAACAGTCATTTGGAGCCTAACTGAAACATTCTGGCTCATCTTTTGTGTTTTTAAGGGATATGCCAGGAATGGTGACTGGCACATGTATTCACTGGCATATGTAGTCTTTCAGCAGTCAGCAGTAACTCAGTTGTGGCTGTTGCGTGCATTGTAATATAAGCAGGTCTGTTGATTGTGAAGTTGAAACCCCCGTGCCCTCTCTGCGGTGGGTTTATCTTTGCTTCCATTGCTCAGTTCCTTATAATTGAGTAGACTGAATCCCTTAAAGAGACTTAGCGTTTGATGGCAGATCTCGGCGAGAAATCTCTTCGCTGCACTCTCCCAAGACACAGCTGCTACACTGAATTAGTGTCACAGTCCACTGATCAGCTAGAAGACCTATGGGGAGCAAATTAAGCTTTGCGGATTGGCCTGATGCGCTGGTCATGCTCAAGATTGCAAGGCTTACGGAAAAAAAGAAGAAGAAGAAAAAAGAATGGCAATATTTTTGCTGAATTAACGAGTTAGCGAGTTTGGAAACAAACACATTTGCACATCCAATTTGCTCTTCTTTAAGTCTTCTAAAAGAAGCCGTTGCCTGGTATGGGACCAGCTTTATTATAGGTCTTTTTGACATTCAATTTAGATTGAGCTTTAAAACCCAGTGCAATCACGAAGCACTAGCGCTCTAAATGGGCTTGTTTTTGGAGCGAAGCCTCTCGAAGAGGCTGAATCGGGGCAGGGTAATCAGAGGCTTCGAATGCTGCCATGTTGTTTTTCATTTAAGAACAGCACCTGTCAAGATTTGCCACGGAGACGATTGAAAGAACTACCTTTCAATTATTAAATCCCTGCCATGCTGATGCTTCTCCTGGGGGCATGCGCCTTTAATGGGGTTCAATTAGCCAGGTGCTCGTTGGACTTTCTCCCCAGCATCTGCATGTGGCAGGACAGTGATGGACAGCGCACCCTGCAGCACTGCGTTATTGACACAGTCTGCTGTAGAGATAAAGTCGGTTGAGGTCTCTGACCTTTCAAATTGACGCTTTGACAGGCTTTGCTGGTCAGCCTCCAGCTCTCCTCAGTATTGCTGTTTTCAGTTCCCATGCTAAAACACTGACACTACATACAGACGTACAGACAGGTACAGAGTATTTTGGACAGCGACACATTTTTGTGATGTTGCCTCTGAACATCTCCTTAGTGGATTTAAAATGAAGTGGTTAAATTAGGGTTATCAGTAGGGCTGCGTATTGGCAAGAACTTGGTACATGTCACGATACTTGGGTTACAATTCAGTATATTGCATTATATAGTGAAACTGTAAGCAAGGCGATATATTGCGACTGTTTAAATACATTTTTAGGTTATATAATATAACAAAACAAAACTAGATAGTGTGATACTTTAGTATATCAATATTGTCTTACACATCTATTTTACAATACTAATGCATTCATTGTTTAGTAATTACAGCCATTTTAACATAGTCCTGCCATTTTCATTGGCTCATAAATGGATAATAAATGTCTTCTTGTTTACTGGCTGTTCTGACAGATCAGGTCTGTCATTGATTTATAAGTGTAGGAACAAGAACGTGGTTTTATTGTTATGGCTGATTAGTATTATGAATATACAGAGCTGGTGGTGACTAATTGATCAGTTATTGATTGAGCTTTTGAATGTCTTAATCTAAAGCTACATATTTGAATAGGATACTTTTAAAAGTACTTTAAAACACAAACCAGCATGCACTGGACTGGAGAAAGTAGGCTAAAAGCAAACAGACAAGCCATGTGTTTTTAAATAAACTACATTATATTGCCAATAGTAGATAATTAGATAATTGCTTATCCAACCAAATCTTTGAACTCAATTGCCACAGATGTATAAAACCAAGCAAGTAGGCATGCAGACTGCTTCTACAAACATTAGTGAAAGAAAAAGTCGCTCTCAGGAGCTCAGATATGTTATATAATTTACGGAAACTGCTGACCTGAAAAACCAATGATTTATAAAGAAGGTTGATCATGAAATGTTGCATAATGGGAGGGCTTGGGAATGCCCACAACTTTTTAAGTTGTGAGGTGATACCTTTAAAGTGTGAGTCAACCCAATAGTGGGTGCTAAGGATGCCTGTATGAGTATGTAATAGAGTGGTCATAGAGTGGACGCAGTTTTTGTTTAAAAACTGCAGCAGCACTGCTGTGTCTGATCAGTCGGTTCATTGTTCCAGAGCAACACACTGCTAACACTACTAACCCTCAACCACCACCCTGTCTCCACTATGCTCTGTGCTATAAGGTCAGTGGAGCTGAGGAAATGACTGTAGACACTGTGGACTGTGTGTCCATTGCATTAACCGTTATATATAATGTAATAATATTATAATGAAGCACCTTATATTAAGTCTACACTTCAGTTAATTGCCTCGTTTCAAATCCATTCAGAACGCACTCCTCTGCCGTTGTGCTTCTGCTGGCTCTAGCAGGAGAGGACTATTCATTAGCAGCTTTTGTCTTCGAATGTACATTCGCCTACAACTCTAACAGGAGCTGAAGGGCCGCATTGTGCCGTGCGGCGTACATCTGAGAACGGCACACGTCTTTTGACTGAGGCTAACCTTCATGGTGCACAAAGCGCTCGCACTGTCCTGCGGATTTGACGTGATTTGTAATGGTGCCAAGCCCTTAAGGGCGAAGAAATTAAAATCCCAGATCAATAGGAGAGATGAAGGACTTATTTACCATGCTTCTCCTGCCTCTACAATAAGGCGGCATGTTTGGTAACAGACCAATAAAATAGAGCGAGCCGTGCAGCGTAACTCTCAGCCTCCAAGGAGCATAATGTCTTTTCACCTTTTAAATTAAGCTAAGCCACGGAGGCACGGAGTCGTGGGCTGCCAGCGTGGGCAATATCTTATTTTCCCTTTGCCATTCAGAGTCAGACTTCTACCTTTTAGTTGTTGACTAAATTTCCATTAATTCCTGGAGGCAATTCATCTGAAAGATAACCATACATATTTGTTGCGAGGAAATATGTAGGAAATAAGACCTTTGCATACTAGTGGGGAAAAAAAAATACAGTCCTTCTGAAAGCAACTGCCAGCATCTTGGCTTTTGCTAAGAAATTGCTGCATGTTTACGGACTGTTAATACAGCTTGGCCTACGACTGCTTTTTTTGACTGATTGTATTTCTTGCATTTGGATCGAGGTCCACTTGTTATTCCTCTGTAGAGCTTGTGGGAACAGAGGTCTTTAGTACAGTCTGCATATAAATGTTCCCATTAATTTCCCTTTCCGCTTAATACAACACGCCCTACAGGAAAGAAAATCTACTGAGCCGACCTCCTTATCAATATGTGACTGTTGTAAAAGTTAGCTAGCAGAAAAAAAAAAAAAAAAAACTAGGGACGCAGGATGACAGGATTAGAATCATGTCGATACTGACAAAATATTTGCTGTTATATGGCTGTTATTTCAAGGCAGAAATAGCTGAATGCTGGTCCACTGTGGTAAAAATATGCATTTTATGCTTTCTTCTTCGTAATTTGTAAATAAAGACAAATTTATACTTCGTGCGCTACACAACGGAGCACGTTTGTACTTCTGTGTTCGCGTATCAGTGGATCTGCACCACTTTGCTTTTTAAACTGTGAAGGCAGGAATGTGTGGGCGGGAACACAAGGCATGGTGGACCAATCTCAGCTGTGGCTGTCCAGGACGCATAGTTACATTCGCATGGAGGTGCACATTATGATACAATGTAGGCTATGGCGTAGGATATGTGGCAACCCATAGCCTACTGCGTAAGTTCAATGCAATGATTTGATCGGTTGCATTTGGATTATGGTCAATCCAGGCACTTTTTAGTGAATTGAGTATTGGCCATTTTAAGCCTTATCCAGTTCCTATCCTCTTAACTGACTGTAGAATAGTCCTCTAAGCATTATAAATTTGCGGGTTTTGTTACATTTGGATGTCCTTCACAGCCTGCAGCCTGTACTAAAGACCTCAGCGAAATTTACTTCTTCTTGTTGTTGCTGCTAACAGTCTGGATGGTCTGGTTTATATTTGAAATAAAGAATGCATGACAAATTGGAAAGAGGAAACTTGTTTTTCTTTTATTGTAAACATCTCAGCTTGCTTATAAGGATGTGTGAATTACAACATGTGTTTAGTATTGCACATGTGCTCACAATGGGGGGATGACCATTTAAATGGCCTGGGGGAAATATGTAACAGTAATGTATTCAGTAATGTGTACACTGTCCCTTTAAGAGCTCCTTACACTAAGCGCTTGGGCACATATGTAGCTATGCTGAGAGCGTAGAGAACCAAAGTGTGGGTTGTGCTGTACCACGGAGATCACTGGACCTAGCTCTGTTCTTCTATTTATTTTATTTCTGTAAGTAACGCCATAAATGTGCTTTGGTGCTACATTAGCTCATGTATGAACTGATAAATAAGCGAGTTGAATACCTCCAGAGCAACACTAAGTGTGCTATCTGCTCCATGTGCTTCATGTTTCACCTGCCTCAAAGCTCATTATCTGGGTCGGTGCTTGAAGTCTGAACCAAGACTGGCTCTGGAACGTTAAAAGTGGGCACTGCACACCGGGGGATGTCTCCTCAGTCATTGTGTTGTCCTTATTGGAGCTTTTCAGTCATTAAAGCCAACCTTTTTGAAAATGTTAGTGCTAGACAAAGGACATGGACAATGGGATTTAGGTTTAGGCTTGTGTCCTTGCCCTTTAAGCACTGAAGTTCCTCCTTGAATTGTTTACATTTTTTTAATTATATTGTGCACTGTAGACAGAGAAAATTGGAAGTTGGACACTGCTTTTTACTCCATCAAAATCACATAATTAATTATTTTTTTCCTCATTACTCTCCTTGAATTAACTTTTTTTGGAATGTGTTGCAGGCCTGAAATTCCAGGGAGGTTAGTCAGACTGTGTTATACGATATTAAACACACTGTAACACACTAATGTTAATCCGTAATGCTAATTCACTTAATGTAGTCTTATCTTCTATATTCATGTTTATTTTTCATGTTTATTTTTATATTTCAGTATTGGAAGACGCATGCATCAAAAACACTGCATCTTGGCGCCGGGCCCACAATTCCCATATCGGTGCATCTCTATAAAAAACCTGCAGGCGTGGTGGAATCTCTGATGGTCCTTATCAAATCCTCTGCACTGCTGCACTGCCGAGCTCTTTCCAACAAACAGATGTGATTCACAGACTCGCGCCGTAGTACGTCAATGTGTTCAGCAGATCGTCTGCCACCATCAGAAGTGGTAGAGTGAACAGGAAATCCATTTGGACGGCGTGGATGGGGCTGATTCGCACGGGCCCGAGTGCTAGTGCCAGTTTCCTCCATGTGGGAGGGCGTTGCTTCTCGCAGGGCTGCTGAGAGCATGTGTTCAGCAAATGCTAATGTGTCACTTGCAGCGTCGCGGGGTGGATGTCAACAAAACAGTCGCCAATTAATCACGAAACGGCGTCTTACGCTTCACTAATTTGCTTGTTCTCACCCTCCTCTCTCTTCACTCTGCAGGCTTCCTGGGCTTGGAGTGATATGGCTGGCACTCCCAGCAAGCTCGCCGCACTCGTCCCCTGCGTGTGGATTCTTGCGACGCTCCTCGACCCCAGCACTCAAAACGGGTAGGATGACTCATCAAACCCTCCCTCCATCTTTTCCCCATTTCCCATTCCGTTCCCCACACCACCCCCCTTCCATTCCGCTGGCTTCAGGGATGTGTCGCACCTAATGCCTTCATTAATAATGTTCTATTACTGTAGCAGGGGCTTTATGATGTGAAAAATGCCATTTGAGCCAACCACAGCTGGGCGTGAATCGCTCGTGCAAACCGCCAACGAATTGGATTTTCGGCAGCGTAACAGGCTCCATAACAAGTGTGACTCAATAAACCTGGAGAGAGGGAGAGAGAGAGAGTCAAGGAAGGGAACCTGAGGGATGCAGAGATGGGGACTTAGCCCAGATCACCTTGTGCCAGTGCCAGTCAGCCTTTATGGCCTATTAACCTTCTTGTATGAATCACAATTATCATTGTACTTCAGGCCCAGGGCTTTCAGAAAGAGAGGTATGTGAAGCTCAGCGGCTTCAGGAATTCAAAAGGACACATTATTATTTGATTCTTGTTCCGTCGCCTGCTGCGCCTTTTACTGTGACCTTCTTTCCTTCATTCATAGTGTTACTACTACAGATAGAGTACAGTATGTGCAGATAATGTACTGATAAATGTTTCACTGATCTACAAACCAGCCAGTTCAGAAACAGCTTCTTCCCACAGACCATTCAGCTGCTGACTAGCCAGTAGCTGTATATCATTATATCATTACCAGTCAAATACTGTATAGACATCATACCTCAGTCAATATGAATGTGGAAGTCCAAAGGCAAACCACATCACACATTCATGAACCTGTATGAACACACTTTTTTTTACCCCACTACCCAACCTAATGCATACACAATACAGAAATGTCTCAATGCCTGTGGACACCACTTCTAACATATCCAGTACTTTTAGTTGAATCCACTATGCACCCACTCTGGAATGTTCTCTGGAATGATGATGTTCAATCCATAACTGCTGGTATGAGTTGGGGAGTAGATAATGTGAGATGTGATGGTGATTATTCAACACACTGACCTCACTAATGGTGCTTTCCCACTGCATGGTACCTACACTCCTCGACTCAAATCTACTCTGCTCTTCAGCTTTTCCATTAGGCAAATTCTGTACCTGGTATCTGGATCCAGCTCCTTTTTAGCAACAGTTAGAGAGAGACAGAGTGAGTGAGAAACAGAGTGAGTTAGCGAGAGACAGAGCGAGTGGAGAGATGGAGGGACAGTGTGAGTTAGCGAGAGACAGAGCGAGTGGAGAGATGGAGGGACAGTGTGAGTTAGCGAGAGACAGAGCGAGTGGAGAGATGGAGGGACAGTTTGAGTTAGCGAGAGACATCATGGGTGTGAGAGAGAGAGAGAGAGAGAGAGAGATACAGCTCAAGTAAAAGAGAGGGAGAGACAGCTCAAGTTAGCAAGAGACAGAGCGAGTGGAGAGATTAAGAGAATGCAAGTGAGTGAGAAAGAGAGCAGAAGTTAGCAAGAGACAGCACGAGTTAGTAAGAGACAGAGCCTGTGAGAGACTGGAAGAGACAGCGTGAGTTAGCAAGAGACAGAACGAGTGGAGAGAAAGAGACAGTATGAGTTAGAGAGAGACAGAAAGAATGGAGAGATGGAGGGACAGTGTGAGTTAGCGAAAGACAGAAAGAGTGGAGAGAGGGAGGGACAGTGTGAGTTAGCAAGAGACAGAGCAAGTGGAGAGATGGAGGGACAGTGTGAGTTAGCGAGAGACAGAAAGAGTGGAGGGATGGAGGGACAGTGTGTGTTAGCGAAAGACAGAGCGAGTGGAGAGATGAAGGGACAGTGTGAGTTAGCGAGAGACAGAGCGAGTGGAGAGAGGAAGGGACCGTGTGAGTTAGTGAAAAACAGAAAGAGTGGGGAGATGGAAGGACAGTGTGAGTTAGCGAAAGACAGAGCGAGTAGAGAGAAGGAGGGAGTTTTTTTTGTTCTTGGTAAAGAAGGCAAGTTTGTGTGTACCAGAGCCCTGAGAGAGCACAACAGTCAGTGTGAGTTAGAGCGAGACAGAGCAAGTGAGAGAGAGACAACATGAGTTAGTGAGAGACAGAGCAATTGAGTAAGAGGAAGAGACAGTGTGAGTTAGCGAGAAACAGAGCAAGTGGAGAGAGGAAGAGACAGTGTGAGTTAGTGAGAGACAGAGTGAGTGAGAGAGAGGGAGAGGCAGCAGGAGTGAGAGACAGACAGCCCAAGTTAGCGAGAGACAAAGCGAGTGAGAAAAAAGGAAGTTATCAAGAGACAGCCTAAGTGAGAGAGAGACTGCGTAAGTTAGCGAGAGACAGAGCGATTGAGAGAGAGGGAGAGACAGCGCGAGTCAGAGAGAGACCGAGTGATTGAGAGAGAGGGAGAGACAGCGCGAATGAGAGAAAGACAGCACAAGTTAGAGAGAGAGACACCATGAGTAACGAGAGACAACATGAGTTAGCCAAGAGCGTAAGTTAGCGAGAGACAACGTGAGTTAGCGAGAGACAGCGCGAATTAGCAAGAGTCAGTGCGAGTGAGCGAGAGACAGCGTGAGTTAGCAAGAGACAGCGCAAGTAAGAGAGAGGGAGAGACAGCATGAGTTATCGAGAGACAGCGCAAGTGAAAGAGAGGGAGAGACAGAGCGAGTGAGAGAGAAGAAGAGATATAGAGACCTAGTTCTGGTACAAGTGATTCAGACACAGCAGTGCTGCTGGGATAGGAGAGTTTAATAGAATGAACAGTGTATAGTAGACAGTGTAAATGAAGGTATATTTTGTATGTATTTTTGTTCTGTAGGTATTACCACTATAAGGGTCTCTTCACCCTACATTTCCCCTCACCTTTCCTCCTGTGTCAGTGTGACGGCACAGTAAACATGATTTAATTTGATTTGACAGAAACTGGTGTGGGCTAGCTTAGATAGCTTAGATAAGTGAATAGCTTGGCAGCGTGTCGACAGTCTGAATATATGCTGTTATTTTTTTTCTTTCCAGTTCTGAAGATGCATCTGGAATGAGTGCTGCTGCTTTAGCTCGGCAGGTCTCTCCTTATCTGAGACCTCAACAGTTCTATCCGTCTCTGAAATGCATTGATTGGAATCTCCCTATTCACTCTGGCAGGAGAATAAGAGGGGGAGAGAGAGAGAGAGAGGATGAGAGGAAGAGAGCATGAGGGGGTTAGAGGAGAGAAGCAAAGAAGGAATTGGGAGCTGTTCCATTCAGTGCTCCACACATATATTCAAGAGGTTGTTTAAAGAGGCCCGGGCTTCAGGAGCTGCCATTCGTTTTCCACCGTGTCAGCAGAGAAAAGAGACGACAAACTGAATTTAATTCAGTGTAACTTACAGAGACGTTTCTCCTTGCACTCCTCCTCTCTCTCTCTCTCTCTCTGCACCCAGCTTTCAGGAACATCGCACCCTAATAACTTTAGGAACGTGTGAAAAGCTGAAAAGGTGTAGTGACTTCGTTTATCAGTTATGTAACTGCTGATAAAGTCAAATAAAGTCAGTTTTTCTTTTGTAGACACCCTGCTTTTGCTAAGTAGGGGAAACAGTCTCATGTTTTTTAGTTTCTAAGAAGCAGTGTGATCAGTAACACGTTACTTAATAACGCATTACTCTAATCTGATCTTTTTTTTTCAGTAACGAGTTATCTAACATATTACTATTTCCAATCCAGTAATCAGATTAAAGTTACTTTTCTAAGTTACTATTTTTAGTAATTTTTCTTAGTAAAAAGATATTGTAGCGTCCGGCTGGGCAAGAAAGACGTTTGACGGCTGCAACCACACCTAGACAACTACAGGCTAGTGAGCTAACAAGCTAACAGGCTAAAACTAGCACTCAGTCTTATATTTCTTTTTATGGAGAAATATGTTCTTTTAAAGGGTTTACTCCACACTTTGAAACCGAAGAACCTCTAAAAATCGCTCTCGACTTCTGTTGACGTCCACATTACATATGTAGTGAGTGGAAACACGGGCCCGTTCTTAAAAGGTTCGCAGGTTCGCAGGAACCGGCTCCGGCACCAGCATTTTTTTGGTGGAAAAAAGGTAAGATTGTCTCTACTGCTGGGTTAGGTGTTTCTCATCTTCGATTTGTAAATACCTCACAGATTCTCCATGGTGTTCAGGTCCGGAGAGTTGGCTAATCAGCCATGTACACTGACATCATGGTCACCAAACCATTCGGTAGTCGTTTGCATTGTTACCAGGTGTAAATCCCAGCTGGAAAAGAAAATCAGAATGTCCATGAAGCTTCTCAGCAGATGGAAGCATGAAGATGGCTGTGTAGTAGAAGGCTGTGTTGACCAGCAGATGACATGGCACAAAAAAAAAAAAACTACAGAAACTTTACACGGGACTTTTGACACTTCTGTGCCTCTTGACTCTTTCTCCAGGCTCTAGGACCTTGATTTCCAAAACTAATACAAAATGTACTTTCCTCAAAAAAGAGAAATTTGGACCTTTTCCATTCCATTCTATTGAGTTATTCCATTCAATACTCCATGCATATATTCAAGAGGTTTAAAGAGAGCTTGCTGCAATTCGTTTTCCATTATGTCAGCAGAGAAAAGAGATGACAAACTGAATTTGATTCAGTGTAACTTAACAGATGCTCTCTTTGCACACTTCTCTCCCTATTTTCTCTGCACCCACCTTTCGAGAACATCTCACCCTTATAATTTTAGGAATGTGTGAAATGCTAAAAAAGGTGTAGTGAGTGTCTGTTTGTCAGGAATGTGACTGCAATATTCCGCAATAAACTCAGCTTTTTTCATTTTGGATGTCCTGTTTTCTCTCAGTACATGAAAAGTTTTCATGTTCGTTGGTTCTTAAAAAGAAGGCTAAAAAAATAACCCGTAAAGACGAGCATGTGCTTAAACCTCCAGCAACTCCGTCAAGGACCTTGCGTGTACTTCTAAATAATTGATCAGGTCCAAAATAAACAATACTACATCTCCAGTACTTCAGTACTTTATGGATGAGTTACTCCGTTTCAAATACATGTTACCTCAATAACTAAACTCAGTTCAATGCTTTGTTGCTATACTATAACCATATACTAAAATGGTGAAGCATTCGTTATGTTCCTCAGAGACACTCCCTGGCGCCACCAACTTATGCTTCTACATCAAACTTACCCTGCGCACCTCCCCAGAAATTTAACTACACATTGCAGCCACACCAACTGCAGCAACTGTGATGGTTGAACTGCAGAGCAATGCGAACATAGGAACGCACAAGTATAAGTGCTCACAACAGCATAGTAAGGCTGCAATGATTAGTCGTTATAATCGGAAAAGTGGATTATATAAGTTTGTAGACTACAAATTTCATTCTCGACTAGTTGTTAATTCGTAACAGTAACGCATTACACAAAGTTCTGGAGACAAAAGCACAATGGGAGATGGGTAATTGGGTCACTTGAATAGGTTATACCTAACACAACAGATTATACAGGGGGTGGACAATGAAACTGAAACACCTATCATTTTAGTGTGGGAGGTTCATGGCTAAATTGGACCAGCCTGGTGGCCAATCTTCATTAATTGCACATTGCAGCAGTAAGAGCAGAGTGTGAAGGTTCAATTAGCAGGGTAAGAGCACAGTTTTGCTCAAAATATTGCAATGCACTTAACATTATAGGTGACATAGCAGCAACATCTAGACATTAAAATGCCTTTTTTAAATCCCATGTTCTGCTGTGTCTATTATTTTTAGAGATGCAGGACATGGCTGAAATAGTCATTGACTAATCGGCTAATGGAAAGAATAATCATTAGATGCAGCCCTAAAGCATAGGCTATGCCATAGACACTGCATTGACTTAGTACTGAACTATAATTCAAGCCTTCACATGACTGCTCAGCTTTCCTTCGTGCATGCCCTGATTTTACTCAGTACATGAAAATTTCTGTTTCTCATGTTTGTCGGTTCTTAAGGAACACGCTCAAAAGTACCCTGTGAAGACGAGCATGTGCTGAAACCTCCAGCAACTCCGTCAAGGACCTTGCATCCTTAAATGCCTTCTTCCCCTTGAAACATGAGCTCATTATGTACTTGTAAATAATTGATCAGGTCTAAAATAAACAAGGTGATTAAGTAGACAAATTGGAGCCTTGCTATGGCTTGTTCCGTGGCACCGTTCACTTTGTTGTCCTAAATACATTTTTGTGTGACTTAAGTGCGGGGTGCGGGACTCTAGCAGTGCTGCTTATTCAGCTGACCCATTTCTCAGACTATCAGAAGGGGCTCTTTTGGTGGATACGAGCGACTGTATCGGGGCTTTGATAAGCGTTCTTTCTGATCCTGGGCCTTTTGTCACTCTGCTTTTTTTAAATCCGAAATAAGTTTAACATCATCTTCCTTAGGCTTGTACAAACAAACCCCAGGATTTATTATTATTATTTTCCCTTAATGCGGTTACGCGGAAACGTATCCCGAAAATGAGGGAGAGGACGCTAACTACAAGGCTGCCGTGGTGCGCTGGCATTAAGGTTAGTCCTGCTTTGTTGGCGGGGGAGAAAAAAAACATGTTCCACCATGTCTTAGAGGAGATTAGATGTGCTTAACATTATTTGGGTGGCATTCTGTTTTTTTTTCTCTCTCTCATAAAATTGGATCATATGTTTCCAGATATTAATAAGCATAACACTGTGTGTGCGTGCCAGCTCTCCTCAATATCTTACACCCCCACACCACTCCACCCCCTCCAACACCACCACCACCAGCTGACATTTCGGAGATGATTGCGAGAGACAGGGTAATAACCACCCTTGTTCCTCCTCTTCATGCATTTTCCTGCATCCTTTCCCTCCCGCACTTCAAAGGCCCGCTGCCATTAACGCCTCAGGAGCCTCGCTCAGCTGCAAATATGTCGTCAAAACGCGCCTAAATGACTACCGACACTTCTGCGCCGATCGCGGGGTCTCGGAATTAATCCTTTCTGCGGGCAGATCAAACCGCAGACAACGTGCCGTGCATGCTAACATCAGTCGCTCCCAATGCGAGAGAGGCTCAATCTTTTTGCTTCTCTAGGCCACCAAGCACCACCGAGCTTCACCTTCATCCTGCGACTCTTCTCACAAAGGGTGTATTTGCATCCCGAAGCCAATGGAAGAGCCTGCCCGTAAGAGCCATGACCAAGTTTGGGAATAATCCCTTTAGACTTCAGAGGGGTAGAGTGCTTACACCTCGGGAATATCTTTCCACATCAGCAAAGCTGTCGCTCGCCGCCAAGTCCTGCCCGCTCCCTGATGCCCACTGATATCATCGCTCAGCTCCAAATCGCCTTTGCTACAGTGCAGGCAGGAGACTTTGCTAATGGATAAAGTTGTCACAGCCAAATCCCCCTATATCTGTCAGTCTGTGCGTCACCACAGTCCCTCCATGTCCCTCGCTAGTCCTCATTGAAAATGCTTGCACCAATAGGCTGGGCTTGATGAAGCAGTATAGTATATTATTCGCTTACATGCAAAAGATCAGCCATACGTTTGCCTGAATCCTGAACTACGATTGATGCCTTATTTCCCAGTGTATGCAAACATGCTATTCCCACCCTTCTGCAGTGCAGTCCCAGGCTAATCAGCATAGACAGCCCGAGGCTCTTTTGTTGTCTGTTTTGTTTGGAATCGGTTTCAAAGCCACTGGCCAAAGTGACACAAAATCAATGGCAACGAAAGGAAGAGTGCCACTCTTGCACCCCTGCACCCCTGCTGTGCAGATTGCGTATCAGGCCGAAAGTTTTTTTTTAACCCCCCACACCTTGCTTTTTAGACATGCATTATTCACAGGCGTCAGGGAGAGCATAAATATACAGAGCTGTATATTTATTAAATGGTAAAAAAAAAGTGGCAAACGTAAAACCTGTGAAAAGCTGTGTTTCATTTTATTCAACATACTGCATCACTACTGTTAATTGGCTAATTATAGTGAACTATACGTGTGAAAGTGCCCTCTTGGCACTGTAAGCTACTATGCAATACCCAGGTGATATGAGTTTAATCATTATTTGAACCTATTTTGCACTGCCCGTGCTGCAGTCCCATATCTATTTTTTTCTGTCCCTGACTCCCTGCACACCTTTGCATGCAGACCTCGTTATGACGGCGCTGTATTCCCGAATACAATTAATTCCCCCATGCTAATCATGCTAATGTCATGCTGTACGCTCCCTCAGCTGAGATTCCTACGTTAATCATCTGCTATTTTTTGTGAAGGATCCCACAGCAGCACTGTGTCCACCAGCTGATAAATTGAGTAATAGCAGTGTCGGCTCCTGAGCCTCTAATTCGCTAATAGTTCCAGCTGGCAGGAGGGTGGGTGTGCGGGGGGAGGGGGTCTGATTACACTCTTCCTTGGCCCTACAGGGGGCGTTTTTCCAGGTCCGTGGGCTGAAGCCGATCCCCACTGCCGGCGTTCTTGAGCAGAACGAGTCGGACTTGACGGCGTCTCCAGCGATACCAGAAGAGGAAAGTTTTACATAATCTAATTCTGTCAATGACTTGGGTTATATTTAGAGCACAAATGACCCATTTTGTGTGCCAAGAGTTTCTTTTTTTCTGTTTAAAGCGCATTATTAGAATAGTACGTTTGATTCATTCTGCGTTTTCTCCCGGGCGCTCTGCAGGACTTTGTAAACGCGCGATGTAGCCAGGGAAGGCCTGTCAAGATTGGAACATCAGCCTTGGATGTTTTAATCCTCCCCGCTGATTTGCCTCTTAATTGCATCGCGAGAAAATCACAGGTTTTAATACGGCGCTTTTTTTCACAGAGTACGTTTTCATTCTAGTCGCTTCTCCTGTCAACTCTGGCAAAAAACAGATTGTCAGAGTGTTTTGAAAGAAAAGCCACACTGAATGGTCTTGGCAGAAAGACGGCCATGTCCTACTCTGCTCTTGCCTTTACAAATGGCATTTTTTCTCGTTTTTTTTTTTTTTTTTGGGTAAAATGACTTAAATGTAGAGATACTTATACTGGAAATATGTCTATGGAGAATTCTATAATTATATGGATAATGTGAAGGACAAAATAGATTCAATAGTATTATAAAGTCATAGTATTATATATAATAATGACAAAATGACAAGTCTACACAGAACCTAATAGCCAATACCAGCTTTGAGCTGCCAGCTTTTTTGTATGAAACATTGCGTGAAGAGCCTTTGTCTAGCAGATGCTAAAAAAATAACACTAACCTTCAAACCTTTCACTGTGCTTACCATCTCACAGCATGCTTTACTTTTACAGTGTCATCCATTATTCTTTTTTATCATTTAGAAAGACGGTTCTTTTGTTTAAAGCTACACTCTGTGTAATTGTACAGAGCGGAATGAGGAATGAGGAAGAGTACTTTTAAAGTAAGGGTTGAATAAATTGAATAAATTGCTGTGTAAATTCTGTTTAAAAATGCAGAGTAATTACTTACAACTAAACTACCAGAGTAAAAAAAGTGAAACATCATTAATGGTCCAGACTGTCATAATGTCATAAATATGTTTTATTATTTAATGCCATATCATGAATATTAAAATATCCGTTTTTTTTTTACTCTTGATGGAGGGGTGTGTGTGTGCTGTCTTGTGTTGTTTATAGTGTTGTTGTTGTATGCCTATATGTACCTGTTTCTTTTGGAACAAACAATACAAATATATTCACAAAAGAATATTAAAATATCTGTTCTATCAGTATAATATTAGGTCTATCAGTGTTAAATGTAATGCAAAACTGAAGCTCACCAAATGTAATCAAATTAAGAATCTTGAAATGCAAATATGTTTGGGTAATAGAACTGTGTACAACAACGTTTAAGTAAATATTGGTGTCCAAAACATTTGGCTAAATCTTTGAATGCAGACATGTTTAAATAACAGAGGTGTGTCCAAAAACATTTGGCTAAATGTTGGAATTCAGATATGTTTAAATAATAGATCTGTGTCTAAAAACTTTTGGCTGAATGTTGGTGTCCCTTATTCATTCCTATGGACAGCAAATGTACGTTGATTTTACACAACCATTAATCAGATCAATTTAAAAAAACATGTTGTATGAAACTTTGTTACTGGTACTATTTGTATTCTGTGTGACCTGTAGATATGTTTGCATTTTTTGACAAAAGTTTATGGACTTTTTTGAACGTATTCCTATATAAAAAAAAAACCAAGCCATTAAACACTCATTGTATGAAAAATGTACAAAATTTTGGTTATCTATAGTTTATTGGAGTCATAATTTTTTAGATGACTTTTTACTTCTACTTTGTACATTTTCACACAATTATCTGTACTTTCCAAATAAATCTCTCCATCCAGATTGTGATTGTGAATGGGATTGTGGTTGGATAAGAAGTATAAACATATTCCATTCTGACCGCCTGTTGGTTTATACACGGTTTATCCAGTAGCTGGGCTGGAGCAGCATTAGCATTAGCTGCTAACCGAGCTAAACACTAGCTCTTTCATCATTCAGAAGTGATTATTATCAGCCTGTAACATGCTGCTAACCCTGGCTAACATTGCTGGAGCAGTATAAGCATTAGCTGCTAACCATGCTAAGTGCTAGCTCTTTCGCCGTTCAGAGGTGAGTATTATCAGACTAAAGTCTGCGTGTTTACCGTGTTAAAACAAGCTACGTGGGACAAACCGCTAGCTAATACTGCCCTGGCTTACCAGGGCACTCAGGATTCCTCAGTGTAGGGTGGGCAGCATTTACTAGCTCTAATGCTAATGCTGCTGCACCCAGCCTTAGTGGAAGTCTGGAAATCTAAGCTTACTGTAAATAAATGGAAGTGCTTTATTCTGATGTTCATGGATAGTGCTTAAAATATTGTACTTTTACACTTTTACTAAAGGAAAAAGCTTGAGTTGAACCTTTAAATTACAGAAGTATTTTAAACCCTAGAATCTTTAATTCTACGTGAGTTTTAGATATTGCAGGTATGGTCATGCCGGATCACTGAGACCATTAATTACAACATTTTGTCCCCTCCTAACTCAGGAACACTACTTCTAAACTTACTACTTACTATTTAGAAGACCATTTCTAAAGGACTGCTGCTTTAATGAACATTGTGCTTCTCTCCTCTTTAAGTCTCTCCACTGATTTAATCCCCACCACACTCCAGCAAGCCTAGCAGCCCAGCAGCCCAACGCATTGCCGAGCGCCATGGCTCCCTTTTCGCTTATTCACCCCACTTTGCACCCTGCCTAACTGATTTAACTGCAACAGCTCTTCATGGTCATGGGCCTGATTGGGCTGGAAGCTTGGGCTAAAGGAGACCTATTGTTTCTGTCTGTTGGAAATGCCAGAGGGATTTCTCATAACGTGCAGCGCAGGACTCCGGGCTCGGGACGCCGCCGCCGCCCAGGCTGTAGAGTCGGGCTGATAAGAGTCGCGCCGTATTATCAGCAGAGTCAAGCCTACACGGGCTGAGCGGGCGTGAGATGCTCACTTATCTAGCCTCTAATCATTGTAATTGGCTGCGATTGTGTGTCGGAGCGTACACACGCTACAGAGAGCCTGGATGTGGGCGAGAAAGGGCCATCAACCTCTGAGACCTCGCGCTGAAATGTTTTACTCTTTTGGACGCATGTTTTTTGATAAAGTGCAATGAGGTTGAGCTGGTTTACTGAAACCCATTGATGACCCATTGTTTGGTAAATTGGGCATGAAGTGGTTAAGTAGTGAGTAGAGCCAAATTCTCAGAAGTTCCACAGTTCCACAATGCTGGGGAGGCTTTATACCCCTCTAGCCCATGCCTGGCATTGGCCATGGTTCATATTTACACAGAGGTGTCAAGTAATGATGTACAAATTAGGGATATCCCCAATCCAATCATGTCACCTAAAATCGGGGCCAATCACTTTTTTTTTAAAGGATCAGAATCGAAAAGATCTGGATCACTGGTTTATCAGTAATGTAACATTGCACTGTTACTCCATGACTTCACTATAGACTCACTATAGACTCACTATAGGCTCATGCTGTCAGTCAAGCTGATCAAGGCTGTTGTACTTTCTCTCTCACACGCACACTCCTTAAACCCAGTAACAACACATTAAACTATGCTTAAAAACATTAAAAAATACCCTGAGATATTATAATACAGTAAAAAACATCTAGTCTAAATCTAGTCTGTCAGGCCTAAACCACACTACACTATTATTACTATCACCCTCCCAAAAATACAGGTAACTACTAATGTCACGGAAGCCAGACAGGAAGACGTGGAGGTGGACGTAAACGCAGGTAATAAAATAATTTACTAGATAATTAACAAAAAAAAAGATCAAGGAACAAAGAAACAAACCAAAACAAAAGAGAGATAATGATAAACAAACAGACAGACAGAACAAACTAATAGGGCAAGAAAAACAATGGAAATAAACAAGATACAAACAAAGGAAAATAAACTAGGATAAACAAGAAAATAAACAAGAAGATAAACACTGAACTAAGAAGAACGCAGAACAAAGAACTAGGGCTAAGAAATATGGATAAACGCGGACAGAGGTTAGTGCAAAGACCCACGAGGACAAAGTGCCACAGGAGGACTATATATACAAACAGGAAACACACTAAACATGAACACCTGGGGTAAGGGCGGAGCTACAAATGGGACACACATGACGGAAAATTACTGGGGAAGAAACACAGAGGAGCACGGGTCACGTGGGGATAACACACAGAGACACGAAAACATACAAGAAACAGGACCAGGACGTGACAACTAGCATAAAAAAAAAATCATGATCTTAATTATGATTAATCACAGAATTGTTGTTGCATGACATTTTTTTGTTTGTTTGTTTATTTAAGAAAAAATGTATATTTAAATAGAAATATTTTATATTGCCATTTATTACTTGTTTATTTAGCGATAAATATTGGGTGCTGTGATACTGTTATTTCAAAAATAATTTAAAATATATATTTAAAGAAATTAAGGTAGAACGTGGATGTGTTTTTTTTTATTTTTTACTGCATTGTCAAAGTATCTGTACTCACTATCAGCAGACACTCAAAATCGGGACAACTACTTTGTTACCTTACTATCTATACTTTACTGGAGTAATTATTTTCCAGGTGACTTCTTACTTCTACTCCTTACACTTTCACACAGTTATCTGAACTTTCTACTCCGTACATTTTAAAAATAGTCTCTTTACTCCTATGTCATTTCAGCTTGTTTTAATTCCAGCTTCTCATCATTGAAAAAAGCCCTTTTTTAGATAAATCTCTCCATCCAGATAGAGTGAATCTGATTGTGATTGGATGTAGAGAAGTATAAACATATACCATTCTGAAACCCTATTGGTTTATATTGTGATCCATCACACCTGCGCACGTCATGCTGTCACAGTCCAGCAAGAATATAGCAGACATATGTAGCCTAGTATGAAGATGATCCGTGCAGAGACTCAAGAGAACTTAAGCCAAAAGTCTCAAGTCTAAAGTCCCAAGTAGGCTTCTTTAATATATTTGCGTTGTACTAAAATGCATTTTCAATGGGTATATATGCAGCTGAAACTGAACGTAGCCTAGTGCATCCCACATTTCCCAAGAATTGTATTTTTAATTTACATCAGAGTGATTATATTATGGCTTTTAGAAAAATGTGTTTAAGCTTTTGTTCTTAATGGCATTTTTCTCCTCACATTACTTTTACTTTTATACTTTAAATAGTTTTGAAAGCATTACTTTTTCACATTTACTGGAGTAAAAAGTTGATTTGTTAGTTTAACGTCTACAGAAGTATTTTAAACCCTATTATCTATTCTTCTACCTGAGTATTGAATGTCTTTACTTTTGACACCTTTGTATTTACATTATTTCCTCATAAGTATCTTATTTTACTGGCAGTACTTCTACTACAACAGGGACAAGACAAGCTATTTGAGTATTCTCATTCTCATTTTGTTCCTGTATGTGTACTTTTATCCAAGTTGATTTTAGAAAAAACGCACATGCGAAACCATTAAAATCCCATTATATCCATGACATTCATGTCCATGATGAGTGTATGTAAATCACTCACCACAGCTGTATCTCCCAGCTGCACGTCTCTCGGTTTGGGGTTTTGATCTCTCCGTGTGATATTTTTAGGCTTTTATGTAGCTTATCTGCCTGTAATTATCTATCACTTATTTATCACTGTCGCAGTGAATCTATTTCATGTTGTTCTTGCATCCCAGGGCTTGATTCAGGAGCGCTACGCTAACTGTCTCTGAAAAATGTGGCACACAATGAAAGAAGACACGAAGATGAGAAAATAACTTCAATTTGGCACTTCAATAACATGACAGTTTGACCTGTTGGAAGTTAGTCAGGAAATCAATGCTCAGGCGCAGCGCTGCCAGCTTATATAAAGGGGCAAAATCTGCAGCGCAGTAATTATGCAGCTGAAAGGAGAGAAACTAATACACAGAAATGCCCGCGGGAGTCGCATTTGTACGGAGTAAAACACTGGTGATAATCATTAAACCAACATTAAAAAAACATCTAGTCGGTTGGTGGGTTTTAAATTCACTTGGGCTTCATGATAAATATCTTCAATCTGAAAAACAACAAGGGCACAGGACTAATGTTTGAACCACAGAGATAATCTTTATGGTTATTTACGGGCAGTTAATTTTGTTTTTATACATTTTGTTGCTTTGTTTGTTGGTTCTTCTTCGTAACATTCATGAAAGCCACCACCAGCCCAAAACTCCACCTCTTAAGCCCTATCCAGACAAGATTAGTTTCTCAGGGGGCATCTGTGAAAAATATTTTACACCTCTACTCAGTGATTAAACTCTTGCATCTGGACTGCAATTGAAAAAACAGGAGGACCCATGAGTTTTTTGTTTTTTCAGTCACATGACATCATGTTCAGTAGCTCCTCCATTTCCGCTCGCTGTTGTGTTTACGTGGATCTCTGTGAAAACGTGCGCCCAAAGTGTAATTACGGTGCATGGCATTGGACAAATAGCTATTTTATTAAACACGAGGTGACGAAACTCAGAGATGTGGATCCGGATGGGACTAAAATTACAGAACACCCCTGTCTTACGGTGCAAAGCCCCTGTATTTCACAGCGTGTTGGAAATATCATGAAGGTAATCTGCATAAGGCCAGTAATTTAAAAGATGCTTAAATATATATATATATATATATATATATAGTTACAGAATCTCTTACAATGCTAGTGACACTGAGTAAGACTACTGTGGATGCAGACAATAAATAAGGTGCATGGCCAAAGGGATAGTAGTGGTTGTGGATGAAACTTCCAGTTGCCTTCTCCACCAAATGCACATTTGTTTAAAATGTTGAACCCAGTTTCCTCCCCAATGTAACCTAACCAGTTAACCCCTCACCCACTGACTAGGACTCACTGTATCACTCTTTTAACCCTTATCACGCAGACAAGCATTGTCCTTTTGCTAATATCTCTATCACTCAATGACAGTCTGAATGCATGAATACCCTCCAATCAGTTAATTCCTCATATTCCAAATCGTACCTTAAGATCATGCACTAATATCCTACTCAAGATCCCACATATGAAGCTTAAAAAGTGTGGAGATGCGGCTTTTTGTTTTTAATGCGACAAAAATTTGGAACACTACTTGTCATGCTCCCTCTTTTACTGCTTTTAGGGGAAAAAAACTTTTTACCATAGCTTTTATTTAGATTTTTTTTTTATTTATGTATTTATGTATTTATTTTGTATTTTTTATCTTATGTTATTTTTTTCTGGATCTGAGTTTGATCTCTTATTTGTTCTTGTAAATATTGTCTTTATTTTGATGGTGTTTTGTTCACCTATCTTTTTATGTACAGCACTTTTAGCTGCATTTTAATGTATGAAAGGTGCAATATAAAGTTTGGTGCCACTTTAAAGACTACCTTTATAAAGGGTTTATAAATGGTTTCCAATAAGTTTATCAATGGTTACTAATTAGGTTGTAAATACCTTAAAAATCATTGTAGAAAGGGCAATAATGCCCTGTTGTTTGCCAAATAGTGAACCCACAGCATCTATATTGTTGCCCTTTCTACGTATGTGTTATAACTGATTATTAATGATTTTTAAGGCCTTTACAACCTAATTAGTAATCATTAATAAACAAATTGTAAACCATTTATAAAGTCTTTATAAAGGTAGTCTTATTTTAAAGTGGTACCTAAAGTTTATTATTTTTTTATTTTATTTTATTTTATTATTTTTTTTTTTTTATTATTATTATTATTGGAAATGCCAACTTACTGTTCTTTGACTTTAGCTTTTAGACAAAGGTTTTGGACTTTAGCTTTTAGCCAAAAGCTTTTGGAATTTAGCTTAACAGCAAAAAGGTAACAGCATAGCAACCACTCTTCACAGTTTTCAGACAGAAACAGCTTAGCAACCTTTTACATTTTTCCACTTTATTATTATTATTATGGCTACAACTATTTTTACTATGAGTGTATATTGATATTTACAATATTTATGTTACATAGTCTTGTTAATAGTATTATTAGTATTATTAGTATTATTAGCTCTACAAATGACGAAATTCTTGGATATTTTATTGGTCGTTTGTGAATAAATACATTGACATTAGATTTACATTTAAATGATCAGCACTATATTAGTACTGTTTTAAAATCATTTTAAAACAATTCTTTCTTTCTGATCATGACCCCGATCTGAATACATAGTTTTTTCTTTTTCTGTTTCCTTCACACTCTTTTGGTTGTGATGTAAATGTCACAGCGTCATCAACGTCATCAAGCCATTTAATTAATGCGAAGATTCATTGCAGACCTTTATTTTCATTATCTCCATTATCAGCAATTTCGATTAGATGTTGCAGCACTAACCATGCCCATAACAATGGTCTCCAGCGCTTAATCTGCACTATTCATCAGCTTCCAGCATGTCATTTAATGCTTCCACTGAAGGCAATAACGTACAGTCGCAGCGAGAGCGGAATTGAGCAGCTGTGGACAGCGTCGTATCACGAGTGTTATCAGAAGCACTATCGTGTTAGAGCAGCATCAGAAGAGACTCTGACACACTGTGAGCTAAATCCCCCGGTTGCCGCGTTTGGAGGCTTGGCCTAGCAGTTGTGTGCTCGGCAGATGCAGGCAGATGCCCCGGCCCTGATGGGCCTGAGCTGGGCGTAAGACCAAGATACAGGAGCTGAGGGATCAGGTTGGGATTTGAGAACAGTGCTCACTGCACAGCACAACACGACTCAGCACAACAGAGGCCAGTGGGCTTAGCTGGGGTTTGGCTGCGCAGCTAAGTGTGTAAATACCCAGATATGAATAGGCTGATTGTAAAATTGAACTTTGGATGACACTGTATTCATGTTGTCTGTATTATTTACAGAATGTTGAAAGAATGTTAATTAATCATCAAATTATACATTTTGACGTGTAATTCATGCTCAGAGTTCAATTTCAGTAATTAAGTAGTTGGTTGTTTTGGATGGGAGATTTGAGTCTTGAGAAATCTTATCTGTATTACAACCCTAAATTAGAAAATGATGAGATTAACAATTTTGTACAATTTCTTTGACTTTTATTTTTTTTTCCAGACCCTATAAATCCAACATATTTCATGTTTTCCCTGTAAATTAAATTTCATCATGTTATATACATGTATTGCTGCATTTCAGACCGGCAAAAATGCTTGGACAGGACTATTTATAGCAAAAAATATGGTAAATATATATATAATATATATATATATATATATATATATATATATATATATATATATATATATATATATATATATATATATATATATATTATATATATATATATATATATATATATATTATATATATATTATACGATTATATAACAATAATCGTCACACCTGGAACTGAAAACGCTCCTATCTCTCCCACACCCTGCTCTGGCTGTAATCTGCAGCCTCTGGGCTACATTGCCCAGAATGCACCTCCCACACAGCCCAATCCTGATCACATGACGCAGCACATGAGCACATGACACTTCAAGGAAGTAGATCCCCTGAGTACTAGCCACTAGGGGTGGGCGATATGGCCCTAAAATAATATCACGATATCTCATGCTATTTTAGCGATAACGATATTCTTGGCGACAAAACACTAAATAAAAAAAAAAATAAAAATAAGAATACACTACTGCAACAAAATGAAAAGTTTTATAATTGCGTACGATATGATATGGCACATCCCTAACTGAGATATTAAAAACAAGAATTTTATCAGATTTGTAACAGAAGTCAATGATCCAGAATGTCATGATACTAATAATGCACTCCAAATATCTCCATATATCCAGAATTAAAGTAAAATAAATGAGACTGGACAGATATAATCTGTCTCCAGTAGATATATAATTGGAAATGAGAACAGTGTGAATTTTTCTTTTGCTAAAAACAGCAAAAAAAAGTAGTACTCTGATGTGATAAATAGGGGTGGGCGATATGGCACCATTATTTCAGGGAAAAATATCTTTTACTATATTAAAAAATGTTGGCGATATTATCGCGTACGATACGATATGGCACACCCCTACTAGCCACATGGTTAAGCTCTATAAAAGAGACTCATTGGCGGTTTTGACGGTTTATCCTTGTACAATGTCTTAACTAGTGTCTGTTAATAATTAGTTGAGAATTTCATAAGTACTATTAATTAATTTACCTTTATCATGAAGTATGCAATAAAAAACAAAAACTTATTCTTATATTTTTGTACAAAAGTAATCAATATAGATGAAAGTCTTGGTAGTACAAATATGGGCAGAGGATCTCCAGTTTTCAACAAATGCAGCGATTTTTATCATGAAACATTTAAAAATTAGAAGGAATTTTAGTGCATGGATAGCAAGGACTCAAGCCTAAGCTGAAAACCCATGATCAGCACTGTATTAAAAAACGCCATTTAACAATAGCTGATAGAATCACGTTGGCAAGTGGCTGCTTTAGCAAACCTGTGCCAATTACTACAAAATCGACTTACATTCACGAATTTCACTTTCACAAATCTTTCCTGTGTAAAACAGAAGCATTATGTTAACCTTGTCCAAAAATGTCATCAACTTCTCTGGGATTTGAGTGGACCTGTACTGTAGTAATCAGACCAGACCTAGCTGTCTTTCGATGGCTAGAAAATTGGGTCATGACACGTCCACCACATCAGGTGGATCTTAAGGTGTCTTCCCAGTACGCAGTCGTCAGTATGCAATATCAAAAGTGGGCCAAGGAAGGACAACTTGCCAACCGATGGCAAGGTCATAAGCTTCCAAAGCTTATTGATGCATGGTGAGGAGCAAAGACTTTCCCGTCAGGAGAGAAAGGACTTAAAGAGGATCTGCTGCTAATGCCTTGATGCTACATACTGTACCACAGGACACCTTCAGAGCAAATGCCTTGTGGACAATCCATGACCTTGTAGAGAGGGATCTAGCCAACACTACCCACCCATTAGTTAAAAGGGTATGACTGATTTGTGCACAACACAAGCACTGGGGTCTTTGCTTCAAGTCCGTACCTGGTTGGAGTTTTCATGTTCTTCCTGTGTTTGCTTGAATTTCCTCAGGGAACACCGGTTTCCTCCCACATCTCCAGGTCATTTCTGGTTGAGAGTACGTTGTGCGCTATCGGATATTTTTTAAATCTCAATATATCGCCCAGCCCTACTACCAACATTCCTTTTTTCTCTATTCGAGACCCATAACCAATTGCACTGAGAAGTTAATTCGATTCCAGTTCCTATAGACTCATTTCTATCGAGCTACGCACTGTTGAAAGAATATAGAGTACATGTATACATAAGAAATGGGGCGGCTCTACAAAATGAATCACATTTTCTTCATTTTTGTATGCCTTTCCTAGGCGTAATCGACCTAAAGCTAAAGAAAAAGGGATGGGAGTAGAGGGCATAGGAAAGGAGAAAGGAGATGAGGGAAAAAGACTAAACTAGAATAAAGAAAGAGAGAGAGAGACAGAGAAAGAAAGAGGGAGAGCTTCAAGGATATCGTTAGAGTGATTGGGAGAGGAGGTATGGAGAGGATGCGGTGTGGAGAGAAAGTCAATTTTTTTATTTGCTGGGGTGATGTGGCGGTAATGAAGAGGGATGAAACAGCTGCCGCCAGGGCCTGCCGTCCCCCAGTGCTCCAGCCCTGAATGTGAGCGAGAATCCTATGACCCGACACACCTCACATGAGACCAGATGGGGACACATATGTCTCATGTCTGGCAGTGCTCAGCCGTTGTATGTTCCCTGCAGTATTTTGCATCCGACTGCGTCCCCGCGGGCATTCAACAGGTCAGCATTAAAGTGGCTTAAATATTGATTGCAGTGGTTTGCCTGTTCCTGTTTATAATGATACATTGCTTGGGGAGGCAGTATTGGGTCACTTATTTCATGTCTTATGACAAGGTTTCTTCTAGATCTGACATTTTCCACTTGTCTCTTTGACTTTCAGAGATGATTGTTTCAGTGTTGGGTGTATTTCTTAGGTTGTCCAGAAATGCATGTGCAAAGTATGTTCTTCAGTTGTGGTTTAGGTGCAAACCACACCACGTGCCTGAACCCTATGACCCAACACACCTCAAATGAGATCAGATGGGGACACATATGTCTCACCTCTGGCAGTGCTCAGCCGATATATGTTCCCTGCAGTATTTTGCATTCGACTGTGTCCATGTTGGCATTCAACAGTTCAACATTAAAGTGGCCTAAATATTGATTGCAGTGGTTTGCCTGCAAACCTTTCTGTTTACAATGACAAATTGTTTGGTGAGGCAGTATTAGGCCACATATTTCATGTCTTACAACAAGGTTTCGTCCAGATCTGAGTTTTTTTTATTACATGTAAGTATCAAAAGTACATTTTGAGCTTAAGTGGTTTTAAAAAGGGTTAAAAATGGCTCTCAGCTAAAATTGCAGCACAGCCTTTTTACCCTGTAAGAAAGGTTGAACACTGGCCAGTATGCACATAGAAAGACTATGTATCATTTCGAGTTTAAGTTCAAGCAAGCAAGCACTGAATCTGAATACCAGTGGTTGCCATATGTATGAGACATTCAATTTCTGAAGTTGTGCAGGGAATTAACAGTCTTCGATCCACAATATTATCTGTGATCCAGAATTATATTGTAGAAGACATTATCATCCATAGTTGACAGCACAGTGTGTGGTTATAATAGTGGCGTATGAGACCACCACTTTTGTCATGACCCAAAAAAGCTTAACTGATTTAACGACATGGTTATGATTCATTTACCACTGACATAATCACATAGTCAAGGGGTTGCTTCAACAAATGTTATCAATCACTACAAAAAAAAGGTTTAATTTACAAATGCCACTTAAAACAGAAGCCATATGGTGACCATGACAAGAATTGAGACCTAACATGGCAAAAATCATTGAATGTACTTATAGGTCCCTGTCCCAAAGAAAACTAAAGAATGCTGCATTGTGGGACATGTGGGATATGCATTGGATATGGATGTGATTTCTACCACAATCTATATGCCTCTTTGACTTTGACTCAGTGATGAATGTTTTAGTGATGCCTGTATTTCTCAGCTTGTCCAGAAATGCGTGTGTAAAGTTTTTCTTAAGTAGTTATTTAGTTTTGGCGTAAGGCACAAACCACACTGCATGCCTATAGGGGGAGCCCAGAAAGAAGAACTACAGATTCTTGCATAATGTTGCCTCAGTATCGCAAAACAAATCACAGAAAAACAGATTGCAAGAATTTCAAACAAACCTTCCAATAGCATCCAGCCCTAGTTTGAAAAAAAGTTATTTGGAATTGACACTGAAAGTGTTTAGCGTGCATCAGCATTAATGTGAGTTCTCCCCGCTCAACTTTGGAACAGAAAGTTGAAACTTCTTTAGCAGATGGATAAACTGGGTTGTGTTCCTGAATTTCACCACTGGGGCCGCACTCAAAGAGGAAGCGTTCAAAGGTTTTCTTTTCCTCCTGGACCGCGATGAGAAGGTGAGGGGGTGGCACCACTGATGCAGCACCTTGTTATCCTTCTGTACTTCTCTCTCCCTATTTCTCGCCCCCACAAAGGGCCTCATCCCTCACTTTCAGCCTTTCCTCCTCCCTCACTCCCATCCTCCCTTCGCTGTTTCAATAGGTTATAAATTACTGTTCAAGATTCTGTGTACCAGCATTGAATAAACCCGCTGAAGAGCCTGGCAGACCTCGTGAGCCCAGGCTAATAAACGCCTCATTCGAGTTCACAGAGCTGCCCACTTCAAAAGACAAGAGCCTTCCACCTTCCAAACAAGCACTGGACACTCATTAGCTGGACGTCGATAAAGGAGAAAAAAACATGACGTGTGGAAATGTCGCTCTGGGTGCGAGGTATGGTATGGCGCATGCCATGCTAGTCAATCAAGGCGATATCAGCTCCCGCTGTCTCACCTGCTGTTTTTTTCCGCTGCCCTGGTCACGTTATCTCCGTTCGCACACAGACAGCTCACACAAGTGGATAAAGAGCGGGAGACAAAGGAAATCAGTCATATTGCGGAACATTGAATAACACCGCTTACGTCCCTGACAGGCAGAGAGGGCCACATGGGTGGCTGCTTATTAATATCAATGGGACGCTTTGCAGGGTGGCACCGTTGAGTGACGGCTGGATAGCAAGACGGAGGGACTTGCTAATGGCAAGTCTGCGTGCAATTTGAGTTGCGGAACAACAAATTGCCAGCTAATTAAGAGTGTATCGATCAGAGTGGCCCCTGCTTCTGTGCTCTTCTTCACCGCCGGAGAGACAGTTCTCATTCTGTGCCTAATTGTTGCTTCTCTGTAATAAATAAATTAACAGCGCCCGGTACCTCTGACACGCCAGGGAAATTATCAGCTTTGGAAATGTCATCTCTCCCAGCAGCCTAGACTGGCTCATTTCTCCCACGCCAGCCCCTTCTAATCCTCTGTTGTCCAACTGACGCACAAATCTCAAGTTGGGTGTCAGGGGAAGTGGGGGTGAGGGGGATCTTTGAAGCGGAGGGGCAGATATCCGCATCCTTTATGGTCAATCAAGGCCAAGAAGCCCTCTGCTAAGCTTCTGCGTCACTCTCTCCACTGAGAGTATTTCTATCTAGGAGGCAGGTGGATGAGCACAAGAAGAGCAGGGATGCGTCTGTAAAAGGAGAGGAGAAAATGAAAAGAAAATGGAAACAAGTTGTCATTCTCCTAGTGGCTCAGCTGACTAAGACTAGACATATAGTACTTTCTGGTTGTCACTCATTTGCGCAAACAAAACTCCCTCTACAGGAAGGCTCAGAGCAGACTGTACTTCCTCAGAAGGCTCAGGGCTTTCAACATCTGCCAGAAACTCCTCCTGATGTTCTACCAGTCTGTGGTAGCCAGCGTCCTCTTTTACACTGTTGTGTGTTGGGGAGGCAGCATCAGCAAGAGGGATGCTGGACGACTGGACAGGCTGGTGAGGAAAGCTGGTTCTGTGCTGGGATTAGAGCTGGAGTCCTTAACATCACTGGCAGAGAGGAGAGCCCTCAGTAAGCTGCTGAACATCATGGACAATGTTCACCACCCTCTGCACAGCACCATCACCAGGCAGAGGAGCTCATTCAGCGGCAGACTGCTGTCCCAGTCCTGCTCCACAGACAGACTCCGAAAGTGTTTTGTTCCTCAGGCCATAAGACTGTTCAACTCCTCTCAGCACAGCAAACTAAAGACTCTGTGAAACTTTTTCATTCCGGCCACTCTGGCCACAACATGGACACACCCCCAGCTATGGACACACTCTCAGACTTGCTGATGCCTAGAACACTTTTTATAGTTCTACCATATTTTGCACTAGTAGTTCATTCACTAGTTAATTCATCTACTGTTTACGTATCTTTTGCACTGTTTACGTATCTTTTGCACTGCTTAATTTAATTTAAATTATTATATAACTGTGTATTTGCACTTTCTGTTTGGCTGACATCAGTTATCCTCACATTATGCACATCAACTGGTGTTCACTGTCTATTGTGTTCAACTGCACTACCTCCATTCTCCATCTCCATTACACACACACACACGAAGACTGTACATTTACACTGTATATTCTATTTCTTATTTGATTGTATTTATATGTATCTTTATATTTTATATTTTATCTTTTTTAACTTTGTGTATTGTGTAACCTGCTGCTGGATGCCAAGAATTTCCCCCCGGGGATCAATAAAGTATCTATCTATCTATCTCTATCTAAAACTGGCTGTATTCACGGCCGTTTCAAGACATTTTGGGGCACCAGGCCTCTTTTCTTCCTCATCTTTTCTCTTTTTTCTTTTCTGACTTGACCTAATTTATATATTTGCTTCCTCATTGCACAAGGTTCATATTTTGTGGGCTGCAGGAATCACAAATCTGGATGTCTGGCTACTGTGGAACTACTGTGGGCAGTAGTGGAAATGGGTCCTTTGAAGGGGATTCTGATAATACTGTTGTTGTACTTTCTTGCTATGACCATCGCAGAATTTCAAGACTACTTACACACATGCTACATATGTTATTGAAGGCCTCCACTAAAGGCTTCTGGTTGCCAAAATGACACTTGCACCTCATAAAGATGTGGGTAGCTGGTCTTCAAATTGTTCCGCCATTTGTGCTCAACCAAATGGACGCATTATATACAAGGCAACCAGACACGATTGCCTGAGAAAGTTCAAATCCCAGATCATGTCCCTTCGCCATCAGCAGTCGAAGCTAGAGAGAGCACAATTCCACAGTCCATGTGGTCTCTGGGTGGGTAGGTGGCACTCTTGCTGACGCAGGCATCTGTTACCTGATGTTTCGAAACTGAGTCCCAACAATTTCTTGTGAGCATGGTGGCTGTGTAGGGATGCCGCATTTGGCTGCAATTCAAAAAAAGTGGCTGTGGCAGTGACTGACTATAGATTGATCGAAGGAGGCATGTTCTTGTCCTGACCCTTCTAGTGTTGGGAGCATTGCAAGTGATGGGGAGAGTCCTAGTGAATGGTTGGGTTAGGTAGCAGAAATGTCAGTTTATGGGCAAGTTTAATCAGTAGGTCTGTTATGGATAGAAAAGGAAGCTTTTCCACAGCCAAGCTTTATTTCCAGGGCAGGCATCCTCCTAATGGGTTTGGAGGTGGTTGAACGAGACTAACATCAAGATTCATTTTATTTCTAGGAGAGAAATAGTGCAAGAAACTTTCCACAGCATGAGAAGTGTCCTCTCTTGTATTGTCTTGTCGTGTTCGATACTAGTTTTCCCATTGTTTCTTGACATTTCTGTTTTGAGACACTTTCCTAGAGCCACGGCTGCAGTGGGTTCTCCCCAGCGACCATTAGGGAATGAGTCATTCAGCTGGAAGTCTTCAGCCCTCAGGTATGCCACCAGCGCCAAGCTAAAACAGCTGGCATGTATTCATGTCCATGCTTAACCATGAGAAGAAAGTCGTCATACATAAGTAGAACAAAAAGCTCATCAGTATTTATCGATGTTACTAGTAGCTCAAACACTGCTTAAGGTCAGCGTCCAATTGGTACAAGGTCAGTCTTAGCGAAGCCCTTGATTTGATTGAGGGGGATGCTCATTATGTCGTCAGCTTTCTGTCATTCTTGCCCTCAACTGCACCGGTGCATTGTTCACTGGGGAATCGCGGCCCCAGCCAGAGATAATTGCGCTGCATATTTAAGGTAATTAAGGAGCGTGAGGTTGACTGCACATTCAAGACCCCATTTTCAACTTGTGGGATATTATGCAGAAAAATCCCGTCGTGAGAATTGCGTAAGGTGTATTTAATGTTATGGGAGGTCTCACTAAACTGCTTGGACTTTTATTAGTCTTAATTTTTTTCCCATTTTCTTCCACATCCATGGACATTGTGAGTGTGGCTGGATTTAGAAGTTTGTACACAATGTCCATATGTTTGTGGTCATTCCTTCTAGGGATGCACCAAATATTTGGCAATTCCTTTACTTTTCTGGCTCCAGCACTGTTGCAAGGGATGTTTTCCAAGGCATTCTGTGTACAGAGCTTGCCAAAAGAGCCAGCTTACAGCAGGTTTAAGTTTTTGTTTTTTTTGTTTTGCTCTGCTTACATAAAGTAAATGCAATAAATCATTCAGCATCAGTTGTCGTGCTTGGTACCAATATTACTTACATCCTACTTCAAAAAAAAAAAAAGTTTTCCAGCTGAAATATACCAGCTGTAGCTAAATGGCTAGATAGGATAGGTTTCTTTTTTTTACCAGAGACTGACTGCCTATTTGCTGTGTAAATCCTATGCTAGTTAGCTAGATAACCTACTAGATGGATAATTACTTATATGTAATTCACAGTAAACTGAAGTAAATTCATGATTAACACGGCACTACCAAGGCAAATGTAGTAAGTAAAAAGCACTGATGAATTAGCTAGCTAACTAGCTAGATGAAAAAATGTGACCAAACTAACATGGCTGAAGTAAATTTAGGATTAGAATGGCACTAATTATGCGTGTAATGGTAAATGTCTTTTGTATTTTGATATTTCTGCTAGGATAAGTTAAAAAATGTTAAGTGTTCAAGAAATATTTGTAGTTTTGTTTATTTAAAAAGACATTTAGTTTATGAAATCCATTCAGTGAAGGATAAAGGGTCACAATTTGTAATAAAAGCCTGTGAAAAATGTTCAGTATTTGACTTTCAGCCAAATATTTTATTTTGTTTAGTTTCACTTTCAGACAAATATTTTCATTTCTGTACAACCCTAACCCCTGCTAATGAATTCTATTTTTTAGCTACTTTCACTGCATTGCACACATTGCTGCTTGGAGTAATTTTCAGATACAAACACAGCTTGTTTAGTCAATGTCAAAAGTATTTTGAACAGAATATGACTTGCAGTCAATTTAAAATTCATTTTTCAGCATGACTTGGCACACTGCCCACACTGCCAATGGTACCACTTGGTCTTATATTCTAATTTTCTGAGATACTGATTTTTGGGTTTTTATTGGCTGTAAGCCATAATCATCAACAATAAAATAAAAAAACGCTTACAATAGATCACTCTGTGTGTAACTTTATACTAATAAAGTAACTTTTCAATGATATTCTAATTTTTTAGGATGCAACTGTATTTTCTCTGCAATGTTGGGCTCTGTTCAATCTTTTTGGGATGAGTTGTGGAGTTGGGGGTGAGGTGTGGTGGTGCTCATCCAAAATCCTGGTCTCACTAACTAACCCTCTTGTCTCTAAATGCAATCAAATCCTCCCAGCAGGGCGCCAAAAGAACCTAGCAGAAAGCCTCACCTGAAAACTATTTTAGTGCTCATGCATTTTTGCAGAAATGAGAGAAATTAAAGAAATGAATGACCAGGTGTCCCAATAGTTTTGTCCATATAGTATATTTCAATCACATCCAGACCCAGCATTTGATGCGGGAATAGAGAAAGACGTCAATTCCCCCTCCCCTCAAAAGAACTACACACTGTTTTAAACCAGCAAAAAAAATCTCATTCAGGATGAGTGGTGCCTGGATTTTGAAAACAGGAAATTGGATCTTTGGAGACGATGGAGATGAGGAAATGTTGCAGTAGGCTGAGATCGCTTTCTGTTATTGCTTGCTTCTTGTTGGATTCAGTCAGCTTTTTTCCCTTTCTTTCTGATATCTTTTTTCTTACAAAGTTTATTTGAGGTGATTGATAAAGACGGCAGCTCCCACCCGAGTAGCGGCGAGAGAAGAAAGTCTAAAACATCAAAGATGCTGACCACAATCAAACTGTCATTCCCTCTCCATCCCTCACACTTCATTCGCTGTGCCCGAGACATTTGTCCCTCTGTTTCTTCCCTCACGTATTGCTTCATCTTGACTTATCTTCCCTTAGGTGCTCTCTGACGCACTTAACTTGTCTCACCCCCTAACCTTTACTTTCTCTAACACTCTCCGTTCCTCTCGACAGGGCCGTCGCCGGACACCGAGAGCCTCTTCCGGATGACAGCAAAGACAACATCACCATCTTCACCCGGATTTTGGACCGTTTGCTGGACGGCTACGACAACAGGCTGCGCCCTGGCCTCGGAGGTGAGCCACTGATTTGTGTCCTGCTTTCTGTTAATGCACTCCCCAGTGCAGACTTATTGGCCTTGCAGTGGAACAGTGATGGATTTGATCCCTGCGACTGCTGTGAATTGAATCCCTGGCCTTGCGTGACCCCCAGAAGAGCTCGGCCAGCATAGCCCCATCTCTCATTACCGGCTGTTTCACGCACGGCTCCTTACAATTACTTGTCCGCTCAGATCCGTAACAGATTGCTTTTTGGAACAGTGGAGTTACTCATCTGCTTCTGCTGCTGCTGCGGAGATGTTTATCAATATTGGGGAAAAAGGAGAATAAGTGCGACGGAGCGTCACGATGCGGCACTGAGCCACACCGCCTTGAGATCACTTACAACTTCTAAAACCTAAGGAGCCCCAGAAGAATACAGAATTACAGCTCTCTCATGAAGATGGAGAGGGAATCAGCCTTGTCTGTTGCTGGCATCAGTCCTCACAGCCTCCTTTAGAAAGCACAAAGGAGTTTATCAGGTCTTCCAATTGTCAGAAAGAGAGATAGTGACTCTATTTAGGCAGCCCTGCTAATTGGCAATTGGAACTGGGTATCTGATATTGAAGTGTTTGAGAAAAACACTCATTGACAAAGAAAATGCAGATAGAGGTAGTTCTTAGAGTGGAATTAATCTATATACAGTGGCTTGCAAACGTTTTCATTCCCCTTGAACTTTTTTACACTTTTTAGATCAACACAAAGTAGCTATAAATTGTGAAGTGAAACATAAACAATACATGGTTTTCAAAATTTTGATCATCAAATAAAACTCTGAAAAGTGTAACATACAAACATACTCAGCCCACTTTACTCTGAAACCTGTAAACCAAATCCAGTCAAGTCAACTGCCTTCAGAAGTATCATATTAGTTAATAGAGTCCAGCTGTGTGTAATTTAGTCTCAGTATTAATATAAAACACCTCTTCTGTAAAGGCCTCAGTGGTTTATAAAAGAACACCAGTGAACAAACTGCATCGTGAAGATCAAGGTACTCACCAGACAGGTCAGAGATAAAGTTGTGGAGAAGAAGTTTAAAGCAGGGTTAGGTTATAAAAACATATCCCAAGCTTTGAGCATCTCAAGGAGCACTGTTCAATCCATCATCCAGAAATGTAAAAAAAAATTGCAATCAACTGCAACCCCACCAAGACATGGCCGTCCACCCAAATTGACAAATCAAGCAAGGACAGCACTGTTCAGAGAAGCAGCCAAGGGGTCCATGGTCACTCTGGAGGAGCTACAGAAATCCACATCCTCAGGTGGGAGAATCTGTTCACTGGATAACTATAAGTTATGCACTGAACACAAATCTAGTCTTTATGGAAGAATGTCAAGAAGAAAACCATTGTTGAAAGAAAGACATAGGAAGGGGACACAGAAAACCTGTGAAAGAAGGGGCTGTGGTCAGATAAGACCAAAGTTAAACTTACTGACCTGAAGGCAAAGCACTATGTGTGGCAGAACAGTAGCACTGTAAAACATGGTGGTGGCAGCATCATGCTGTGGGGGATGCTTTTCTTTAGCAGGAACAGTCAGTCGATGCAAAAGATTGATGGAGCACAATACAGGGCAAACCTTGAAGAAAACCTGTTGGAGGCTGCAAAGGACTTGAGACTGGGAAGGAGATTCACCTTCCAGCAAGACAATGACCCTAAACATACAACCAGAGCTACAGTGGAATGGTTTAGATCAAAGAATATTCATGTGTTAGAAGGTCCCATCTAAGTCCTGACCTAAATTGCATTGAGCTTCTGTGGTAAGACACAAAAATTGCTGTTCACAGACGCTCTTTATGTATCATTTTTGTTCCACTTCACAATTATATGTGACTTTGTGTTTGTCTGTCACTTAAATCTCGATACAATACATTTAGGTTTGTAATTGTAAGGTGATAAAATGTAAAAAAAAAAGTTCAAGGGGTATTCTGTTAGTGTTAGTGTCCCCCATATCACTACTAGGGGTGACTGACTGTCATATGTGATTGCTCCCTATATCATCACAAGTGACAAGTGTGTCACTCTATAGCAAAGCCAGTAGTGAATTGCTCACCACAAGACCTTCACTCTCTTATCCAACTATCATCAGATACCAAACAGATGATACAGTTCTAGTCTTTTTCAGCAGACCCTTTTTTGATATTATCAGGAGGAGCTGTTTGTTTGAACGCGAATGTTTGAATCACTTGTTCTGGATATTATCCAAACTTTATCCTACAACACTCCAGTATAAAGTCTGGGTAATGTCTGCATGACCCACGTGTGATCAGAGAAGTTTTTTTTTTAAAATAGAAATTCCTTACAGTTCATTCACAGTCATGCCATGCCTCCTGCATACATTACCATGCTACCGATTCTGAGTTCATACATGAAAATGATTCACGAGACATCCTAGGTGTCTTCCTCAGCAAAGAGCTTTCTGTTGACACTGCGCCAGCAATAGGGCGCCAGAAACCACCAGCGAGATGTGGGGTTTTATATTTATTTATTTTTTGATAAATGAGCAATGCATTCACAATGGTGCTCCATTACAGCACAAGGGAAAAGGTTTCCATCAACTGTGCCTCCTGAGTTCAGCCCCAGACTCTACCAATCAGCCTGGCAGCCCGCCACACACTCTGTTCTTGGTTTCCCCGTCGAGTTTGTCCCATTCCACTCTGCCCAAAACAGCTGCCTGCTTTCCACCAACCCCAAAAGCTAAACCCCAGAATTTAGCATCTGTGTGCAACAGTTCAAACTGTCTAGAGTGTGAATGTCAAAAGTATTGACATTTATTACTCAGGTAGAAGTATAGATACTCGGGTAGAAGTATTTTACTTTTTTTTTTTAGTTTTTACTTGAGTTGAAAAAAGTGTACTTTTGAAAACTACTGATTTCAAAACTACTAAAAGTATAAAAGTAAAAATAAGGTAAGGAATAAAGCCTAGAGGGTACAACCCATCTCTCCAAAACACATTTTACTAAAAGCCATAATGACTATGATGTTATATTAAAATGTTAATGTTGATAAATTTGTGATGCACTAGGCTGCCTGTTGCAGCTGCATATATGCCCATTGAAAATGAATGCATTTTAGTACATTGCGAGTATTTTAAAAAAGCTTACTAGGGACATTACGAGTTCACTCGAGTTCCCTTGAGTCTCTGCAATGGATCATCTTCATAGTGGGCTGCATACTAGAGGTGGGCGGATCGATTCAAATATCGATACTATCGATACCAACGCTGGCATCGGTATTGAGCAATACTCGATACTCAAGCTTTTTTTGTCCCGCATGCATTGACTGCTGCACATGCGGATTCATCAAAGTCAACTCTCTGTTTGAAAGAGTAGCACTGCGCTGCACCACCCCCACCCCCCACCCCTCAGCAGAGCCAGCCAAACAGCCATGCAGGTAGGATCAGCCTGCCCCGCCCACTCAGCGCTCTCCTGGGGGCCACATGTCACAGTACGGAGAGAGACACCACCGGAGTATTTTTTTTTTTATAGTTGATTTAAGAAAAAAAATAATTTCACTGAAAGGAAGAAAATTCCTTATTTTTTATTGTTTTTTTCTAAGAACAACTCTTAAAAAAAACAAAGAAAGAAAGAACTAGAAAAGATGTCTAATGAGGGGAGCATTTTTATTTTATTTTTGTATTGTGGTTTCTCCTTTTCTACCTCCAAAAATATCAATTTTGCTAATGTTAAGGCAAACTTAGTTTGTTGATTGTGATAATAATATATTTTGTTGTCACGAACAATGTTTGGTAAAATTCTATCCTAGGTCTTTTGGATCTTTTGGATCTATAAAGCTTAAATATTAAAAAGTATCAGTATTGGTATTGATATTGGCAATACTGGCCCTGCATTTACTCGGTATTGGATCGATACCAAAATTCCCAGTATCGCCCACCTTTACTACATACATCTGCTATGTTCTTTCTGGAGTGACGTGCAGGTGTGATGTATCATTTATAAACCAATAGTGTGTCAGAATGGCAAATGTTTGTACTTTTCTTTCAACCACAATCAAATTCACTCTATCTGGATGGAGAGATTTATATGGATATATTATTATTTTTTGAATGATGAGAACCAGAATGAAAACATGCTGAAATGAAATAGGAGTAACGAGGCTGTTTTTTTTTTAATGTAAGAAATAGAAAGTTCAGATAACTGTGTGAAATAAGGTAACAAAGTATTTGTACTTCATTACTTGACACCTCTGACTGTGTCTCATATTCCAGATCCCAATCAAATTCACTTCATTATGTTGATCATATGATATGATATATTTGGTATGGTATGGTTTCGTGTTCTAACTCTGTTCAAACATAAGGATGATTTCAGGAGGTTCTTTGTTTTGGATTTGTTTACCTCCAGTGTTCTCTTAAGCATCGCCTGTGACTCATTTTATGGTAATGATGGTGTCAGATGAGGCTTAGTGAAAGCATTAGGCGGCACAGGCATGAGCCTGCATTTTTCTTATTTTCTGTTTTCCGTTTTCCTCACCATCGTTCATTAGCTCGTGGAGGAGTCTGCCGCAGTGATAGGCAGCCGCTCAGTCATTAGGAACATTGTTTAGGCTTTGCAATGTGTGCAAACTTGATGCTGTCTTGATTTCACGCAGAGTGATGTATTATCAGAAACATGAACAGTGTGACCGTTTTTGTAATGATAGCAGCTTGGAATTTGCAAATAATAAAGAAAGAATGTATGTAAGAGCCATAAAACATATTTCATGTTTAGTCTGGTCAACTTTATTTTTACTTATTAATATGCAATGTACACTGATTCCTGCATTTTAGACATGCAACACATTCAAACAAAAGAAAAACTGTGGCCATAAAGCATTTACCATGGTACTGGTACTGTTGCCATTCCTTCTGACATGATCTAAGAACTGCAGGTAGGACAGTCATGCATCTGCATAAGTCATGCTTTTGTATTGTGTGCAGCATGTGCTTATGCATTGTCTTGTTGAAAAATATTAGAAGGTCCCTTGGGGTGTGTGTGAGACAGAGATGAGAGAAGGAAAGACAGTGACAGAGGGAGACAGAGAAAGAGAGACAGCAACTTTAATACAGTTTGGAGGAAAATGAAGCATGGACAAAAGTAGCGGATGGCTTGGTAGGTAGATTGCTGACTAGCATTTGCGCCATAAGTGGCCACTAAAACACTTACCCGCTCAAATTTTGGGAGGGAAATGCGAGATTGGACAATATGCATACTGAAAAACACGGAATCATACATACTAGGAGGTCAAAATGTTTGGCCATTATGTGAAGTGCATTCATGTTGCCATTTGTGAATCGATTCTGAATCATCCACGTTCAAATCAGAATGCATCTAAGGGCGTTTTCACACCTGTATTTCGTTTCTATGGTCTGAATCAATTGATGAGTTGGTTTGCTTGGAGCGTTTTGTCCCTTTGTTTGGTTTGGTTTCACACAGGCTCAAACCTAAACGCATCAAAATGCCCACCAATAAACCACGCGAGCACATAGTCTCCTCTGATTGGCCAGAGCTGTCTGGCGCGGGAACAAGAAAGTAAATATAGCAAGAAGATTCTGTGTTACAGTGTGTATATCTGTGCAGTGTAAAGCCAGTTTAACAAAGAAAACTAAAGAAAATTGAGTGGCTGTGAGCAGTTTAGCTGAAATGAAAAAAGTGTATTTAATAGTGGAGTCGGATCAAGACCAGATCATGTTCCCGCCACAGGCAAACCTTTCTGGTCTCTGTCCGGTTGTTTTGTTCAGCACCCGAGTTTGATTACTGTTTTCACACCTGCTCAATCGAACCGCACTAAAGTTACAAATGAACCAGAGTCTGTTTTAACCAGACCAAATAGTGCTGGTATGAAAACGCCTTAAAAATCTAAAATTGCCCCAAACCCCTAAAAGTCCCTGGAAAAGATGTCATGTTAAAAATAGCATATGCTGGTTTAAGATCTTAATAATTGCTTTTTCTTGCTTGAAATTTTACCGACACAACCGTGTACACCATGACAGACCATTGTTTTTTTGACTTGCTTCCCCTGTCCCAACATTTTTGCATTGTGTTGTAGGCCTGAGAGGAAAGAAATTCTGTGCATTTTATGACTTTTTCATATTTCTTAAACTGTGTAACTGCTTTTTCTGATTCAGGTTCCTTTTCTCTTTTCTTTTATGCCCAACCAGAAAGCGTGACTGAAGTTCGGACCAACATCTATGTGACCAGCTTCGGGCCGGTGTCGGACACGGACATGGTATGTGTTTTATCTCACTTTGAATTAAGTTAAGAATTAAGATTTTTTCCTTCATTGTTTACTTGTCTATAGTAACTGAACTATTAAACAGGCCTTGTCTCTAAAATCCAAAGCGATGTATTATTGAATCAAAGCAGATTTGTCTTTGAGACAGAGGCGTGTCTTTTGTTTTTTTTTGAAGCGCTGGGAGAATAGAGACGTTTCCGTCTCGCCCTTGAACTCATGAAGTCATGCAGACTCACTTGTCAAATGGGGCACAGAGGAAGATACACTGCTGAGCTTTTCTTCTGTCTGTCCCAGTGAATGCGTGAGCGCTGTGATTCGTTCTAGGCTCATTTAAGAGAGAAGGTAATTGGTAGCGAGGCGGCATGGAGGAAATGCATGCGTCTTAATCATACACACAATTGGGTCTGGCGTGCGTGATGAATCACTGTAGCCACGTGGCAGCACTTTGTATTCTGCATAAGACCTAATTTCCTAATGGTGAGAAAGAAAACAGAACAGTCTGTTGCATTATATGGAGCGTAAAATGATACTTGAATTACAAAGCAATAATTAGCTCGCTTAACATTAACATAATCATCCTTTGAGTTTGAGAAAATAAAGGATTTCGTACAGTAAGTTTCCACAAATGATTTATTAATTACCATCGGAGAAAAAACAGAAAATACAAAAAAAAAAAAAAAACACAGCAGGCCCATTTTAATGCCTGTGAAAGAGAGCTAATTAGCATGCTATTACGTAACATCGGTTGCTGTGAGGACATCCAGCATTCGGGGCAATTTTTAGCACTGTGTTCTTCAGCTATTGTAGAGTAAGAGTACAGATGCATAGGAACAGCTGGGTGGTTTAACCCCACTGTTCCTGAGACGGCAGCAGAATTTACCCCTTCCCTCCCTCAGGCCCGGCATTAGCGCGTTGTAGGTTGTAGTTGTAGGTTATTTCTACATCATAGCACCGCAGACAGTGCACTTCTTTATTACCCATCCAAGTGTTTCCTTACTTTTGTTTTCAGTCTTTTTATCTAGTCATTTCTCCCGTTCCAGTCATTAAACCCTTTCAATGCTCCCATTCCATCTTGCATCAGACTGGCATCTAAACATCTCCACTGTCTCACTTCTTCCTCCAAGTGCAACTTATGTATGTTAAGTCATATGGAAAGGTTCAGACACCCCCGGTCAAATTACACGTGTACCATATTTTTCTATAAGGCTATAAGGCACATTTAATATCCTTTCATTTTCCCAAAATCGACTGTGTGTCTTATGTATGTATGAATTTTACCAGTCGGTAAAAGGTTGTAAGGAGCAGTAAAACCTCTCTGCTGAAGTACAGCGTTTTTCATTACTGGAGTTTCAGTAAAGTTTCTCCAGCACTGAGGCCGAAGCAGTATTAGCATTAGCCTCTAACCGCAGTGCTGGCTCCTTCGCCATTTATAGATATATCAGACTGTAGTCTGCATGTTTACTGTGTTAAAACAAGCTACGTGGGACGAACCGCTAGCTGATAGCTCCCTGGGCAGCATTTACTAGTGCTAAGCACTGCTAACTGCAACTAGCACTGCTGCTAACCACGTCAAAATCAAAGCTTACTGTACAAAAAAGTGCTTTACGCACTTCTTTGACTTTGAAAGTAAATTGCCTGCTGAATTAGACATGGCGGCACCCTTGTTCCTTACTATTGTTGCTTAAAACGCTCCTTATAAACCAGCACGTCTTATGTATGAAAACAGAGCAGAAAATAGACTTTCTTTGCGAGCCGGACCTTATAATCGTCCTTTATATTCCGTAAAATATGGTAGTTGCACACCCTGTAAAGAAAACACTTTTGCACAGTTTATTAAAAAAAGAAAGAAAAAAAAGAATAAGAAATGGAATGTTTGAAGGTTAGGGCATATTTTCCTTTTGTACAGCTGTGGCCAGAAGGTCATGGAAGCTGTCTATATTCGAACAATTGTGCAATGCCACGGACTTTGTTGCTGGTGTCCTTAAAAAGTAGCCAAGCATGTTGTTACAAGCATCCAAAGTGTATAAAAAATGTGTCCTGCTTTTGTTAAAGTAACTTTTTCTACTGTCCAAGGTAAGCTTTTCTACCAACTCATTCCAGAAGTAGTGAATGGAAAATCATCATTCCAAAGAACACAATTCTGCTTTTCCGAAGCTCAGTGCCAGGAGAGTTATACTCCTTTAACCAACGCCTGGCAGTAGGCATGATGCCAATAGGTTTGGGTTTGTATTACTGCTTCTGGGCCCCACCTACAGTTATTTAATGAGAAGTGATCTTTGCACTTTGAGTCATCCCTCACAAAAAAGTCAGGACTACCATATACACCAAATTTGGAACAGAATGGAACAGATGGAATTCAGCCTCTGCCTTTAACCCATGTTTGCAGAGACAAGACAAGACATGACAAGATAACCATATACATCAAACTTGAGGATGGAACTGATAGAATTCAGCCTCTGCCTTTAACCCATGTTTACAGAGACAAGACAAGATAACCATATACACCAAACTTAAGGATGGAACTGATGGAATTCAGCCTCTGCCTTTAACCCATGTTTACAGAGACAAGACATGACAAGATACTATATACACCAAACTTGAGGATGAAACAGATGGAACTTGGCCTCCACATTTAACCCATGCGTGCAGACACAAGACAAGACAAGACAAGATAAGAATATACACCAAACTTATGAATGGAACAGATGGAATTCTGCCTCCCCCTAAACCAATGCATGCATTGAGAAAACTCACTGTAGAAAGTTTAAGATCCTTTCTCAAGGATCTTCAACCCATAAGTGCAGAGACAAGACAAGACAAGATACCATATACACCAAACTTGAGAATGAAACAGATGGAATTTGGCCTCCACCTTTAACCCATAAGTGCAGAGACAAGACAAGATAACAAAATACGCCAAACTTAAGGATGGAACAGACATAATTTGGCCTCCGCCTTCAACCCATGCATGCAGAGACAATACAAGACAAGACAAGATAACCATATACACCAAACTTGAGGATGGAACAGATGGAATTCTGCCTCTGCCTGTAATCCATAAGTGCAGAGGCAAGACAAGATAACAAAATACACCAAACTTAAGGATGGAACAGACATATTTTGGCCTCCACCTTCAACCCATGCATGCAGAGACAAGACAAGACAAGACAAGATAACCATATACACCAAACTTGTTAATTGAACAGATGGAATTTGGACTTCGCCTTAACCCATGCGTGCATTGAGAAGACTCACTGTAGAAGGGTTAAGAACCTTTATCAAGGGCCAAACAGTTGCAGCTCACGAAACCTGGGTATTGAACCCATAACCAACTGTTGTCGATGGCACAGTGATCTCTTCAACAGCTGAGCCAGCTAACTTGCCCACTTGAGAAAGATACTCAATAAGAACGCACTTTACACATGCAGTTCTGGACAAGCTGAGAGAATCTAAGCTAAAGCAAAAGTAATTGAATCTGCCTTATCAGAGTTACATTGTGCAGTTATTAGTGTGCTAAGCGTCACATTGCATCACATTGACACTGATTATAAAGCTGTTATAAAGCTATTTTAAGGTGGTTTACCTTCTTCCCTATTACTATCATTATTTTCCACTGCTGTTCTTAGTTTTTTTATCCCCCTCCAATTCCTCCAATTGTTTATTTCTCTTCCCAGCTCTAAAGATTTCGGCATTCTGTCCTATTTGCTCACTCATCTAAACTATCGTTGTCCAATGATAACACACACACATGCACACTTCTCCTCGTGGGCTTTGTTTGACGAGTCGGGCGTGTTGAATTTGAGGCCAGTCTAATCTTCCTCAGGTGCTGTGTGGAGCCTTGTGCATACTAAAGATCCTGGGAAGTTCTCTGCTTATTTCCAAAATGAATTGTAGCACAATAAAACCACTGATCACTCCGGTAGCTCCAGTTTTCACTTGGTCATAACTCACTTTTCTTTTTAAGAGTCTTTATTGCCTGTTTTTTCTCTAAGCCTTTTCCTTCCCAGACTTTTTTTTCTTGATGATGGGGGGGGGGGGATGGGGGGTACATCTAAAGTTCCTTTCTGTAGCCAATTCAATTAAAGAGGAGAGCTCAAGGCTTTCTGCTAGGTAACAGGTTGAAGCCTAATGATGATGAACTCCTGTGGATGTAACTTTGTGACAAGCGGCCATTTCTTTTTTTGTGTGTGAGAGACTGTGAAGATGGTATTAACCTCCATTCCTTTCGGAATGACCGTTCCGCCTTTTTTATATCAACTTCCCATTACTCCCCACTCGCTATCATTTCAGGGATCAATGGATTTTATTTTACTATGAGAGGTAGCTTACACTGAGAAAAATGCAGCGGTCCAGGAAGCCTGCACTGTAAGAGACCTCCATCCAAACAAACTGCAGTCAGTTTCTCATAGGTCAGGGTCTAAAGCCTATCCTAAACCATATGTTGAAAACAAGTAGTGTGCAGAATTTAGGTTGCACTGAGGAAGAAAATGCAGCAGTCCAAAAAGCCTGCACTGTAAGAGACCTCCATCCAAACAAACTGCAGTCATTTTCTTAAAGGTCAGGGCTGCAACTAATTTAAAAACAGTATAAACAGCTGAACATAAGATTTAAAAGGCATTCAAATTTCTAGATTTGGAAAAACATGGAAATTACTGATATTTAATGATGAAATATGTAATCTGTTGTGTTTGGGCACTTTTAGAGACACAGACTAAGTTGAGTGTAAACTGTGTGCGTGAGACATTTACCCATCTTCCATTTCACTTCTGTCCCCAGCACTTTGTGTAATGTAGGACTGTTACAAATTAACTATTATTAGTCGACACATTTAAATAATTGACATTGTCGATTATATCGACTAATCGTTGCAGCCCTAAAAACTACTGTGTGCAGAATTTCGGTTCCACCGCAAGTTTGAATCTTTACTAGTCTACTTTTTGTGAAACTCTTTATGTGGCATCAAAACTACCATAAGATTCTAACGGTTATATGAATGAATGAATGAATGAAGTTCAACTTATATAGCACCTTTCTAGAAACCCAAGGGCACTTCACAATTTACGTACAACCATTTGCACGTCAGTGAGAAGTGGCAGCCAATAGCGCACAACGTACTCTCAACCGGAAACGACCGTCCACCTGGAGGACTGTGTCTGGCACTACAGCATTTACCTAGGACAGAGTGCCAATCCATATCTGGTCATTAATACATTTTGCTCACAAACTTACATACATACCACACACTTTACACAGATCCAATTTACCACATCAGTTTAGAGTATTCAATTTTTTTGGGCAATTTAGAATATCCAATTTACCTGATCTCCATGTTTTTGGACTGTGGGAGGAAACTGGAGTCATCGGAGGAAACCCACGCAGACAATATGAAAACAAGGAAACTCCACCCAGATAGGGACTTGAACCCAAGACCCCAGTGCTGGAGGCAACGTGCTAACCACTAAGCCACCGTGCCATCGGTGATTCTAACTATAAAATAAGGTATGGAAGGCTCTAGTCTGTTTGCCAGGTATGCAACAGTCCCCAATTATTATTGCCTCCCCTCCATAGAAAAGGTTTTTTTTGCTCAAATGTTGATGTTTGATGTCCTAAGAGACATATTTGGGATTTTCATTTTGATTTCAATCAGAGATCAACTTAGTCACAGATGGTTCTCCTAGAGTTGCTTAGGAGATATAGCAGTAGATGAAAATGTTAAAGGATTCAAAACTAAGAACCTGGTTTTAGACACATATGAGATCTGGTTAGATCTATTTGGTAGCCTGCCAAACTTGGGTATCAAACCCACAACCTTGTCATCAATCACTGTCCCAACTGCTAAGCTACCACTGCCATTGGGATATATACTAAACCTCAAAAGGAAACATACGTGAGATTACTGGGCACTCAGGAGAGACATTTGAGCAGCAGGAGACACATGCTAATAGGCCATTTGACCTTATTGTTGTCCAGGAAACACTACATAGATATTAAGTAGATCTTCATTTTGATTCCTTTTTCTATGGGACTTCCCGTTTAAAAAAATATATATATATATTTTAAAGAATTTTTACATTAGAGCACCAGTTAGTCCAGCGGGCTAAGCGCTGCCACCATAACTGGGAGTTCGCTGTTTTGAATCCCAGTCATATAGCTTGCCATCAGTTGCCAGAGCCCTGAGAGTGCATAATTGGCCTTGCTCTCTCTGGGTGATGGCGCTATCTCCCCTCATCACTCCTAGGGTGATGTCAATCAGCACATGACGTCTGTGAGCTGATGTATCGGAATCAAGTCACTCCGCTTTCCTCAGAATGCGCTGGGATGCTACTCAGCAATTGTACATCAGCAGCAGTTTGATAAAAGATGGTGGCTGACTTCACATGTGTCAGAGAAGGCATGTGCTAGTTTTCACCCTCCCTCTGGCACACCATCGTTTTCAACATGGCTGTTTTAATTTCCTTTCCTTGTCATATTATGACAAACTCGCATTCAGGGCTGACCGTAAATGTTAAAAGCTTAACAGGCACAGTCTAGTCGAAGACAATTTGCATCCTTAATAGGTGGCATCCTCGAAAGGCGGCATTGTGTTACCATAGCTACAAGTTGTTAAGCCGACTCCTACAAATCCATGCTGTGTAATTGCAAGGCTACTTAAGACCCTGGCTCCCCAAGCCTCCCTCGTGAACAGCTTTTTTTTTCCTCGCTTCTTCTTCCACTTGTTTACCTCTATTAGCCAGTGTTCATCTCTAATGATCTTTAATTTGGGTCGGAAGAGATGAAATGTTTGTTAGTTAGCAAATCGCAGCATCAATTACGAGCGCGGGGCGTTTTAATACGCACGCAGTCTTCAATCTGCTGTGACTTTTGCAGCGGGAGCAGAAAATAATAAATGAAATAAAGGCTGCTCTGAGGTGAACCACAAGGCTTTGTCATTTCCTCCAGTATAATTGCAGTGAGGCAGGGGAGCCATAATAAACTGTGGGGTGCATACCTTATCATCCCTCAAATGAGACGAGTCTGCTACAGATCCAAGCCATGCAGTGAACTCCAAGGATTAAATTTGACATGTCACATAATCAATATTAATCACAAGCGAGAAGAAGTCGACAGCTTGAAGAAGAGCTGGGCGTCTGCAGAGGGACATAGATCCCTGTTGAACTCACAGTTATTTAATGTAAGTGCCGCATGAAATATGAACGCAGCTGTCTCATCCCGTCAACTGGCCAGCCCAGACTAAGTGTGTGTGATCCACAGTGGCAATCTGTGGAAATAATGTTTTTCATTATGGGCCTCTGGTGCAATTTTTATGTCGTTTTCCAGATGATCAGACTCACGCGAACGCAAATGCAGTTAGCGGACATCGGTCAGCCTGTGCCGAAGCCTCATAGACGAACGTCCGCCATTGTACTGGGCTGGCAACCTGTGGTGTGTCTTAAATATATAACACTCGTTATATACTTTATTTTAGTATGCAAGTCTTGTTGCTTTTAACAAGATGTTTCTAGAAATGCTGCTAGTAGTTGGCTCCTTATACTAAGCTATGCTAACCTATACTACCCCAAACTATTCTCTATTTAAACTGTACTCCTTATGCTAACCTATACTCCCCTATATTACCCTATATCCTAAAGGTCAATATTCCTTATTATACTATATACCCGCTATACTACCATATATTTTTTCTGCACTATCCTAGACTACTCTAGACTACCCTATACCCCCTACGCTACCCTATACCATGTATATTATATTATCTTACCCTACATTACTCTATAACACCATAAAGGCCTCTACTCCCTAAACTACCATATACTAAACTACCGATACTCCCTATACTATCCTATACTCCCTATACTATCGTTACTGTTCTAAACTACTCTACCCTATACCCTATACGTTTACTACCATATAATAACCTACACTACCCTATAACACCCTAAAGTCCTATACTCTCTATACTGTCCTGTACTCGCTTTACTACCCCATACTTTCTGTAAAATCCTATAATACGCTACAATATCATACACCCCTTATACTTTATATACTATCCTATACTACTTTAGATTTCTGTATACCCCCTATAACACCCTATACCACATAAACTACCGTATAATACTCTACACTACTTTATAACACCAGAAAGTCCTATACTTTCTGTACTATCCTGTACTACTCTATACTACCCTATATCAAGTATACTACCCTACACTATCGTATAAAACCTTTTAACACCCTATAAAAGTCCCATAATCCATAAACTATCCTATAGTGCCTATACTTCCTATACTATCATATACCCCTTATACTACCATATAGTATATATACAACCCTACAGTACCACACACTACCTTATACTTACTTGTCGAAAGTAATGGCTATTCTCTTAGCCACTGCCACACATTGTCCAAACAGGAAGCACACACAAACACACACACACACATATGGATCTTGGAAAGAATGCATATGTCACTGATCAGTCCTACAAAAAATATGATTTAAATGTTCATTTCCCCTTCAGGAAAACAAGCAAATATATATATATATATATATTTTTTTTCATTTTTCATTTCAATATTAAATCAGCCCATTTTAAAATCACAGGCGGTTCAGCTGTCATCATGCGTGATGTGATTGTGTGAGTCTTGTTGCTTTTAACAAGATATTTTTGGAAATGTTTCTGGAAGTGTTGGTCCGGAACAAACCTGTTGCCAAATGTGTTTGACTTGGCCGCCTGAATGCTGAAAGCAATGAGTGCAGTGGCAGTAATGGATGATTGACAGCAAATCACACATTGACGGGTCAGATTGCCTGCAGAGAAGAAGAAGAGGTTGATGCAGAAGTGCTAAGAGGACAGAGAATGAGAAAAAGACAGAGAGAGAGAGAGAGAGAGAGACTGGGAGGAAGAAAGAGAGGGAAAGGAACCACTGTGCAGGCTTCAGGGAGAGGACATGGAAAACAACAAACAACCTCATTTGTTCCCATTACTCTGGCCTCTCTCGCCTGTGAATAGACAGATTAGAGATTTCGACGTCTTTGATTCTGCTAATTCTCTCTGTTATGGAGCGTGATTACAGCCGCTACACCAGCTGAGGTTCCTCTTGTCCTGGAGTAACAGAAGTAGGTAATCTGGATATAATCAGCAATCAGGGTGATGAGGCCCCCTGTTTCAATCCCCGTTGTTTCTACTTAAACGCCCCCCATTATCAAACCGGCTCAATTAATCAAAATGCTGTGCAGATGTGAAGCTCAGGTGTACAGAAGAGTGAGACAAAAGGTGTTGCTACTTTTCTTTTCTTTTTTTTTCGTATGTATGCGCTCTCATATCAAGCGCTAGCACTGGGTGATAATTGTCTCCCAGCGCTAGCATCTGTATGCTAATATTTGTGTCTCAGAGGAAGATTTCAGTTTCAGTCGTATTCGTAGGCAATATGCTACTTTGAAATGCTATAAATCTCATGTACAGAGACTGTTGTTATGTACCATGACTTTTGCCATGATCCATGAAAGCTAAAAATCTGCTTGTTTGTGTGCATGGACATTTCGAGCCAGATGCCACCAGTCCCGATCATTGCCACCTACTGTGCTATCCACTGTGGGTGGTAATGCTTCGTATGATGAATATCCAGATATCAAAATTATTTGGCAGAAAAATGGCAAAACATACTAGGTTTGGCCGCATACAAGAAAAAAAAGAAACAATTAATTTTTTTCTTACAGAACAATGATTTATTTATTTCGTACTCTTGAGAAGTTAACAATAAAAAAATACTTAAAATTTAACATTTTTTATTTCACCAAATAGTAAAAAAAACTATAGTGTTCAATAAAATAAATACTTAAAATTAAACCTTTTTGATTTCATCAAATGGTGAAAAAAACTATAGTGTTCAATAAAATAAATACTTAAAATTGAACCTTTTTTTTCATCTAATGGTGAAAAATGATAGTGTTTAGTAAAAATATACTTAAAATTTAACCTTTTTATTTCATCAAATGGTGAAACAAATGTTAATTAAAACCTGTATTTTGTATTCAATATCGATGCATCCCTACTCGCAAGATAACATCTCACAACTAATACATACTGTAAGTAAAGATTACCAGCCTGCCAATACCTGCCAATTCAGGAGATTCAACCAGCAATATTTTAGTTCAGGCCCAATTCTCCAAATTTTACCTTTAGGCCACTTTAGGGGTTTTAGAAAATATTGTAATTTTATTGTGATATTTTGTTTTTTAATACTATATTGATTTTCAACACAGTATTGTTTTTTTGTATGATTTTTTTTGTAAAGATGTAAAGATTGGTGTCAGAAGTGGTAGATTAAGTGTTGTGTTTAAATTCTACCCATTAGATGCACATTGTTGTACTGCTGTTTTTTAGATCCCACTGTTCTAATGGGATAAAAGCTAAGATTATACAAATATTTTATTCAGATTATAAGTACAGATGCTTCTAGAAAAACAGAATATCATTGAAAGTTACTTTATTTCAATAATTTCAGAAAAATAGAATATTATATAAGACCAATTGGTACTTCTGGCAGTTTTGGCAGTGTGTGCCAAGTCCTGCTGGAAAATGAAATCTGCATCGCCATAATAAAAGTTGTCAGCAGCAGAGGGAAGCAGGAAGTGCTGTAAGATTTTCTGGGAAAACACTGCACTGACTTTATATTTGATAGAACACAGTGGATCAACACCAGCACATGACAGACATGTCTCTCCAAACCATCACTGATTGGTGGAAACGTCACACTAGACGTCAAGCAGTTTGGACTGTGTGTCTCTCTACTCTTCCTCCAGACTCTGCTCCCTTGTTTTCCAAATCAAATTCAATTATTTCCAAATGAATGATGATCAGTGATGGTTTGGAGAGACATGTCTGTCATCTGCTGGTGTTGATCCACTGTGTTTTATCAAGTCTAAAGTCAGTGCAGTGTTTTCCCAGAAAATCTTACAGCACTTTTATTTTCCAGCAGCACTTGGCACACTGCTCACACTGCCAAAAGTACCAATTGGTCTTATATAATATTCTAAATTTTCTAAGACATTGATTTTTGAATTTTCATTGGCTGTAAGCTATATAATCACTAACAATAAAGGAAGTAAACGCTTAAAATAGATCACTCTGTGTGTAATACATCTATTTAATATATGAGTTTCACATTTTGAACTGAAAAACTGAAATAAAGTAAGTTTTCAATTATATTCTAACTAGATTAATTCGATTTTTTAAAAATCAGATATATAACATTGCATACATCAAGTCTTTGCCAATCCACATCCCTATAGGCCAAATCTGGAGTTACATTTGTAATGTGATTCTAATTCATGTTAAACTCTTACAGGATAGAGTAAACCTCTAGTCATGCTCTAGTTCAGTTTGCTTCATTCAGAGGCTGGTGATGGTAATGGCACAAGAGATGGTGGGGGTTGTAATTTGCTAATTCCTTTACATACTGTAGCCACGATGCACAGCGTCTAGGCTTTTTGGATTATAGCTTATAAGGGGAAAGGCTTGAGAGCCAGATTTTTTGAGTATTGGATTTGAAACATAATGTCTTCCCACTGTCCACATGTGGTATTGTGCTCCATGTTGCACACAGATGTTTTGATGGAATGGTCTCTCTCTGGGAAGAACTCTTGGCATCTTAGCAGTGTAGCAATCTCAGGGAGCAGCAGGGAATTAGAAGATGGCGATTGCAATCTAGACAATGGCCTTCTGTACCTAATCTCAGAGCTCTTCTTGTTCTTGTTGCAGAATAATCAGGAGCGTTTGTTGCTCCACGCAGGAGTCAGAAGGTTCTTGCTCTTGAACTAGTTGCAGAAAAGTGTGCGATGTAAAGATGTTTGCACACACAAGTGTAGCAATTCCAGCAGGGCACGTTCGGAATCAGGTGAAGTGAGTGTGAAAGTGTGGGTAAACATTGCGTGATTTCTGTCGATACATTCTTTATTTCACACTGTTTTTTGTGGGATTTTTTTTGTGTGGGATATTCTTGTGGGACCATGATTGCAGATGTGCTTTCTGACTTTTCTAGACTTGATTGTCCTGGATCATTCTAACCAGACTGTAACTGCCTGTGTTGTCCACTGTGGGTGGTATTGTTAGAGGGATTTAGGGGTGAAGATGGCTGTGTGCGTAAGCAAAACATGCCTGTTTAAAATCACGCTCCCTGTAGGTCTTTTGCCCTGTATCTAACGTCATATACAGCATTAACGTCACCAGAGAGTAGATTTTGAGGGTATAGGGTGTACAGGGTATAGGGAGTGATTTGGGGTGTGTCTGTAAAGACTAATATGTGAAGTGAATGAAATAAGAAGTGCAAGAACTAAACGTGACGGGAAATTGTTTGCTTTGCTACAAACATTATGTTCTAGGCTTGTTAAAATATTAGCTTTTCACAAGCCTGATTTTTTTAGTTTTGTACATTTGCTTTAGACAAAATGAACCTGAGACTAAGAGCCCTATTGTACACCCTGCCGCAACGCTATGCTCTTTACTACCTTACACCCTGTCAACCGTCTGTTTTCACTCATTGTACCCGCGCTGTTAAAATAGCGTCAGGGATTAGGAATGAATCTACACTGATAGGTGTTGTGGTCTGGAGATGAGGTGTGTTCGCATGAATTTCTGCCGCATTGCTATTTTGAAATCAGTAGAAAACACATGTGCGCCACTGACTGATTAAAACCCTGACAACAGTCAGTTGTTAAGAGTCCATTCCTATAGGTGTGCCCAGCTACAGAGCGCAAACCCGACTTTAAACTCAACAATAAATGTAATGAAGAATAAAATAACATTGCTGTTCCCTTAAATGAGCTCCTAGCGTCCCTTCACAGCGTGAACGAGCAGGTCAGTGTCCTCTGCAGAGATTAATAAAACTGTTAAGATACATAAGCGCCAAAGTCAGAGCACACCTAGCTCTTAAAGGGAATGATAAGTGACACACAGATTATTTCACATTACTCCCAAAAAACACACCCATGATTAATTAAGAGATTCAGTACATGCCTTTTGTGCATTTTGATCCGCGTAAGGCCTACTTTTTGTGCCCTCACGATAAAAAAGACACCGACACACCCTATATCCAGCTGCCCGGTGTACTGTCCATTGTATTCATCCCTTACAGGATTATACAGGTTTGAGTGTTCACCGAATAATTAGGAGCGTTTGTTGGTTCACAGAAGAGTCAGAAGGGTCTAGAAAACACGTTTTGAAACGTGCAGAAAACTGTACAATGTTTGCATACACAATGGAGCAATTCCGGCAGGGTTCAGAATCAGGTGAAGTAGTGAGTGTGAAGATGTGGATAAACATTGCGTGATTTCTGCTGATAAATTTTCACACTGTTTTGAGTTTTTGTTTGCTCCTATTGTGCCTACAAATCCTTTTTATTCTTGGTTTATAGCTTAAGAGGCTCTCCGAGAGGAGGTAAATTAATCAGATCATTAGATTGATCGCTTCATCAGCCACTGTAACACTCAGAGAACAGGCTTCTGTGCTTTATTTCTGTACGATTGCATGTATGTATGTGAGTGTGTGTGTGTTTATATATATATATATATATATATATATATATATATATATATATATATATATATTCACGCAACAAGCCTTGTGAACATCTAAGTGCATTTTAGGTGAGCGACTGACTTCTTTCCAGCAGCAGCAGCATTTGCGCAGTAGTTTGCATCCTATTTGTTGCCGCTGCAGCCGGCTCGTGTCAGACAGCCTCGTACTGCCTGTGCCCCGCAGATAAGCGCTGTGATGTGGCTGACTTCACAGCTCCGAGAAACGGGCTAGCGAGCTCAGAGCGCGGGGTTCATCCTCTGTAGCCGTGCGGCCAAAAGACTTTCCAAACGCCCTTCAATTAGACACTAACCCAGAGTGACCACTCCTAACAGACGCCATCCCTTCCCTCAGTCGTGCCATGCTGCGTTTTTGATCTGCCGCAACACAGAGATAAAGAAATCAGCAGTTCAGTCAGTCCGTCTGGATTGAACAGCGTGAGCAGTGCCTTAGTGTGAAAAAAAAAGGCGAAAAAATACCATGCATGGCACATTAATCAGATGCCTTGACTGAGCAAATTAAACGCTAGAATGATGTTGCTTCGTTTTAATTAATTGTGTAATGCTACAGTGGACCAGACTTCAGTCAGTGCAGACCACATCAACACCTGGGGGAGCCCATTATTAATTTGTTACTGGAACATTCTGGGATACTTTTAATTCCTAGTGGAAACAATTAGGAACTGAAACCTCTGTGTTATGTAAAGTACAACCACAAATCAGAAAAAGTTTAGACAGTGTGGAAGAAACTGCAATTTTTAAAAAGTCCAGTTGGTCGTACATTTACTGTACTTGGACGGCCTTTATACTTTTATTTTACTGCATACAAAATGATATAAATAGATACTTAATCTTTTGTCTGATCAGCTTGATTTCACATCATTAGAAAAGTTTAGAGGGACACTAAACCCTCTTTTCTTTGGCTGACTCCACCCTTATCTCAAAATTAAAAAAGGCTGAAAAACAGGAAGGGTAGTTTGGGAGGGGCACTGGGTGATGTATGGGTTTAGAGTTGGGACAGCAGGGAGAGCTGATTGGCTGAGCTGCTGCAGCAGCAGCACTGTAGCTCTGATAACGGTGAGACACAGATGGTTGGACGTGAGCAGGGGGGGAAATGATTAGTATTATTGATTGACTGATCTGCAAGGTACACAGACACATCATCCACGTCTATAGCACAGTTGAACCTGTGAAGGCGCTACAGAGATGGAAATTACCACATTAAAAGTGTGTGTTTTTTAAAGGTTAGGAAATGTTTATAAAAATTTTAAGCAGGACTCATTACTTCAAAGACACACCTTTCAGATATGTTGCATTTAAGTGACATTGAGCTAAATGTTAGTTGAATGTTAGTTGAGCATCTATGAGGCTTTTGTAATAGATCATCCAAATAAACTTTGTTCATGGATAAAGTTCTCCTTGTGTGAAAACAAACCAGCAGTAATGAACTCCTCCTCCTAACAAGCCCAGAATCAGTACCAGATTTGGATTTAAGTGTGAGCCACAAAATGAGTAAAAACTTAAAAACTTTATTGAATTAAACAAGTGCACTTTTCTTCAAAACAAAAAGTTTTACTGTGATGAGGTAGAATACCCTCTAAAGGAAGCATATGTTGCTCTAAGATCAGAATGTACTTCCCTGTATTATTGCTGCCATAAAATAAGCCATGCCAAGATAGATCCAGGCTTTTGGATTTGATTTTTGCTGAAAGCAGTATAGAAGTTGGTTTTTGTCTTTGGTCTGGAACATATGGCTCCGTTTGTGATTTGGAATACTAATGCGTCTGACCAGAGCTCATGTTTGCATTGTGTGATGGTCTATACCAGATGCTTCCAAACCCAAAGTCAGACAAGTCAATGCTGCCTCTGGGCTTGGTTAACATACAGCTTTTGTTTTGCCCAGTAAAGTGGTACAAAAAAGTGATATTTGCGAACAAAGCTTCATACTGTCCTGTTTAGTGACAGATGTTTGCCAAAGCAATGACTTGTCCATGTCGTTCTATCTATCAGCTGTTGGAGAAATGGAGAAATATGCAAATTATTTTTAGTGTTTCTTTGAGGAGCATTGTTCACATACATTTGTTGACAGATGAGAGACATTATTCTACTTATTTTTGCTCCTTAAAGAGCAAAGAAACTCTGATTTTGTCAGGGCGCCGAGTGGTCCAGCGGTCTAAAGCGCTGCCACTATGAGCGGGAGGTCGCAGGCTCGAACCATCAAGCGGCCGGGGCTCAGAGGGAGTAAAATTGGCCCTGCTCCCTACGGGTGGGTAGATGGCACTCTCTCCCCACATCACTCTTAGGGTGATGTCCACAGCACAGGGCGCCTGTGAGCTGATGTACCAGAACCGAGTTGCTGCACTTTCCTCCAAGCGCGATGTGATGCTGCTCGGCAATGCTGCATCAACAGCAGCTCGAAAAGAAGTGGTGGCTGACTTCACATGTATCAGAGGAGGCATGTGCTAGTCTTTACCATCCTGGTGTGTTGGGGCATCACTAGTGATCGGGGGATCCTAGTGACTGGGCTGTGTAAATTGGGAAGAAAATGGGAAAAATTAGAAATAAAAAAAACTCTGAAAAGACTCTGATTTTGTATTAGGTCATGGACACAATTTCAAGTTGACATCACCCTGTTTAAAATGATAATTATTTAGTGTTGGTACCTCATTATTGGCCCAAACATGCCTTATTCCAAATCTTTTTTGGAATCTGTTACAGTTCTGAAATGCAGGATTGGATATTAACAAATGAAATATAGATTACTAGACCATAGTACATGATATATCTTTGGTTTAAACTCTCTGTAATCAAATTAAAGCTGAAGAAAATGTAAGAGACACTGAGTTGGTTTTATTTTTCCACATTTTCCACACTCTCACAACATTTTCAACAGTTTTGAGGTTATAGAAAAAAAATGTATTCATGGTATTCATATCCATTGTATTGTGCTTTCTACAACATACAAACATAGAGCGAACTGTATAATTCATTTTTGCGTGCCGCTGTCGTGACTATGTTTAGAAGTTCATCTGCATAGCAGAGCAAATCTGGTTCTTCATCCTCTGACAGCGCAGCCCATTTGGGCGGAAGCTCTGAGCATTTGTGCAAACATCAAATCCTCCAGTGGAATTAAACATTGAAATCAAGTCTTGACACACAAACAGTCTGACATTGATTGAGTCTTTAAAATCTTTCTGGAACTCCTCTGTGTAGCGTTATTTCAGAACACGGAGTGCCTTTTTGCCTTTCGTCTCTTTCAGGGTGGGCTCAAGTGACCACATTTACCTCTTAGCGTGGCACACTTCGACAGAGAAGAAGCTAAAACCCTGTTCTCGCTCAGAACTCAACCTAACTTGATGTGGTGTAGTGTTGCTTACTGACTTTTAGCAGGTGCCAGACAGAACTTTAAGTTTTCGGCCTGTGCCATTTGCTCAGGAACAGCCGTGAACATTTACAACTAGTCCCTCATCATAACAGTTCTGCACTAAAAGCCATTCAATGCATTTTCTTTTTTTCATGACTATTTACATTGTAGATTCTCACTGAAGGCATCAGAACTATGAATGAACACATGTGGAGTTTTATGTACTTAACAAAAAAATGACCTGGCCTCCACAGTCACCAGACCTGAACCCAATCCAGATGGTTTGGGGTGAGCTGGACCACAGAGTGAAGAAGGCAAAGAGCCAACAAGTGCTAAACACCTCTGGGAACTCTTTCCTTCAAGACTGTTGGAAAACCATTTCAGGTGACCACCTCTTGAAGCTCAGTGAGAGAATGTGTGTGTAAAGAGTGTGTAAAGCAGTAATCAGAGCAAAGGGTGGCTATTTTGAAGAAACTAGAATATAAATGTATATATATATTTTAGTTATTAATTTTTTTTGGTTAAGTACAGAACTCCACATGTGTTCATTCATAGTTTTGATGCCTTCAGTGAGAATCTACAATGTAAATAGTCATGAAAATAAAGAAAACGCATTGCATGCATTTCAGGCCTGTAACCCATTCCAAAAATGGTTGAAATTATCACGTATTGTGGTCAGACTAATGGGTATTCCAGATCTTTTAGGAAGACACATTCTTCCTAAAAGATCTGGAATACCCATTAGTCTGACCACAATACGTGATAATGCATGCATGCAATGCTGCCAGCAACAATTCCAAATCCATTTTCTCATCCAACTAGTTCCTCAATACAGTCCTGGACTTTTTTTCCTTTTTTTTAAGACCGAATATAGGTGTATTAATCTTCTCTTTTACACTGAGAACTGCGAAACTGCTGGACTGCAGTGCTGCATACATTTTTAAATCAGAACCTACTGGATTTTCTGCATTGCTGAAAAATGGATCAGAGCTAAACTTCTTTCAGCAGCAGAGCCCCATAGTCACGGTTGCGGACCAAACAAATGAGCCTGAAGGAGCACCAGAAGAGGAAAAAAAGCATTATTACTATATGTGACATACTGACTATGGAGAAAAAAATTACGGAGTTTAAAGAAAAGATATGGCTGATCCGAGCTGAACGTCTGTAGAATTACATACATTACATGCCCCTGTATCTAGCCATTTTTGGCCAAGGTTGTCTTGGTGCATTGTAATCTATTCATGTTACATGAAAAAAACAGAGAACAGAAGGAAAAGCTTGAGTTGGAATGAAGGTTCTTGTACGTAAAAAATATTGCACTCAGTGTTTAAGGGCTATTGGAGAAGCCTTGCACTTTTTTTTCGATTTCTAATTTTCCAATTTATTTTACAATTTAGCCAGGCCAACTCTCCCACCCATTAAGCCGCTACTCAGCTGTATATCCCATATCACTAGTGATGCAACAACACAAGGAGGGTGAAGACTAGCACATGCCTCCTCCGATACATGTGAAGTCAGCCACTGCCTCTTTTTAACTGCTGCTGATGTAGCATTACCAAGTAGCATGACAGCCCGACTTGGTTCCGATACATCAGCTCACAGATGCCTTGTGCTGAGCGACATCACCCTAGAAATGATAAGGGGAAGAGCACCATCTTTCCAGAAGTCAGGGTCTCTCATGGTATTGGGTTGTGTCAGTAGACTTCTGTACCTGACACTGGCAGTAATAATGCAGAAAAGAACATTGAGACATGCATGAATTTTCCAATAAGACAATGCAAAACCACATGCATTGATTTTCCATGCTCTCCAGACTTTTTTCTGATTTCAGGTTGGTTTTAATTCCCAGTTCTAGTCTTGAATCAGTCCTGCTCTGCACATTTTTGTCTTCCCTTGGTGCAGAAAATATGTTTAAAGATAGCTAAACCATGATCAAGCCTGGGAACCTTCAGTCTCACCATATGTCCATCAGTCTGGTGCCAAGGGTTTTCCTCCTCTGCTGTCTTCTGGAGCAGAAGGATGAGTTGGTAGTTGGAGTTAGCGCAGTGCGCTAAGGACTACCCTTCTTCTGTACCCATTCCACATGCTTTCATGGAACTAGGTCAAAGCCCAGCGCTCCCTGGGAGAGTGAGGAAAGCCCTGAGTGCTCTGGCTCCACATGCGAGGTTTGGTTGGTTTGCGTTTTCCTTTTCACTGAGGGCTGGATGTAAGCAAAGATGCACAAAGCTGGATTTTGGTGATTAACTCAGCAAGAGCGATGATGGTATCTGGAGAGAGTCATTAGCATTAAGGTCTATTCATTTCAGTGGGATTTGCACAGTGGTATGTTTATCTATTTTCGGTAGATGGCATGCATTTTTTATGGGGGGATTCTCTTTTGGCACCAAAATTTCAGGCCAATGCTTCTCTTTAGTTAAGTTATTTGGGTCGTAAGATAATAGAATTGAGAATTGGCTTGTTAAGAGCACTGTTTGACTGATGATGCTTTATGATACCTCTGCAGGGCTGTGTGTACCGGGCAATGTGATATTTATCATGATACAGGGGTTTCCCTTTTAATATATTGTGATTTATCACAATACTGTAACGCTGCATGTACACTGTTCTGACGCAACAATGCACATGGACGTACTGCCGCCCTCCAACTGGTTGCATGTGCATGTGGATCATTTTAATAAATGAGAATTATACATTTTATACAAGCTTTATTTCCTATAAACCAAGGGTATTCAATTAGAATTCAGTATGGTCCAGTTAGAGAAATTTTCGGCAGGCCAAGGGTTTAGGGTTAGATTTTAAGCTTAGGTTAAGGTTAGGGTAAGGGTTAGGTGTAGGGTTTGATTTTCTGGTTGATTAAGGGTTAAGGTTAGGGTTAGGTGTACGGTCAACATAGGGTTAAGTTAAATTTAATGGATATTCAATTCAGTGTTAGTTGAATGTCAGTTGAGCATCAACAAGTGCATAAAATGAAACATCCAAGTAAAGTGTTACCTGATATTTTGATATTTTGTACACCCCTTTGCTTTTAAATGAGTTTTTTTTATTGACATGAAAGCTAAGGCCCCCGTAGTAAAGCCATTTTTCATGTTTTAATACCTACGAAACTGAACAAACTGAGCAAAGATGGCAAAACTGAATGAAAGCCTAAGAAAAGCATTGATATTTTTGGCACCAGCTGTATTTGTTATTTTTACCCAGTCTACCCAGGGCCAGTGTAACACAGCGCACCAAGCCAGATCCTTCCGACTTGGACGGAAGAGTGGAATTTTATAGTGGCAACGAGCGCAGCAGCAGCAATTTGTTCAGGTGCAGAGGACTGGCCGTCTTCGAAGAGCCGCTTGCTGCTACCCCTCTCTGATATGCACCAGCTGTGCCCGGACATTGCCCACTCCGCTTGTTCGCCCAAGCATCTGCCAGGCTTTTGGGAAGTGGTTTTGATCTTTAAATGAATGCCACTTTGGCGGCTACGCTCGTTTGCTGGCTCTGGCTTAATGAGCCGCAGCTCAAACGCTCTCCTATTCAAAGATGGGAAATTTTTACTCAGCCAAGCCAGCAGCTCCCGGACACATTTTGGAATCTGGAATTGATTCTCTAATGGAATCGTGTTGCCAGTGGATACATTTGATCGGGGAATAAAGGACTGTATAAGGATAAGATTACTTTGGTCAAAATCAGTACATTAGGTTGAATGCAGAGGCTATTTTAAATGGGTTTTAAGCACTAGTGTCACGCATGAGGAGGGTGGACGTAAGTGCAGATATTAGGGGTGTGCCATATCATATTGTATGCGATATTTTCGCCAACATTGTTTAATATCGTGAACGATATTATACCCTGAAATATCGTGCCATAACACTCACCCCTAATTATCACATTTAGGTACTACTTTTTTACTGTTTTAAGCAAAAGAAAAATTCATACATTTCTCATTTTCTATTAAATATCTACTGGAGACAGATTATATCTGTCCATTATCATTCATTTTTCTTTAATCCTGAATATATGGAGATATTTGGAGTGCATTATTATTATTATTATTAGTATCATGACATTCTGAATAATTGACTTCTGTTACAAATCTGCCAAAATTCTTGTATTTTTTTAATATCTCAGTTAGAGGTGTGCCAAATCATATTGTATACAATAATAAAATGTAAGCTTTATTTTGTTGCAGTAGTGTATTTTTATTTTTTTTGTCAAGAGTATCGTTATCGCGATAATACCATGAAATATCATGATATTATTTTAGGGCCATATCGCCCACCCCAAGCAGATATATTTAAATTTATTTAACAAACATATAAATAAAAATATAAATAAATAAATAAAACAGAAACAGAAAACACGGGTAGCGCAAAAAGCAAGACTAGGATATATATTCAACAAAGACTAAGGAAAAACTAAGGAAACATGAAACTCTAAAACATAACTTAACATAGAATAACTAGAGAACACAAAGAAGAAGGAATACAAACTACAAAGCCAATACACATACATACAGAGCACAAGGATACAAAAGACTCGACAAGCAAAAAAAGGAGTGTACGGGCCGGTAATGAGGGGGCGGGGTTACAAACAGGACACAAGGTGACAACACTAATGGCTAGGGCGGGGCTAGGGCGGAGACAGGACCACATGGAGTATGAAAACAAAACAAGGAAAACAGCAGAGAAGCAGGACAGAAACTGAAAAATACAAGACACAAAAGACTAAAGGTGTGACAACTAGAGGCTACAGGGTGAGTGTCAGGGCTCTTAAGTTGTTTTGAAGTTTGATGGGCATGAGATGGGGGGGGTTCGCGCCTGACACTCTGGCTGAAACTCCACCCTCTTACTAGGTCTGCCTAACAACAAAGCGATCTATATTCTGATTGGCTCAACGAGAGTACATTATAATATACAGCCGATGGATTGGCAAGCGTGAGAAATACCCTGTGTGGCGTGTGACCTTGTGAACTCGCAGAGGTGCGTGTGTCACACTGGTGAGTGATATGGAATGATGAGTAATATCACAATATTGCAATATATTTCAGGTGTCACACAGGCCAGACGAGACGTAGACATGCGCAGGTACATAATGTAAAGTTTATTAGCAAAATATTGGCAGCCATGGTAAATAGACCAGCAATAAACAAACAATGTACCAGAGAAAAGCAGGCTAGGAGGTCCAAAACAGAGCAAGAGGGCCAGGCAAAGGATTAGTAAAAAAAAAAAAGCAAAAAAACAAAGCAAAGCAGGGTCTTAACCAAGAGTAGCTAAAAAACAAATGGTTAGGGCTAAACGGAAAAACAGGTTGGCAGCAAAAGAATACAAAGTACAAAAGAAACGCTGGATAGAAGAGCTATGAAAACAGGTTCAATTCTCAGCAACAGGGAACAGAAACAGAGGGGTATTTATACAAGGGGAAACAGGGTTTTAATCAGTCAGTTGCGCACCTCAACAAAGTAGAAACACAGCAGATATTTATTCGAACACATTTTACTTCCTGACCACCATGCCCATCAGTGTATTTTAACGGTGTAGATGCAAGGTGTGAAAAAATAGACAGAGTTGACGGAGTTTAAGATAGCAAAATGCATCACGACGAACCTTGTACAGGGTGTACAATAGGGCCAAGTGTATAAAAACTCACTATCGTATGCATCAAAACTGAGTAGAAAGACCAAACTGAAGAACATTGTAGTCTATAGGGGTAAGGATTTTATATTGGGTAGGTCAGAACGCAGAGGCTCTCTGGTTTTAAATACCAGAAGCTGATCTTCACTTTAATTGCACTCAAAGCTAGTGCCTGTTACCCAAGTCCTGACAAACATCTGCTCTGTCCGCTGCTGCACTTACTCTTTTACTTTTTTATTTTTTTCCTTCCCAGCAGCGCTTTGGTGTTTCTACCCAGCCTCCCTCTTCATAATTAACACTTTCCATATGCTATAATTAACAAAGATGAATGACTTAAAAGGGATCAAGTAAATTGTTAAAAGTGTAGGGCTGTGGGAATAGACAGAGGAGTAAGAGGAGAAGTGCAATTAAACTGTTGGGGGGGAAAAGCCCCCTGAACACCAGGCTTTAAAATTTTACAATTAGCGGGGAAGTGACTGGAACGTTCGCATTAGAACAAAGGCCCCCGCTTTCACAGTACCACGCTCCCACATGTGTACAGTTTTTCTTCTATTTTTCAGTGTTTCTCATGCTTTGAAAGTGAGGACACTAAAGAGATTCAGATTCAGAGGCTGAGATATTCAACAGAAGAGGGGGAAAAACATCAGCTACGTTAACACAGCAGGTGGGAGCGGCCCAAATCCGATCTTTTACATCCTGTGTGACACAGATGTGTCATTTGTGTGGCTGTGTGAACAGCTAAAACACATTCAATCTAACATTTTCAATTCTGATTTGCGCCACTTCTGTATGTGGTTTTGCGACTCATGTGATTTTTATATAAAGGAGAAGAAAAAGAAGACTAAGAGTAGATGGAAAAATTAATGTTAGGAGAAAAAAAAAGGACAACAGCAGTGAGTTGAGGGTTTCAGGTGCGGAAAAAAAAGAGGCAAAAAACAAACCCAACCCACAAGATCTCTGAACTATTAGAAGAATCATGTCTAAACCGTTCCAAACATGGCTACAGATCGTGGCTGCAACACAAAGGAAAATAAAAAGTGTTTAAAACCTGACCATCTATCTTACCCCGCCAATAGTCAATTTTTAAACTTTGCTCCTGTGACGGTTAAATAGCAACACTGCTTCTGAATACATCTATGCCGATTAGCATGGTTGTCTCGACATATGTTACTTGAGGTGTGTTCAGGTAAATTTCTGGCATATTGCTATCTTGGCAATGGAAAACACAGGTGTGCTACTGTCTGAAATGAACCTGTACAGATTTTAACCATCAGGCAATCATTGCTATCTTGGATAAACAAATACGAATCCACAACCCGCATACACATGGACACACAGCAGTGCACAAACCCATAGTACGTCTGTTGGCAGCTATGTAATATTTTGTATTAACAGTAAACAGAATGAAGATCAGTTTCCTCTGCTGAGAAGACACGTTAGACACGTCCAGATAGCTGCACCCCTGAAATAGCAATCCGCCAAAGTCAGAGCGCATCTGGCTCTTAAAGGGAATGTCAAGTGACGCACTGATTGGTTTATATTGCACACATTACTCCCAAAACTCAGCCATGATTAAAAGGAAAATTAGTATGTGACGCTTGTATGCTTCGGGCTGCGCAAGGTGTACTTTTCCCGTTGTTACGATAGCAAAGACACTATTTATTTTTTTTTTAATTACTGCAGCTTTTTTTTTATTCCAAATCGTGATTTTGTGATTTTCCAATATTTATCCAATTATCAAATATTCATTGCTTATTAAACGGGTGTAATTACATTCTTATTATTATTATACTACTATTATTTCATATAACATTTTGTTTTAAGTTGGATGCACAGATGCACAGCCTGTCACGGCAGACGCACGGGGTCATACACAGTTCAAATAAGTGATTTTCATTTTATTTTGCTTTTGCATGCCGCGCATTGGCCGAGTCTCAGTACAGCCAATCACAACACAGTTAACATGCTGATCTAAGAAAGATCTACTCTACGTCCAGAATGACACAAGAGTGACACCTAGAATCAGAGACACTAACGCTTGTTTTGTTTGTTGTTTGTTGCTTTTACATGGGTTAGAGCTTGACGGTTATCCAAAAAAAGGTTTTTAAACAACATTCAGAATCTCCACATACCCACGTACTTCTAAGTAATTGATCATAATCAAAGTAAAATGACTAATTAATCATAATATCAGTTTGACGTCATGTTGGCCAGCATTAAAGTGCGGTTAGCTTTGAGTGAAGCAGCACAAAGCCGTGTGAGATAATTAACAGGGAAAAATGGATGCTGGAACAAAGAGAAGAAAAGAATTTGGTAGTGATAAGCGCACCACTTATATCTTTCGGGGCACCGAGGTCTTCAGTCTTAATGGGAGGAAAATGAGGACACAATATTTTAGAGTTATTAGTGCTGACATTAAGATTACGCAGAACCCAAACTTAATGAGATTTGATTTGAATTAAATGCGGGGTTTCTTGAGGTTTGGCGGAACATGAACTCGAGATCTCAAGGGCATGATGGACTGGAGGAGACAGAGGGATTCTGGATGGGAACAGCCATGAGCCGCTGCAGCTGTTTTTGTAAAGCTGCTAATTTATTCGGATCAGAGATCAGAGATTTAGTACTTAGCAGATTTGCTCAGATCAACTGTGTACATGTAAATTATGCTTAGAAACATTATCCTCTTTGTGCTGGAAACAAAAACATGTTATTATTTAGTCCTATTATTTAGTATTGTTTCTTCTAACATTAAGAGTTTATATTTTATTTTTTGTTGGAGTAACTGTCTCTACTGTCTATAGAATGATCTTTACTAGATTTCGAAGCATTGTCTCAATCTCAAAAATTTCAGCTGTCAGTTTCCACTGTGAGGAACAGAGTGAGAAAATGGAAGACCACAGGCACAGTTCTAGTTAACACCTAGTCGCAGGACAAGAAAAATCTCAGAAAAGCAGAGGAGAAGGATGCTGAGAACAGTCATAGTCAAGCCACAGACCTCCAGAGCTCCAAAAACCTACATCATCATCATCTTGGTGCTGAGGAATGCAGAAGAAGCCTTTTCTGAGCACACGCCACAAACAGAGTCACTTGAGGTATGCTAAAGCTAAAGCACATTTAGACAAGCCAGCTTCATTTTGGAATAAGGTGCTGATAAAGGTGGACTGATGAAACTAAAATTGAGTTATTTGAAGGGTGGTTATTTATGCATGGAGGAAAAAGAAAACACAGCATTCCATGACAAACACTTTACTACTACCCACAGTAAAATTTGATGACGGTTCTATCATGTTTAAAAATCAGTGAGAAAGTTGAAGTTAAAGCGCTGGGCTGGATACTTCAACAAGACAACGACCCTAAACACTAAACGCTGCTCAAAATCTACTAAAGCATTCATGCAGAGGAACAAATACAACATTCTGGAATGAGCATCTCAGATCATCTCAATCCCCAGACCTGAATATTATTAAAATCTGTGGTGTGATTTAAAGCGGTCTGTTCATGCTCAGAAATGATCAAACCTGACTGAACTGGAGATTAACTTTTGTGAAGAAGAATGGTTCAAAATACCTTCAACCAGAATTCAGCCAGACTCTCATTGGAAGCTGTAGGAAGAGTTTAGAGGCTGTTATTTCTGCAAAAGGAGGATCTACTAAATATTGATGTATTTTTATTGATGTTGGGGTGCACAAATGTATGCACAAGCCTAATTTAGTTGATTTAAATAATTATTGCACACTTTCTGTAAATCCTATAAACTTCATTTCACTTCTCAAATATCACTGTGTTCATCTGCTGTATGATATACAGTATTTAACTGAAATTGCTGATCCCAACAACCTATGATTTGAAGGAAAACCATTACAATTATCAGGGGTTCCCAAACTTTGTCATACCACTGTATATAAATGATTGTATATGATATAATAACTCTTAAGAAAACTCTCTCTCTCTCTCTCTCTCTCTTTATATATATATATATATATATATATATATATATATATATATATATATATATATATATATATACGTATATATATATATATATATATATATATACGTATATATATATATATATATTAGGGGTGTCATGATTCTCTAAATCCTCGATTCGTTTTTATTTCCAATTTTAGGGTCACAATTTGATTTTTTTTTTACAGCAGAGAGGCCTATGCCAGTTTTAGATTAGTCTATGGTCAGTCATTGGTTTGATTAATCAAATTTACAGTATCTTATTTCAAAAGGTGGGCTTGATATAAGTGATGCAAAGTGATACAAGTGATCTGTAATACACCACATTAGGCACTAATGGTCAAATTTAAACAATTTAATTAAGATATAAATGTAATGCCATCTAGTGGCTTTTTTTTGGTAGCAGCAGTGTGCACTATTAAAACAGCAGTGTGCAACATAACAAAATAAATAATAAAAAAAATACAGGAACAGTCATGTACAAAATAATAGAACAGTTAGAGCCTTAACAAACTGAACTCTATCCTACTATAACAGTTAAACATGAAAAATAAGACTCGGTCCCTGAGAATGACAAGTTTCTTTCTTTAACAAAGATACATTATTAACTTTATCTGAGAGAAAGATGCTCCTTAAGGTACCAAAACTGTTAATATATTTGAGGCTAGACAAAACAACTGTTATTTTTATATTTTCAAATTTTTCTTTAAGAAGATGAGAATGTCCACATTCTCTGGAAAAAGGGCTGCTCTTTGAGCAGTCACAATGACCGCGGTGTCGACTACAGCATGCTGCACCATTTGCGTAGCGCGCGTGTGCTTGCGTAGCTTAGAGGGAGGGATCGTCGGTCCTCTTTTTGACTTTGAGGCTCGAGACCATGATAATTTTGATTGATTTCGATAAAATATTGAAATTGTGACAGCCCTAATATACAGTGTATATATATTCCCTCTAAATCATGCATTTATATGTGTTTGTAAAGAAACAACTCATGACCATCACCTGAAGGTAAAGCAGGGATAAAGCCATCATCCTCCGGGTGCTTTTTTTTTTTTTTAGGGCTGGATCAAAGACCCTCCCCGGGGTAAAGTGGCCTGTCTGCAGTTGTGTTTCCAGTGTTAAGCTTCACCGGAGGCCAGGAGACGCTCTAACCCGAAGCTGAACAATGACGTGTACAATATGTAATCTGTGTGTTTGTGAGGCGCTCGCTCGGAATGAAAGAACTCCATTCACCGCTAAAAATGGGTCAGCGTGAATATGGGCTGCGGCTTTTGTGATGCAGGAAAACGCACAGAAAAGCCATGAGAAAACAGCCAATTTGTGAACAATAAGACATGACCAGCTTGTTTCATCAAACCACAAGCACTGCATGAAATGTGGAGGATTTCTGGGAGTGTTTACAAACACAGAATCAATCGATCGATTTGTGTGTGTGTGTGTGTGTGTGTGTGTGTGTTTACTGCAGTACAGCAGTGGAGGGTTTTAGATTGCGTTTCGCCTCAGATATCATCACAGCAAGCAAAGGCTTATTGAATCTCCTTGAATCTTGTATTTGAAGACTAGATTATACTCATTAAAATAGTTAAAAGTGCTGCATAGTGTTCTTTAAGGAGGATACCATAGAAGATCTACTTTTGTTTGATTAAAGTGGCATTGCTTATTTTGTCTTTTAAATTGTAGGTTGAAAGTAATTTATTGTAATTAGCAGTATATAGGGGTGGGCGATATGGCCCTAAAATAATATCACAATATTTCAAGGTATTTTCGTGATAATGATACTCTTGGCGATATGACAAAACACTGATTAAAAAAAAAAAAAGAATCAAGAATACAGTACTGCAACAAAATAAAAACTAAATTGTATTATTGCATACGATATGATATGGCACACTCCTGAGATATAAAAAAAAAAAGTTGAGGGCTGAATGTTATTCTATACAGATTTCTCTCCTGAAAACCATTTATTTGGGTGAGTAAAGGGCTTCCAATTACTTACAGTAAGTTTAGATTTCCTGTATTTTTGCGTGGTTAGCACCAGTGCTAGCCATGTTTAGCAGCGCTTAGCACTAGTAAATGTTGCCTGACAGCGCTACACTAAGGAACCCAGAGTGTTCCCTTAAGCCAGGGCACTATCAGCTAGCGATTAGCGGCTAATGCTAAAACTGCTCCAGCCTCGGAGCTGGAGAAACTTTACTGACACTAAGTGGCTTTACTGTTTATTACAACCTGACTGATAGAATTCATACATAAGGCGCACTGTCGATTTTAAGTTTGCTAAATATAACATGATTTGCCTTTTTGTAAACAGGCATAATGATTGACAACTTAAGAGATTTAGGTATGTAGCCTATGCTCAAAGATGCGTTAACTATGTGATGTACTAGTTTACCAACTTTTGGATCTCATTTATACATGACTAGGATTTGATGATCTAATTACATTAAGAAAGTTTTTTTTTTCTAGAAATAGGCTGGAATACTCTAGGTATGCATTGGAGCTGCTGCAGCATTCATCAATGTCTACAGCTGCGTTTTGGGACTGACATTGAATCATCCCAATGTCGACCCAGAGAGCACAGACCGATAGCATAACAAAATATATATCTAAATATATAAAATGCTACTAAAAATGAAAGCTTCTGCTTTTGGAAAACAGGCTTAATGACTGACAATTTAAAAGATTTAGACATAGTATTAGTATGATACATTAACTTAGTCAAGCAATGCTGCATCAACCTTTGGCGACAATTTTGATGAGCTAATTAGATTTAGTATATGTGTGTGCCTTGGAGCTGGTGCAGCATTCATTAATGTCTACCGTTGTGTTTTGGGACTGACATTAAAACATTTTTAGTCTCACGTTTTCTTAATTTTATCATTAAAAAGCGTGAAATCATGAAATCGTTAATACTAATGTCAGCAGGGGTAACAGAGCTAGTACTAAAGAGGAATCTAGGGTTTTGTTTCTGTTTATCTCAATAAGAACTGAGATGAACTGAGATATCATTTAAATAAAGGCTTCTTATTTGTAGTCTGCACGACTCTTCTGCCATCCGATTCAGAAACATTCTAGTTTTTATCAGAAGCAAATCTTATCTAAACTGTAGAGCTGCATTATTAATACAAACACCAAGATCAGATCGGATTGGAAAGAGCTGATACTCAGCATTAAGAGACCTGGATCAGGTCCTACACTATTATGCATTCAGACAAACAGTTTGAGCAGTTTGCTGAAGGAAGCCAAAGCCAGGGGCTTGTTTTAGTTAGTTAGTTTCACTTTGTTTGGTATAAACAGTGTATAGTTTCAGTATATCTGCTATAAGTTTCCCCACTCCCATTTTGGCACGAAAGACTGCAAGTCATTTGTAATGAATTTGCTTGTTTTTTTTCTACTCGCTTGTTTTCTGCTACAACGTCAGAAATTCTTGGCATTTCTGACTGACTGGGCAACACAGATTTCCTTCTGTTGTTTCCCAAGTATCTTTCCAGCAAATTGAACCTTTTGAAGCATGACAAAAGCCTCATAACACTCAGCTGGTGCTCTGGGGAAAAAATGAAAATGCCTGGAGTTTGGGCTTGCTGCTTCATACAGTCAGAGAGGGAGTGCATAGCTTTCTACAGTGTTCTGGATGAATACGGGTCTCAGCAGTACCGTATTTTTCATATTATAAGGTGCACTTGAAATCCTTTCATTTTCCCAAAAATTGACAGTGCGCCTTATATATGAATTTTAACCGGTCCGGTTGTGATAAGCAGTAAAGCCATTCCGGTCAAGTCCAGCATTATACAGGAGTTTTAGTGAAGTTTCTCCAGCACCAAGGCTGGAGCAGTATTAGCAGTAGCCACTAACCACAGCATTAGCTTTTTTGCTGTCTTTTGCAGAGGTGAGTATATCGAACTATAGCCTGTGTTTTTACTGTGTTAAAACAAAGGCTATGTGGTACGAACCCTGGCTTACACAAACACTCAGGGTTCCTCAGTGTAGCTCTGTTGGGCAGTATTTACTAGCGCTAAGAGCTTGCGCTGCTGCTAACCGTGTGAAAATATTGACTATCTAAGCTTACTGTGAGCAAACAGAAGAGCTTTACACACCCAAATAAAATCAGGAGAAAAATCTGTGTAGATTAGCATTCAGCGCTTGTTTGACTTTGAAAGAAAATGTTTTTTTTTTTTAAGAATTACAGTTTATTTACTTAGGCAGCACCTGCGAGACGGAATAAGAAGGGAAACATGGCGACACCGTTGTTCCTTACTATTGTCGCTTAAAATGCGCCTTATAATCCGGTGCACCTTATGTTTGCAAATAGGCTGGAAAAAAGACGTTTATTGATAGTGCGCTTTATAATACAGTGGGTCTTATAGTCTGTAAAATAGGGTATATATTGCAGAGCGTGAATATTTACATTGTTAATCCCATGTACAAAAAGCACCGGTAACACTTTATAATAACTTTCATTAATATATCATTAACTAATGATTAATTGCAATTTTTTTTTTACATTTTAAGGAACAAAAAAGTTGCTAACATATTTTTAAATACTAATAAATGCATTGGCAAATTTTATTGCAATTGATAAACATTTGTCAGGTTTAAATATCTATTTATAACTAGTGATTTATTAATGTGAAATTTCTGATCATCTAATGATTTACCATTTCTAAATATAAATATAAATGCAAATAACCAATTTTTCCATGTGGAAACATTTGTTGATAGTCACATTCTGATGAACTAATGCTTTGTTAACATCTACTTATCATGGGCTCCGAGTAGTCCAGCGGTCTAAAGCGCTGCCACTATGAGCAGGAGGTTGCAGGTTTGAACCCCCCGCTCATGCAGCTTTGCCATCAAGCTGCCGCTGCCCAGAGGGAGCGCGGTTGGCCCTGCTCCTTCCGGGTGGGTAGATGGCACTCTCTCCCCACATCACTCCTTGGGTGATGTCCACAGCACAGGGCGTCTGTGAGCTGATGTATTTACAATGTTTTACAATGTTAGTCCCTCATACAAAATGTGCCTTATAATCCGGTGCACCAGAAAATAGACGTTCATTAGTAGTACGCCTTATAGTCCTTGAAATACAGTATATAGTGCAAAGCATGAATGTTTAAGGCGTTAAACCCTCGTACAATCACTCCTTACATACCTATCTCTTGTTCTTTTCTCTGGAATGTGCTAATTGGCCCGTATGATTGAGCATTCTAGAAATAAAAGCAGAATTTAAGCTGAGGATAAGGTTGTTTTAGGCTGTTTGTTCTTAACCAGCTTCTACAAACCGTGGAGAATTGCGTCAGCTTCCGTGGCAGAGTGAGAGGTTTTAAAACGGCAACCGTGCTTCTTAGTAGAAAACCCACTTTTTTTGGCTGCCAGAAGAATCCTTCTTGTCGTTTTAGGAAAGGTTATCAAGGATGAAGCTCAGCTTTCTTTTTTTTTTTTTTTTTCAATATGGTCAGAGAGATAACTCTTGGTTTAAAACGAAAAAAAAAGAAGAAGAAAAAAATTAAGGATGCCTGAAGGATTCCTCAGCAGCAGGCCAGCTTCTCTGCTTAGAGTGGGAAAAAGCTGAGTGAATTATTGAAGTGGAAGGCCTAAGAGGCATCTTGACCTATCAAGGCTGCCTGTTTTGGAGCACAGATTCGGTGCGAGGACAGAGCCGCTGTCCAGAGTGCGCCCCACGCCGTCCACGAGATTGGACAGAACTTTCTTTCTCGCACTCTGAGGGAATTAGATCGGACAAGCAGAGAGAGTTCTGAAGCTGAAACTCAGACTTTAAGATTGTCTTTTTCACAAAAGCAAAACATGCCAGTAGAGCAGCTCTGACGCATTCTTCTCTTTTCCCTTTTCATCCCTTCCCTTCACGTCTTCTTCTCCAGGAGTACACCATTGACGTGTTCTTTCGGCAGAGCTGGCGAGACGAGCGGCTGAAGTTTGACGGGCCCATGCAGGTTCTCCCACTCAACAACCTGCTGGCCAGCAAGATCTGGACTCCAGATACCTTCTTCCACAACGGGAAGAAGTCAGTGGCGCACAACATGACCACGCCTAATAAACTGCTGCGGCTGGTGGATAATGGGACCCTGCTGTACACTATGAGGTGAGCTGGAAATCCTTAACAGGAGGCAGCCATATTTATTTACACATCCCTGTTAGACAGTAAAATAGGCCTTTATTTTTTAGGAACTGTAAAAAAAAAAAGGTAAATGGCTTTACTCTCTTTTTTCAGCACACTCATCATCAGCACATCCACAAATATGAAATTTTCATAGCAGCTGTTATGCTAGATGTTGCTAGGTTGCAGAGGAGCTGCACAGAATGTGTACATAAATATTATTCAGCCAATGAGAAGTAGAGACACTTTTGAAAAGAAGTAGTATTAGTTTAAATATGTTTAAATGTACAATTATTTCACAATGATTTCAAATAGCTTTGTTCTAGACACTCTGTGCACTCTATTTTTCTCAGCATCTCAATTTCCTCTGCTCAAAAGTGCCGAAACACTGCGCTGTTAAGATATCAACGCACCAAAGTCAGAGTGACCCTGGGACTTAAAGGGCTCTTAAAGTGACACACTAATTTGTTTATTTCACATTGTTTATTTTACATTAGTGCTTTTCAGTGCACCAAGGACAGCGACTGGCCATTCTAAAGGCCCAATCCTATTTCACCCCTTGGCCCTACCACTTACCCCTACCCCTTGTTTTTGAGCATAACCCTTCCCCTTACAACAGTGTTACAAGGGTACAGGGTGAAATCCTCCACCTTAAGAATTGGGACAACCTTTCAAGCACCCAATATGTCATCAGGAGCTCTAAAGTTCAGTTACCTAGCTGCTGGTTAACTAATTAACTTCAGAAAAGGGGGGAGATGGTTCAGAAATGAAGTATTACTGTCCATTCATTCATTTCTCTGTGATGAAGAGCTAAAATTAGCTTTGATAAGCTTTTATTTTATTATTTTTTTCTGTTCCCCCTTAAATGCTGCAGCCCCTGCCAGCTGTTGCACCATTTAAGGTGAAACAGGAAAGTTATCTAGCTTGCTAGCTACTGAGAGGAGAGGAACTACTAGCGATCTTTTTTATGCTTGTTATGAAGAATTCGGCCAGTGATTGCCCAACCCCTCGTTTTTGAGTTGTGCATCTGAAAAATCTCAGTTTGAATGGCTTACAAGCCCTATCACTTCCCCTAACCTACCCCTCCAGCCGAACAAGAGTCGAGACACCCCTACCCCTTGGTGTGCACGAGCAAAACAGGGGGGTGGGGCAAGGGGTAGGGCCAAGGGGTGAAGTGAGATTGGGCCATAGTTTGGGGAATTTAAGGTGTCAAACATTTAATTTAAAAGCTGAGTTAACTCCAAAAACACACTGTAATCAGTTGCTTTAGCATTTTACCTTTACATTATGATTTACAGTGCAGGCATCAACACAGATTTCTCCTTTTTCTTCTTGATCTATTTAAGGACTACACTCGACTGACTTCAGACCTCAGGTGGACAAATGAGTGTCAGACCACAGACACATCACGCATCTCGTCCCACTTCTGTAACCCTGGCACACACACAAAAAAAGAAAAAACTGCGCAAAAGGAGCCAGAAACGTCTGGCACAGGCCGGTCAAGTTTGAGACTAATGCTTTTTTAACGACGGAGGTTAAGTAGGACTCAGGAGGAGCGGGAAGCCCCTGGTCCAGCCTGTGTGCTGACCCCAAGTGCTTGATGAATGAATTGGGGAATTGAATTGTGACTGGCTTGGCCCGGAGCTGTCCAGAGCAATGTGTCCAGCTGCCAGAGACGGCCAGCGCGGGCCAAGTCCGCCAGCCATTTTAGCATAGCCCCTGGGCTGCCCATACGTGGCTGTGAGAAAGGGCAGTCTGGATGAGGGAGCGAGGGAGCGATTCATTTCCTCTGAAATTTTATTTTATCCTGCTTTTTAGAAGTGACCCTGAAGCCAGGAGAGAAACAAAACACAGCATCGTATATGATACTGCCGTAGGAGAATGAATGAATTACACATATCTACAGGGGTTGGACTATGAAACTGAAACACCTTTTTTTAGATCACAATAATTTATTGTCCCGATGGACAGTGAGGTTCGGTGCACATTGAATTCTGCGTGATTTGGGCAGCTGTGGTTTTATGTTTTTTGGATACAATCCGGGTTAGCACCCGAACATCCCTTTCAGACAGCTTCCTCTTACAGTGTCCACAGTTAATCCTGTTGGATGTGGTTCGTCCTTCTTGGTGGTATGCTGACATTACCCTGGATACCATGGCTCTTGATACATCACAAAGACTTGCTGTCTTGGTCACAGATGCGCCAGCAAGACGTGCAACAACAATTTGTCCTCTTTTGAACTCTGGTATGTCACCCATAATGTTGTGTGCATTGCAATGTTTAGAGCAGAACTGTGCTCTTACCCTGCTAATTGAACCTTCACTCTGTTCTTACTGGAGCATTAATGTGCAATTAATGAAGATTGGCCACCAGGCTGCTCCAATTTAGCCATGAAACCTCCCACACTGAACTGACAGGTGTTTCAGTTTCATTCTCCAACCCCTGTACTTGTAGAACTAATGGTAATGCACAAAATACTCTCAGAGAGAAAAGCCATTGCATGTGTGATAAGCCCCCAAAAATCGATTGTTTTGAGTGCTTAGCTCAGTTCTGCTGCAAAAAGGCTCTAATGCTGAAATGAAGTGAAAGCAGTGCATAGCAAGTGTCAGTGCTGAGTCTGCTGAGTTCTCCAGATCTAGACCTAATGGTTATGCAGGGACTACTTTATGCATTAAACATGTACATGAATATCCCATGTGCATTACAGACATACCCTACACATAATCAGAACCTGGTTAAAAGGGGAAGATACATTAGCCTCATGCCTATGCAGCAAGTTGTCTACTTTTAGCACATCGTAATTTGCTTCTTGCAGGAATTTTTTTCTGCCTAAAATGCAAAATGTTGAACACTAATGTATTCGCTTCTCAACCTATAACTTTTTCTGCCATCTCGAGTAATTTTCTTCTAAAACATTAGAATTTTCTGCATTTCTGCACAAATTTCACATAAAACTTTAACAGATGGAAGTTAAAGGAGAAATCTGGGTCCCACTTTATAATAAGTGTCCCTAAGTACTATGTAGTTACACAGTAACAATCCATGTAACTACAGTGTAACTACTAATAAAATACACATTGTTACAGGTTAACTACAGAGCTACAGATTATGTAATTACACATGTGTATTAAGGTTAATTTTGACTTGTGTAAGTACACATGTGTACTAGGGGGAGTGTAATTACACATGTAATAGAGCAAGAGTACTTACACATGTGTAACAACGTGCGTGAACTCAATCAGCCCTAATTACATACTAAACAATAGCTGTTGGATAAGTTTTAAACTCAACTTATCACACACACTATTACATATACTGTATATAAGTACACACACATTGTTACACTTGTGTAAGTACACTTACTCTATTACTTGTAACTACAGAGTAACTACTGATGAAGTACACATTGTTACAGATTAACTACAGAGGTACAGGTTATGTAATTACACATGTGTATTAAGGTTAATTTCGACTTGTGTAAGTACACATGTGTACCAGGGTGAGTGTACTTACACAAGTCGAAATTAACCTTAATACACATGTATAATTACATATCTTGTACCTCTGTAGTTAATCTGTAACAATGTGTACTTCATCAGTAGTTACTCTGTAGTTACATGGATTGTTACTGTGTAACTACATAGTACTTAGGGACACTTATTATAAAGTGGGACCGAAATCTGGTGTTAAACATGATAAGGATTACTAACTTTTGTTCAATAGTCCGCCTCCATTCCCTTCCATTATTCCAAAATATAAAACTTGTAGCTGATGCTCCCCACAGGCTTACAATGCGAGAGATAGGGGCATAGAGTTGCCCATACAAAGAAATCACCATTTTTAAACCTTTAACAAACAGCTCAAAGTAGCTCCACACTTCATTGGTAGAATTCAGAGTGTTCTGACATTTAAAACAAGGCATTGAGAACTTTAAAAGTGCACAGGTAGTTTTTATTAAAAACACTGTTTTTATACACATAGTACCTTGAGGTAGTTCACATAGGGTACAATACTAATTCCATGGAAATTCATGAATTCCAGCTGTTACTAAAAAAAAAAATAATAATAATGTTTGTACTCTTTTAGTGCCTTATTTTAAATATCAGGGCCCTCGGAATTCTTCCAATTAAGTGTGGAGCTACTTTAAGCTTGGTAATGGTGTAAAAATAGTGATTTCTTTGCATAGGCAACTCTATGCCCCTATCACTGGCATTGTAAGCCTGTTGGGAGCATCACATAAAAGCTATTTTGTATTTATCCAATATTACATATCTGTGAGTGGCAAAAGTATTTGGTGTGATGCCATTGTGCATCAATAACTGCATTTAAACATTTCCTATAACTGTTAATTATTATGGCATATCAGCTAACAGAAATATAGCCTTATAAAAACATCTTAATCTCATTAAAAAAATTTTTTTTGGTCCTTCCACAACATTTCTATTGAATTTAATGTCAGGACTTTGGCTTGGCAAGTCTTAAATGTAACCTTTTAGCCAGTAGTAGGGTCATTGCCTTCTGCATATCCCTTGTTCTTTTGAGATTCAGTAGATGCTGAGATTGGATTTTTATTTATGGAATGCAGTGTTTTTCTTTCTGGAGGATATACAGCTCTGAAAAAAAAAATGAGACCACTTCAGTTTCTGAATCAGTTTCTCTGATTTTGCTATTTATATGTATATGTTTTAGTAAAATGAACATTGTTGTTTTATTCTATAAACTACAGACAACATTCCTCCAAAATTCCAAAAAAATATATTGTCATTTAGAGCATTTATTTGCAGAAAATGAGAAATTGCTGATTCATATTCATAAAGTTTAATAGCTCAGAAATCAATATTTGGTGAAATAACCCTGGTTTTTAATCACAGTTTTCATTCATCTTGGCATGTTCTCCTCCACCAGTCTTACGCACTGCTTTTGGATATCTTTATTCCACTCCTGGTGCAAAAATTCAAGCAGTTCAGCTTGGTTTGATGGCTTAGGATCATCCATCTTCCTCTTGATTATAGTCCAGAGGTTTTCAATTTGGCAAAATCAAAGAACCTCATCATTTTAAAGTGGTCTCTTATTTTCCAGAACTGTATTTTTGTTTTTGTTTTTATATATCCACAAAATGTTGTTTCAATTGCCTTGTGGCTTATCCAAGTGTTGCATTTTTCTCAGTGCAATCCAGCCATGAACACCACTGTTGTTCAGTGTTCTCCTGAATGGTTCCAGTCATAAGTCCCACGTTTGTTTGACAACCAAGGAATCAATGAATGAGAGAGTGGAAGTACAGTGGTCTGGTGTCATGGTGTGGGGTGCAAAATCATACAATGCCAGTTCACCTTTGGTCTTTAATACAGGCACTTTGACAGCCCAACGTTACGTTCATAAGGTCCAACCGGTCCAACTAGTGCAACCAGTGGCCTTATCTTTTCTGAATGCACACTTTTTATACTTATTTGCCCGCATCAGTCTAAATGTTTCATTATTTGTTGTTCCTGATAACCTTTATCTTCCTCTCAAATTTACAATTTGCAGTACAACACTATTCTTGTAACCATTTCTATGTCGATGATTGCCTTCAACCATTAATCAAAACAGCAAATCAGAGTGAAACTCTGTTTTATAATAGTGTTTGTCTACAGGCACTCGGCTGATAATGAATGTAGCTTCTGGCGTAGTTGGTTTGTAATAGTAAATTTGAGAATATTAGGTGCTACACTGTTAGGATGATAGAACGGCGTTCCTCTCCAGTCTTATGAGCAGACGCGGCAGAGACGCTCCTCCAGGCTAAGCGTAACATTTGAATTTGGACACTTTAATGAAAGCTTGTCATTCTTCCCTTTTCTCGCTAGCGAGAAGAGCGTGTCACAGCAGCGCTACGAGCCCGTGCGCACCGGGGGGAGGAGGGGGCGGGTGATGTTCCAGGACAGTTATGTGCCGTGACATGATTGTATTGTTTGAGCTCATGATGTATGCGGCAGTTTCTTGCACATAGTGTAGTGGTGTTTCACAGGAGCCGTTTGATTTGTTATTGTAGTAAGATGCGGCTGATGGAGTGGCTTGTCTCTTTTGTGCCTTCAGGTGGATGAGAGAAGTGTCTGGCTCTGAGAATCCAAAAATATTAGATGTAGTGTTTGAAGAGCGGAAGGTTGTGGTCTGTTTGGGCATCCGAAACTCAATCTCATTCCTTCTAATAATGTAGTGCTGTAAAAAGTACATTCCCCCCTCTCGATTTCTTCTATTTTAAAATATTTGTCACATTAAGATGTTTGAGATTATCCAGCAAATGCCCTCTAAGAAGATGTTGAGACGGCATGGAAAGTGCAAATTAAAAAACACAGTGTTTCTTACATTTATTTGCCCTTTATTTGAGTTTTTTTTCTCATTTACTTACAAAACCCCATATTATGAGACACATGAGGCCCTTATCATACACCCTGCAAGGCACGTCGCAATGCTCTTTGCTGCCTTAAACCCTGTCAACAGTTTTTTTTTACGTCTTGTGACTTTTAACTGAACAATAAACAGAATAAAGAATAAAATATCATTGCTGTTCCCTTAAATAAGCTGCTGGTGTACCTTTATAGTTTGGATGCGCAGGTCAGTATCCTCTGCTTAGACTCTCAAAGCGTTGCACTGTTGAGATATGAACGCGCCAAAGTCTTAAAGCACCTGCTTCTTAGCATGCTGGCTACGGGCCTTGTTCTACATCGCTAATCACTAATGTCCCATATTACTGTCAGCCTTGTACAACATCACACACGCAGCTAGCCAATCACAGAATCACACACGTTCTAGAGCAGTAGATTTCAGTGACTTTGTGTAACAGGTGTACCATATTTTTCAGACTACACAGTGCACTTAAAATCCTTTAATTTTCCCAAAAATCGACAGTGCGTCTTATAATCCGGTGCATCTTATGTATAAATTTTACCTGTCAGGTAATAAGGAGCAGTAAAGCCACTCCACTGAAGTACAGCATTATAAGGGTGAGTATTCAGTGAAGTTTCTCCAGCACCGAGGCTGGAGCAGCATTAGCATTAGCTGCTAACCACAGCGCTAGCTCTTTCGCTGTTCAGTGGTGAGTATATTGGACTATAGTCTGTGTGTTTGCTATGTTAAAACAAGCTACCTGGGATGAACCGCTAGCTAATATCGTCCTGGGTTACTGGAACACTCAGGGTTCCTTAGTGTAGCTCTATTAGGTGGCATTTATTTCCAGCTTGCATTGTGGTTAGCGGCTAATGCTAATGATGCTGCACCTAGCGGTAGTGCTGGAGAAACTTCATTGAAAACTCACCCTGTGAATCTAAGCTTCCTGTAAGTAAACAGAAGCGCTTTACTCACCCAAATAAATGGGTTTTAAGAGAGAAATCTGTGTAGATTAACATCTGCCTTTCGTTTGAATGTTTTTTATGTTTTTTTTTTTTATAAAATTATAGCTTTGTTTACCTAGGCACTTCACCCAGCTTCCCCATTAGTAGGAAAAAAATGGCGACACCCTTGCTCACTTTGATGTACGCATCCTTAGTCGTGTTGCTTATTGCGACTTATGTATGAAAATAGACCAGAAATTTGACGTTTATTAATAATGCACCTTATAATCTGGTGCACCTTATAGTCCGTAAAAGAAGGTATTTGAATCTCTTTACAAAAAGGGAGCATGCACTGTTTTTTCAGATCTTCTTCACATTGCCAAACAGGTTCTACTGTATTTAAGTAATGTATAGATTCAACAAGTCTGTCAGTATTCACAGCTGGTTTTAGCAAGTGAAATTAAACCCTATTTCCTTAAGGAACAATTGAATTTGGTTCATTGGTCGATTTTGTAAATGCCCAAGTACTTTTTTACTTTACTAGCACTGTCCATATTTAACCCTCTCTTCTACTTTTAGTTTTCAGGAAGATAAATTTCAAGCATAACTTAAAGATAACAGGAAGATAACACCCTGCATGCTTTGAGCGTACAGTTATTCAGATCTCTCATTACTCTCCCCGCTTTGACAAGAACCAAGACACTAGCGTGACCTCGTAAATATGCTGTCACAGTATCACATCAGCAGAATGTGGTGCCATGACCCTGCCTTGTTCTTTGCTCAGAAAGGGGAAAATGCTACAGTCTGAAAAATGAAGCTTTAGGTTGTGCTGGCGCTTAAGTAAAAGTCCAGTCTCGTCCTTTAGTTGCGTAGTTTGGAGGTTATTTGTGTCTTTGCGTAGCGGCGTTGTGAGAGAAACGAAGAGAGAGCGCCGCTAAATAATTGATCCCGGTTTATTGCCTCCTTACAGTCGAGTGTCTGACCGAGACCAGCTCTTTGTGGGCAAAGCCAGCCTTGTTACGAGCTCTAGGCATTTCTGGCCACCTTTTTACACAGCGTACATCATGTTTTCATGAATTAAAGAAGAGTTTGTCTACAGTCGGGCTGCGGTAAATGGGACTGATGCCAGAGATGGATTGGCCCTTTGCTCTATGGTGTGGTGTGTGCGCTCAGCAAATGAACTCCACTGAAGGCCATTGCCTTCTGTTTGTTACATTTTTTTGTCTGGGAAAGAATGGCCTTGGTGATGTGATTTTTTTTTTTTTCCGAGGTGAAAAGGACCGTGTCATCAAGAAGACAATGGTGCTATCTCCAGGTAGCCTGAGCCTATTTCTTTGTGTTAAAGCATGTAACAATAGAAGGTAATGCCACAGCATTCCTAAATGGAGCTGACAGACACTGGAGGAATTGTGGCTGCTGTTATAATCTGTCCTGACAGCCTCAGTCTAGACTTAAATTGTGCTAATGATTGTTTAACAGTTGATGGAGGTCTACCTAAGTCAGATGGACAGTGATGCACTGAATCGACACCATAAGGAGTTGGAGTGTTGATCACTGTATGAACGAATGGTTTGGAACTTGGCCACAGTGAAGGAAAGATACTTTTACTTTAACGTTAAAGGCCAGCCATCGCCTATAGCATGGTGCTTTTATACCACATCATTGGCGCACAATCATGAGCAGAATGCAGTAGCATCCTTTGATCGATTGGTGACTATCTCCCTTGTATCAAATGTATTCATTCCTCTTGAACTTTTCCACATTTTGTCACTTTACAACCACAGACTTACATGTATTTTATAGAGATTTTAAGTGACAAACCAACACAAAGTAGCACGTAACTGTGAAGTGAAATTAAAAAATGATACATTGTTTTCAAAATGTTTGTAAAAAAAAAAGAATCTAAAAGTGTAATGTGCAAAAATATTTACCCCCCTTTACTCTGAACCCCCTAAGTAAAATCCAGTACAGTCAATTTCCTTCAGAAGTCACTGAATAAGTTAATAGACTCCAGCTGTGTGTAATTTAGTCTTAGTATAAATATAAAACACCTGTTCTGTATCAACCTCATTGGTTTGTTAGCGATGATGTTAGAGATGATGTTAGAGAGGATGCTGTTTGTTTGTTAAACAAACAGCATCATGAAGACCAAGGAACTCAAAAGACAGGTCAGAGATAAAGTTGTGGAGAAGTTTAAAGCAGGGTTAGGTTATAAAAACATATCCAAGATGTGAGCAAGAGACATTATTGTACATGAGGTGGAACGAAATTGTTTCTACTTAATGTTTAAAACTGTTATACTATCAGATTTTTGTCCTATCGCCAAGAACATCGTTATCGCTAAATAATATCACTAAATAGGCTTTCCCCTTCCTGTCAATGGACATGCTCTTCTCCAGAACTACAATCCCCAGCATGCATCTGATAGTATCACGTTTTTGGACTCCAATCGCATCCCTTTCTTGTTTTTTTCTTCTTGTTTTCTGTTTTGTTTTGTTTTGTTTTGTTTTTTCGACTGTATTTTTGGCTCATCACCTGAATATTGACTACACTCTTGTTTTTCCCATAAAATTTAAGCCTCAACTACTTTTTACCACAAGTGTCTGACTTCAGTCTGTATTGTTACAGTGCCATGCATCTTGAAAGCTGTTTTAACACTTTTTTCCTTACATCAGAACCAATGGAAAGCCTGTATACCGAAGGTCTATGGGTTGATATCCTGAAGGAAGAGTCCATGTTTGTTTGGAGCGAGAAGCACTGAAAATGCAAGCGGTACACTTTAATCTCATCATTCCATACACGAGTTGTTAATTGAAACATGAGAGATTCACGGCTGTTTTACCCCTGAGTGACACTCCAGCTTGAGTGATTATAAAACACACTCATGCATGGTGAATGACAATTAAATAGATGAGATTTTAGAACGTTAAATGAATTTGAAAATTGGATATAGCTTCTTCCTGCTCCTCACAGAGTTCTGTGGTCTCGGAGGAGACGTAAGCACTTTGACGCGTCCAAAGAACCCATATCCAAAGATCTAAACGTATAGGAAAATAATCTACGTGATGTGTAGTATCTTATTAGTATCTTAGAAAGCAGCGCTAATGAAATTGGTTTAGGTGCGGCATTCTAATCAGAAGAGCTTTTGGAGTTTATTCTTTTCGAACAGTGGGAACATAAATGCTTCTGCTGTGTCAGGAGAATAAAATGTGAGGAGGGAAAAATCAATAAGCCAAGACACACACTCACACACACACACACATACACAGACACACCAGCAGAAGAATTAGCGAGACCCTGATTGTGATTTTGTTTTCTGAAAGAGACAATGTGGTGCAATCTCATCAAAGCAAAGGCTGGAGTCCCTGGCTGATAAGCTGCAGACCTCCCACGTGCCATCGACCATCATTTTGCCTTGATTGGTTGTGCATGGCTAGTCGTTGGCTGGGGGAGGAGGGGGTGGTGGAGTGAGGGGGGGGGGGGGGGTGCTTAAGGTTGCAAATAGGGAGCATTGTACAATAACAGAGGAACACCAGAGAAATCCCTGTGCTTTAAATAATGTACTGCATTTCTTCATAAAGGAAAAAAAGGACAGGTAAATAGATCCAGTGCAGGATAAAATGCTGTTTTATTCTTTCAGTCTGATTCAGTGCTTTCTGTCCTGAATACAGCAGTCAGAAAGCAAGCCACAAAGAGGCAGAAAAGAATGGATAGAGCTGCAGCTGCTGTCCAACACAATAGAGGACTTGTTCGACACGCAGCACGTTTAGCAGATGCGGGGGCCTGTAAGACGTGCTTCAGAGCGCTCCATCCATTACAGGTGCTGGCGAAACTGACAAGGCGGGAAAACACAGGTGGTGCTGCCACAGCCCCCCACGCTTCAAGATGGCAACACATGTTCTTTCTGTGCCCCTCCCTGCTGGATGAGTTCAAATTAATTGAGAACGCTCTTTTGAAGCAGTCAGACAGGCAACTGTAGTGTAAATGAATAGAGTCGCTGCATGCTGTCTAAAAATATAGGCTAAAAAAGACTGAAAAGGCTGAAAAGTAGCCAAATCTCCTTTCAGGACATCCAAAACTCTTTCCCATGCTGGAAGAGAACATGCTTGGTAATTTAACAGAAAGACATCCTGCTTCTCTTAGTCCAGTGTTGCGCCCCATGTCAAAATCTGTCAACTAGGCAAAATATCCTTTAATTTGTTGTAAAGGTAGAGTCTAGCAGTCAGTGATCTCTCACCAAGAGGAGCACTACCCAAAAGTAGACTCTGAGAGCCTTTATATAAGGCTGTAGAGGAAGCACTTTTATGCTCTCTTGATTGCAAATTAATAGTGAAACAGCATGCAAGCTGTCTAAGGGTGAACTCATTCTAGGCAACCTGTGCCGTGCCTGGGCATGGTTACCTCGCAAAGCACGGCTCAATTGAGTTGTGGCGAATTCAGCACCACCGACAAGAAAAGCACCCCCTCTTAGGAGTGCATGCTATGTAGATATGTATGTAACCGTGACCGAGGATGCGAGGACGCTTTTCATGGCAGGGGTGCTGAATTCAGCACAACACCGGCAAGCCCATTGAGCAGTGAGTAATGACGTAAACGTGCTCAGGCATGGATTGTTTAAATGTGCAGGCCAATGGGGGGAACTAAGGAGGGGGCAGAACTGTGCTCCAACACGATTCAACTGAACCGTGACTAGTGTGAGTACACCCTGCAAAAATAGTCTAAGAAAGTTTTGGAAATTAACCAAAACTCCTCTTAGTACATCCAAACTCTTCCCCAATGCCAAAGGTGATGGTGGCTGCCTGATGCATGGCCTGGTTGGTGGGTAATTTTTCAAAATGCCTTTGCTGCTTCTTTTTGCATTTCTAGCAGTCAGTGATCTCTCACCAGGAGGTACTCTACACAAAAGTAGGCTCAGAGAGGCTTTCTATATGGCAGTAAAAGAAGCACTTTTATGCCCTCTTGGTATGCCTTCTCTTTCCTACTGGATGAGTTCAAATGATTTGAGAATTCTCTTTTGGAGCAGCCAGATAGGAGACTGGAGCTTCAATGAATTCAAAAGTCTTAAGAAATTAACCCAAACTCCTTGCAGTACAAGTAAAACACCTCCCCATACAGAAGGCTAGGGTGGCTTGCTGATGAATTGTGGGAAATTTTAGAAAATGAGACATGTGGAAGAAGTGCACTAAGACGTACACTATCCAAAAGTAGCCTCTGAGAGAGGCTGAGAAGAAGAAGCACTGCCTGTTGTCCAAAAAAAATGTAGGCTAAGAAAGTTTATGAAAATTAACCAAAGCTCTTTCCATTACGGAAGATAATGGTGGCTGGCTGCTGGATGGCCTACATGGCTGGTAATAGATCAAAATAACCATCTTGCTTATTTTAGTCGAATGTTGCAACCCCCTCAAACTCTGTCGGCCGGGTATTTGTCCTCAAGTTTGCTGTAGAAGCATGTCTAGCCTCTCACCCAGAGGTACACTACTGAAAAACCAAAAGTAGGCTTTGAGAGCCATTTTCAAAGGCATTAGAAGAATCACTTATATGCCCCTCTTGGCAACACATGTTCTTTCTGTGCTCCTCTCTGCTGGATGAGTTCAAATTAATTGAGAATCCTCTTTTGAAGCAACCAGACAGGTGACGGGAGCCTGAATGAATAGAGTCGCTGCACGCTGTCCGAAAAAGTAGGCTAAGAAAGTCTACGAAAATTAATGAGGAGCGGGGCTCGTCACCAAGACACAAGAGAACAGCGTCAACCCACGACCATGTCAGGCCGCTTTCGTTTAGGAGACAAATGGACAGTAACAAGCAGAGAACGAGCCAAATGAACTTGTAGCTGAAGGCTCCCCCAGCCTATCAAATTAAGGGCACGTCTGAAGTGTCTGGACACGCTTGGCAATCATGTACGGTGCTGGATCTAGCTTAAAAGGGCTTTTGATGTCGAGTAAATTAGAGCATTGCTGACGAAGAGTTCACCAGCAGTGTGCTTTTAAAGACAGATTGCCGGGTCTCTGCTTCAATAATTCAAGATGAAAATAAATGCTTACCCTTTTCAGGCCTTGGTCGAGTATTTCCTGTTTTCCCCGTGTAATTGCATCATGAAAACAGAAGCTTCTTACTTTTATTATGTCCAAAATATGTCCACATTTATTAACCAAGGACAAAACTACAGAACGGCGGTATTTAGCACTGAGCTTACTATAAATCATGTGTGCCTCAGGCCCATGAAACGGATCCAGATGATCCAGTCAATGCAGAAGCGTGACTTCTTTTCAACCTTCCGAAGTTTAGCCATTTTACTCCTTCCTGTGGCTTCCTCTCTGCATAATGATAGTGCCCAAATATCAGAATCATGTGCTATATTTAGATATCAGCGAAGGATGGTCTTTGATTGTCAAACTGGTTAAAAAGATGGTTGAAAACTGGTAATCCATGTGAAAAGGAATACTCTACACTCTTGCAAACATAGTGTATGTATGTTGCATTTGATTTTGGTCGTGCTGTTCACCTTGCTTGGTCTTGCTGGTCATACTGGTTTACCAGCTTGGGTTTTGCCGGTCATGCTTGGTCTTTCAGGTGATACTGGTTAACCAGGTCGGTCTTGCTTGTCTTGCTGGTCAACCAGTGTGGTCATGCTAGTTGTCAAGTTTGGTTTTGCTGCTTATGCTGCTTGACCAGCTCCTCATTTACATTTTTTGGTTAGTAGAACATTTTCTGAAGGTCATAATTAACGCTCTTAGAATGTTCAATCTGTCAAGTTTTTTTTAACATTCTGGTAACATTACTGCAATGTCACTTGTGTCAATGTTTTTAATTTTTAGTTTTGGGAATGTTAGTTTTAGTTAGTATTTGTCTAGCTGGGAATGTTATGTGAAGAATGTTCTAATGGCAAAGTTTTCAGAAAGGTCCTGGAACATTATTTTTAGAATGTTACAGGCTAACCTTCCTGGAACCTTTTCAAAAATGTTGCTAAACTTTCTTTTAACATTCTCTGTTAGCTGGGTTGATCTTGCTGGTAGTGATGGATATGCTGGTCATCCACCATGGTCAGGCTTGGTCATGCTGGAAGGTTATTCATGCTTGTAGACTAGCCAAACCATTACTCAACTGAAGCTAATCTTCCTGGAACCTTTTCAAAAAATGTTGCTAAACTATCTTATAGCGTTTTCTGTTAGCTGGGGTGGTCTTGCAGGTAGTGATGGTTATGAAAGTCATCCAGCATGGTCAAGCTTGATCATATTGGAGGTTATTTATGCTTATAGACCAGCCAAACCATCACTCAACTGAAGCTAATCTTTCCATAACCTTTTCAAAACTTTCTTACAGTGTTTTCTGTTAACTAGGTTGCTCTTGCAGTCAGTGATGGTTATGCTAGTCATCCAGCATGGTCGAGCTTGGTTATACTTGGTTATGCTTGTAGATCAGCTAAACCATCACTCAACTTAACAAAAGCGCTGTACCCTGCAGTGGTCAAGAGCTAAATTGGCCAGATTAACTAGCATGACAAGCTTTTTGTTAAGTTATGTTTGTAAGGTGTTGTAAGGTTCTACTGTTTTTTTTACACCAGTTGGCACCTCTACTCTTCTTGCTTTCCTCCACATGTTTTTGTATAGTTTTTGTTTGTGCTTTTGTTTGAATTGACTATTGTGTGGCCCATTTCTGCCAATGTCCCATAGCTCAAAATTGTCTTTGATTCTGGATCTTTTGCCTTTCTGCGTGAATGACTGAGCACTTTTGTAAGTCACTTTGGATAAGAGAGTCTTTTAAATATTATGAATGTAATGAATATAAATGCAATGAATCAGCAGCCTAAAATATGCAAGGAAAAAAGTGTTGGGTACATGCCGGTGTATGCTTTGGCAGGGAATAAAGGATAGGATGGTCCTTGTCTCTGTTTGGCTGTGTTAAGTTCCCTTGACCTCCTGGCGACGTTCACATCCTGTCTGGGCAGCCGGCCGCGGTAGTTTGTTAGCTTCGGATTAGCTGCCAGTGGGAGCCTGCGGTGCAACCTGTCTTTCCTCCACTGACTCAGGAACCTCCCCGTTTAAGCTGGCCCTGGCCCAGCACTCGATACTAGACTGCTTAGGTTAGGATTTAATCGTGTGCACAGAACTATAACAGGAGCTCTATTTGTAGCTTACTGAAGAACGACATTGAACAGACAATTTTAACTGATGTCTGTAACGTCATTTCAATAGCAAGACAACAGCTTCAGCTTTAGGGGGGAAGGCACAGGGGGCAGCCAGACCAAAAGAAGGGGCACACTGGGCACTGAAGGTGGGGAAGGGTTACAGGAAGGAATGGATCTTCTGTCATGTTCAGGAAGCTCAGGAGTCTGACGGGAGATATTAATTGGTGCCGCTGAGTAATTGTTGCACATGCCGATCTGAAGGTGAGCCGTCCTGCTTTGCCTTGGAGTGTTGGGTCCTGTAGAGGGCATGCTGTTTGTTTTTTGTTCTTGAGGACATCACTCCTGGTTGTGAAAATGTCACACTTGATTTAATCAGCTGTAATATCTGGATGCAGGGCTTCAGAACATCTTCCTCGTCCTACATCAAAATATCCTCAGTCCAATTATTAATCTTAGTTTGTTAAAAGAGGCACGCGAGGGACATCTCTCACCTAATACTAAGTTAAGGTGTGTGAAGATACAATTGAAAAATATTTCTTGAACACTTTACATTTTTAATATTCCTCCAGTCAATTCACCAAAACACAATACGTTTCCCTCAGCAGTGCTATTCTAGTCAAGAATTTACTTCAGAAGTGCTCCTTCAGTCATACATTCAATTAGCTAGATTCCTCACACATTTACCTCAGTGGTGCTGTTTCAATCATACCTTTACTTAAGAAGAAACAATTAGTAATAAATGCATGTGAGTGTTTGAAATGTCTACAGGTGTTCAATTTATAAACACTGGATACAATGTAGCGTCTAGACACAGTGTACATGATATAAAATGCTCATCTCTACTGCAGCTATGGTTGGCAACCTTACTGAAGCCCATTGATTACCTGTTCAGCAGAAAAATAGAAAAATAACCACCTCGCCCATTTCCATGGCTGCAGCTCACTGTTTGCGTGCTGCTGTTATTTCCTGGCAACCCTGAGTGTGGAAATGGGACTAGAGGCATTTTCATGGGCAGATTCGGATGCTACAGCCACCTTAGATTTTTTTGACGTACTGGACAGTCCAAATAAGAAAATACTTTCTGAAGCTCTCCTGACAAGAGCTGCCTGTAATTAAACTTAAAAAAATGTCCTTAATATTTCCTTAATAACTGATGACAGATCCAGATCGTGTGATGAGTTACTAGAGACAACATAATCCTTAACAGTCCTTCAAGCAGTGCAGTTTAAATCATAAATGTACCTCAACACTGGTTTCAAAATCACATGCGAGTGTAAATTACAGAGAAAGACAGACAGTCTTTTGGTTATCTCAGCTAACATTACTATCCTAGCCCTGTATAGCTTGTATCTCTCTTCACAACTTGTTTGTGCTCAGAGAGGAAAAATATAGCCAGTGATAAAAGATGATTAACATATAGTTTGTTTATTTAACGCAAGTACAGTGTAAAAATTAACTTAAACCTGCCGTTTTTACTCCATTTGTACTGTTTATACATTAACTGCCAGAGGGAGAAGGAGAAATAAATCTAATGAAATAAGAAATAAGTCTAATGCCGTTGCTAAAAAAAAAAAAAACTAATGTTAGAAGAAACAAATATATGCAATATGACCTAATAAAAATTAATGAATAATTATTTTGTATATTTTATTGGGTCTTTATAAGTATCAAGACAAATACTTTCAGTTTTTTTTTTTGCGATATATGCACATTAAGTATTTAATTTAAAGCATGTACACTTTGTCTTGACATAATTAAAACACAGTTATTGCTCAAAGTATTACTTTTCCAAAGACAAGAGCCCCTAATTGAAGTCAGCTGATGGTTGCATACCAATGTTTACCAATGTATTCATTGTCCAACAGTCTATTTTTGTCCGTTTTGAAAAATGGCCTCTCCCCACATGTTCAGCAATCATTTTGCACGTCAGTCAATTGGCTTTTCCTGTCTGAGTAGGCAGTATGTGGCCACAGCAAGCATACCCACAAGGCAGCAATCACTGTGAAGTCTGGCTTCTGAGACTAGATCATTATAAATAGCCCTTAAGAGTCTGAAGTCAATATCTTTTGGTAAGCGCTGATGTTATTATAGTGTCACAAATCTGTGACATACCGATCGCAAGGCTTTTTTTTTTTTTTTTTTTAGCATTGTGGACTTTTTGCTTTGTTGATACATGATGTAGTGTATTTAATTGCTTTTTTTTGTCTCAGCTGATAAGCCCAGAGCCTTCAGATTTGAGTCAGCAGTCTTTTTAGCATAGCAATTTCCATTGCTTCAGTACAGAATCCCTAGAGGTACGGGGCATTTAATGGATGTTTAAAGTGCTGCCTGACAGAGTGGGACTTCATAGCATGCCAGAACTGCATTTTTGTAGCAGAGACATGCAGTCAATGTTGATGCAGGGCGGAGCTAAGAACAGAATACTGACATGTACAATGCATCTGTCACTCAAAAAAAATGACACATTTTAAAAGTCTTTTTTTTTCTCTTTTCTTTACTAGATGTATTCCAAAGTGTAGGCTGCAGTTGATGTAGGAGAGGTCCAATAGTCCTTTGAAGACTCCTTCTAAGTATCCTGGAGGTCAGGTTTCATAATCGGACAGGGCTCAGACACATGCAGATAAAAAGAGTTAATTCAGAAAGTAACTAGAGCAAGGAAGGTCAACAACAGTAAACAGAAGTAGCAGGGGTTAAACATACCAAAGCGAGAGACAGTCCAGGGGTTAAAACATGGCAAGGCAATGTCAGAGGTCAAACGAGAGAGACAACACAGATAATGGTACCACTTTGTAAAGTGAAACAAACCAGGGAGAAACTCAGCAAGGTGTGTGTGAAGTGAAGGTGCATTTATACTGAGGGGAACAGGTGAAATCAATACTCTGGTGATTGGCTTCCAGGTAATGCTGTGTGCAGTTTCATGTGGTTGCACGAGGGGATAGGTGCTTTCTGAGTATCATAGTGCAGAGGCTGGAGATCACAGGAAGAGCTGAATGTGGGAGAGACATATCGATATTATTTATTTTCTTGTCTGGATCTGGATTAAGTTCAAATACTGTTTAAAACACAGTGGAACCTTTTTTTTCTGATTTTAATCATAAGCCGTGAATTCTGACTCTCTCACTGGATTGTAATAGCTTCGCTTCAACTCAACAGTAAGCAAAGCAAACAGAGAGAGAGAGAGAGAGAGAGAGAGATCTGTTCCTTTAATTTGATTGAGATGTAAATCGATTGGTAATACAATAAAATAAACACTTATAGAACAAACTGGTTGTTTAGTGGGAAAATGGAGTTTGCTTCTGGTCCTTTAGATTGTGCTGTAAACTCAATGAAGGCAGTCTGAGACACTTGATCAGAAAATCAGAACCACAGCATCCATGAGTTTCTCCAGTCATTGTTTTAGATAAATGGATGACATATGCATATCTCACAGGAAATCTCCAAATGTCTTTAACAAGCTGAAAACAAAACCAGCCCAGCATTCTTTATATATATATATACTAATGGCAGAACAGCTACCAGAGCATTTCTATCAAATTTCCTAATCACAATTAACGAATCCGCCGCAGCTCTGAATAACTGATGCTCTCCTGCTATCAAAAATATGTGTGCCTGTCATGTATCATGACCAAGCAACAGAATCATCCCAGCTTGAGAATGTATTAAGGCTTGTGGGCTGATGAGTCATCCACAGTGTCTTCACTAGACTCTGCACTGAATGCATTTTATATGAGCCAAGCTAACTAGCTTTTGTCTAACATGCATTCCTAACAACACAGAGCCCAGCAGCCTCCTGGTTGACTCACATCTAGGCCTCTTCTCTGATGTGTGTTGAGCTAATGAGGCCTATGAGTGGAGAGGACAGCACTGCTCAGGAGCATGGGGGATTCTGGGATTCCACCTCATTGGCTGAGTGAATGATGGACACATGCATTAACAGGACATTGGTATTGCTGGTATGCACGGTTAAGTGTCCATTCACCCTCTAATAGGGTTACAGACAGACTATTAGGCCTGCCTCTGACCTCCACACTCCAGGTACCAAGGTCAAGTGTCTTCAAGTTTCTTCCCAGATCTTCTCTACCATCGTATCCCAAGGAGAACAGTTTTTTTTTTTTTTTTCCATTTGCTATGTCGCTAAATCATGTCCAGAAAGTTTATGGTTCTTGTAAAAATTCTGGCTTTTTTTTTTTGCACATTTTTACACATTTCACACAATTAACAAGTTAAAACTTTGTAAAAACAGAACATATTAACTTGGTAAGTGTAAAATTGGCATCTGCATTGCAAAGAAAACAAAATATTAGCAAGTGAAATTATCTAATTTTAAGGCAATATATATTTTTTTCTCTAATAAGAATTTTAAGAAACGTAATCAGTCTCACTTCGAATTTTCATCTTAATTTAAAACGTATAAGCTATATAAAACATTTCTATAAAACAGTTCTTCAAATAAAATGACTCTCAAAAAAATATCTCATAAGCCAGTTTATCAGTTGTCAGTTTCAGAATGAGCCGTTTAAGGGCTCTGTCACTTTTATTGAAAAAAAAAAAATGTTGCTGGCCATGTCACATGTTTACGCTGAGCATTTACCACACACTAGTGTTAGCTTGTTCCAAATGGCAAAACTCAAAAAGTTTGGTTCATGCTTAACTACGATAGAAGGACAAAACTCATTATTTGAAAGTACTTACATCTCCCTCAGCTGAGGTACAGATCCCTCCGTCAAACAAAGTCTACACAGGCTAATCCTGCTGTGTAATGTCTGAGGTTCTCAAAGAGCAGACTGAAATGGGGGATCTTCAACTAATCTAGTGGGTGGGGCTCTGGTGGGGATTGCAGGATAAGGGATGGTACCAGGGTGGTTCTATACATGTTTACTGATAGTGCTGTCATATTAAGTGAGCCTAAAAGAGCATTCCAAATGGCTAATAGAAGCATAAGATTCCTGAAACCAAACTCTTTCAAGAGATTTCCTTTTTTGCTTAATTTATGCATGTTAAATCTTCAATTTATGGTGTTGTCAAACTTTTGTCAGAGGATTTTGTACAGTGTGTGTTTTGACACCTCATGCAACTATGCTTCCTTGCCTGCAATTGGCATCATCCAACATTACTTCAGTTATGGGTCTTGTCCCACATTGCAATGTAAGATAAAGCAAATATGTGGCCAATCAGCAGATCTCTATGTCATTACGACCTCCCACCATATGTTTCTGTGTCCCCAAGTACAGCTATGGACAAAACAAATAAGAGACCACCTAAAAATGATGAGTCTCTTTGATTTTATCAATTTGAAAACCTCTGGAATATAATCAAGAGGAAGCTGGATGATCACAAGCCATCAAACCAAGCTGACCTGCTTGAATTGTTGCATCAGCAGTGGTATAAAGTCATCCAAAAGCAGTGTGTAAGACTGGTGGAGGAGAACCTGCCAAGATGCATGAAAACTGTGATTAAAAACCAGGGTTATTCCACCAAATATTGATCTCTTAACACTTAAAACTTTATGAATATTAACTTGTTTTCTTTGCATTATTTGAGGTCTGAAAGCCCGTTTTTCTCATTTTCTGCAAATAAATGCTCTAAATGACAATATTCTTATTTGGAATTTGGGAGAAATGCTGTCCATAGTTTATAAAATAAATAACAATGTTCATTTTACTCAAACATATACCGATAAATAGCAAAATCAGAGAAACTGATTCAGAAACCGCAGTGGTCTCTTAATTTTTTTTCCAGAGCTGTTTGCATAATCGAGTCTTCAATCAAAAGATTGCATTATAATGAATTAGTTGGTATAGCATAAAATATAGTAGTTAATACCAATGACTTCCACATGGTGCGTCTGCGTATGAAAATATTCTAAACTCTGTACTTGTTAAAGCAAATTAAGCATTCAATCTGAAACGTCAGAAATGTACTGTACTGAAGAATGAGCTCACTCTTCATCTCAATGGTGCCATTTGAACAAGCCCAAGCGCCAAAGAAAGTCTGGAAATCTGTCTCTCTAAGCAGTTCCATGACTGTTTAAATGGACTTTAACATTTTTATTATTTGTGTCTAGTTTGGGGAATCTGAGCAAGAATAGAGACATTTGCTTAACTCCACATATAAAGTGTTAAAAAAAATCAAGGCTTTACAAATTTAACAAAAGGTGACTCACCCTTAGTATTCTCAATCACAGCAAAAAAAATGTTCAAAAGCTTTTTAACCAACCAGCATGAACATGAACAACTGCGGTGCACTCACTTCACTTCAGGTTCCATTAATGCCTTTGGCATAACGAGTCAGTGGTTGATTTTTTGTTCACAGTTCACAGTGACCCAGATCTAACCTTTTTTCATCTTATTAGAGCAGGTCACCCCAACCTCAACAGCCTTCCAGCATTGTACAGTACACCACAGTGTATGGTTATGGAACCGCTGACCAATATTTTCTATGTATTTTTTGCAAAATTACTGTTGGTTTTTGGAAGTCAGCACACAACTCTAGATATCACAGCAGCATTTTTACTCCTTTCCTGCATTTAGCTCTTACTTCCTCACAAAATAACTGAACCCATTAACCAGCAGAGCTATTTAAATGATAATACAGTATGTGTTGTGCTTTTAAAGACGAAATTGAACAGGTTCTGTCAGTCTAGGCTTTGTAATTGTAATTGTCGTCCCACCACAATAGTCCTTCTTTTGAGCAGAGCTCTGTCATGTACTAAAACATGTCCACTATTTATTATAAGACACAGATATGCTTCAATTTTAGAAATGGGTTGAATGAACCCAGCATGAACTAGCATTCGTTTTTTCCTTCTCTAGTGAGAAGATTAAATTTTTTTTTTTAAAGAAATATTTTATTTTTCAAAAGGCACCTATTGGAAAAGCATTCCTGCGGTCCTGGTGGACTAAAAATATGGGTCTTGCACAAGGTTTCCAGGCAACAGGCTCCTGACGCAGATTAATACAATGTTGCCAATGTTCCCCATAACCACTTTTGCTTCTGCGGCCACTCCACACGCATCCAGCAAAATGGATCAGCAAGTAGCACCGTGTGAGTACCCCGGTCCGTAGCAGCGCCACCTCTCTGGCACGCATGGGATAATGAAAGTTTGCCTTATTCGGCAGTAAATTAATTGTGTGACACGCGGCCGGGCCACTCCATTCAAAAGCCTTTCCATGAGTCACTTCTAATAACGGTAATTACGGAGATCGGCTGGTGCAAATTACCGTGCCGTGTCGCAACTGCACAGGGCACGTTTCCTAGGCACGCCCTTGGCCCAAACATCAGGAAGAGGCCTGAATGTACTTGACTTTTTCGTCTTAGACTACTCCACTTGGACTTCCACTCAAACAAGAAGAATATCTTTTCTTCGGACTCTAAACAAAGCTTCGAGGTTTTTCTTTTTTCTTTTTCTTGACACTTGTGATTCAGCTGGAACAGGACATTGGACTGGAACACCCCCCTCGGACATTCATTAAACCTCGTCCAGCGCACTCGAGCATCGAACAGAGAAGAACCACTGGGGCTTGACATTGATGTTGTGTGATACCTGAGGTGACATAGCTCAGAGAGTAGTAGAGGGTGGACTCTGGATGACAACAGCAGCAAAAGGAATCAAGCTCAGTTCCTTTTTTGCCTGTTTAACGAGCCAAGACAAGGTTATGGCGAAACAGGCAAAGTGCCCATTTCATTTCTTTTCACCTTGACAGTGACCCATCATTGTGCGCTAAAGCTAAGTCCAGTAAAGATAAGAAAAGATAAAGAGATAAGATAAGATGCCTTTATTGCCATTGCATGATTACCAACAATAGGATTCAGGGACACCAACTGAAATGATGCTTAACTATGTACGAACATTCAATATCAAAAAAACATAAAATTGGCACCCAGAAGGAAGTGTCAGATTGCAGTGCTATTTGGAAGAAAGCTAAAGGTTACCAGAACATAGAGAAGAAGTGTGTAACACAAGCCTAATGCACATGTAACGCAACATGCCAAAAATCTCCCAATGGTGTTCCTACCAATGGTAATCCATTTCAAGAAGCTTGAATATTCTTCAAATTCCAGAGAATTCAACCATTTCTCTCTAAGGAAGCCACTCAAGTGCTTGTGCAGTATTTTGTCATTATATGACTCGACTGCTGCAACTGGCTTCTGGCTGGTCTTCCATTGTGAGCCATCAGCAAATGCAGAATATTTCAGGCACGTTGGGAAAATTACTATTTTTTAACTGAGTTCAGAGGGAAGTGTGTTTGTTTTTAATTTGTCAGGGATCAGTTGCCATAGTAAAGGAGTAATATTAAGAGACATTATGAAACGAAACATCAATTTGAAAAATCTTAGTTTACACAAAGATGTAACAATAGATAGATAGATAGATAGATAGATAGATAGATAGATAGATAGATAGATAGATAGATAGATAGATAGATAGATAGATAGATAGATAAATAAAGATAGATAAAGATAGTAACTCAAGTAAAATGGTGTGTAAATGATAGTAATCAAGAAAATGTCTTATTATAAGTGGTATATTTCATTATTTGTTGTGGCCCGTGACTGCGCTTATATTTCTCCTTCTGGCCCCCAAAAAGTTTGGAAACCCCTGGCAATATAGTATTGCTATCCAACACTCGCGTCTTGGTGCACCTCATACTCATATCTTCAACTCATATATTCAACTCATACACCAAAAGCCAACATACAGTATGCAGACCTTATAGGTTTGAATAATAAATAAATAATGGGAGATAGGATATTGCACAACTGCATCTATTAGGTGCAATATTACAGTGCAGAGTTCAGTGCCATAATGGCTTTGGGGTAAAAGCTGTTCATCAGCCTTGTGGTTGGTGCTCGGGTTGGACCTGTATCTCCTCCCTCAGGGCAGAAGTTCAAACAGTTCATGTGCTGGCTGATTGGTCCTTTATGATGCTGGATGCCGTCCTCAGGCAGCAGGAGGAGCAGAAGTGTGTTAGTGATTTTCTGTGCGGTTTTTATGACTCTTTACAGAGGCTTTTTGTCAGCTGCTGAGCTGTTGCCTTACCACATAAGAATTGCGTAAGTAAGGACACTCTTGAAAAAGGAGAGCTGGAACTGTTGAGACAGATAAAAAAAATCTGTGAGTTTTCAGGAAATAAAGTTGCTGTTGCGCTTTTTTAGCCAGCGAATTAGTTTTTTTTTTGCCCATGAGAGATCTTCTGAGATGTGGGTACCCTGGAACCCAGGCCTGTGGTTAACCTCCTTTCTCTGGAAGTCAATGATCAGTTCTCAATTTTTCTGTGCTACCAAGTAATTATTTTTTACTTCAGTTAAACGGACTTTGAGACCTGCGAGAGAAAGAAAGTTCAGTCTGGTCCCAAACAGACACTGGAGTGGTTTGTTTATGGTGAGAATGTGATCCGACCTCAATCGGACCCAACTACAGTATCACTATTATAATAAAACTATTATAACTAACACTACAGTTATGGACAAATTCCATCGCTGCTATTGCTCCATGCTAAATTGCACTGAAATACATGCTAATCCACAACACAGAACCTTCTTCCTGTATTTACTTTCTTGCTCCTATCCCGACATGTCTGACCAACAAGCAGAGACAAAGTTCTCTCGTGTTTTTTTTACTAGTTTTGTTGCAGTTTTCCTTTGTCTGAAACCAAACCAAGAGAGAAAATGACCCAATTTAATTCAATTCAAATATAAGGCATATTATGTGACACTAGTAAGGAACAGGTTTGTCACCATGTTTTCCTTCTAATTCAGCTAAGTCAGAAAGCAAGCTAAGCTAAGTATACAAACCATTGTAAAAACATTGTTTAAAGTCAAATGAGCGCTGGATGTTAACCTACACCGATTTCTCTCCTGACAGCTCTTTATTTGGGTGAGTAAAGCGCTTCCGTTTTTGTACAGTAAGCTTGAGATTTCCAAATTTCCACAAAGGCTCGGTACAACAACATTAGAATTAGCAGCTAAGCCTTGGTTAGTGGCTAATGCCACCTGACAGCGCTACACTGAGGAACCCTGAATGTACTGGTAAGCCAGGGCGATATTAGCTAGTGGTTCGTACAACTTAGCTTGTTTAAACACGCTGATACACTCCCTTCTATGCAGCGAAAGAGCTAGCGCTTAGCCTGTAATGCTAATGCTGCTCCAGCAGTGCTAGCCGGGGTTAGCAGCAGGCTACAGGGCGATAATAATCACCTCTGAATGGCAAAAGAGCTAGCGCTTAGCATTTTTAGCAGCTAATGCTAATATTGCTCCAGCCTCGGTGCTGGAGAAACTTCAGTGAAGCTCCTTTATTACGCTGCACTTCAGCAACCGATTATAAGGCGCAGTGATGATTTTTAGGAATACGGTTATTTTGACCAGAAAACTATAGATGTGAAAACACTCTAAATCTGCAGCAGTATGTCAATCTTTGTGCCTCCTTGCTCCGTGCACATAGGTTTGCTTGATTTGTCTCTTCATTGTAGCAATCAATTTGAAGAGGACAATTCCTTGGCTGATCCATGATAATATGCATTTGGTTAACAGCTGGAATGGTTGTCTTTTTAAAAAAAATACATGTATCCATAGGCAGATGCAATGCTGGAAGCCTGTGCTGATCATCTTGGAAAACATCCTGCTGGGTTTGAAGGTATTAAAAGTGAAACTGTAATCCGTAAACAGCAGCTGTGCATATGTTTTACTAGCTGTTCCAGGTGGAGCTTTGAGAAGGACGATTCTGTAGCTGGTCCATGATTTTATGCACTTAGTAGACATCTGGAATGGGTTTTTTTGTATAAACAAATGGGCAACAAGGGCTTGAGTCCAGCAGAGTTTGCTGATTCCCTTGCTTTAAGAGACCTACTAACTTGGCAATTAACAGAAATACCTAAACTTGGTAACTTGGTCTAAAAAACCTGTAAAGGCTACTTAGTTTGTGTCGGCAAGTGTTTGCAACTGTTCTGTATACCAATAGGGACTACCAGGAAATTTTGAAATTATGAACTGGTTCATATGGTTAGTAGTTCATATTCTTTTCTTTCTTTTTCTTTTATCTCTTTTTGACTATAAGAAAGCAGCTAAGAAAGAGTAAGACCAGACGTCCCAAAATCCCAAAGTCAGACCTCCTCCTCAGACTCATCAGACGCTCTTCCACCCTCTGTGGTTTTGCTTTTGATGCAAGCCTAATGAACCTTGCTCTCCATCCGTTGTTTGACACTAGTCCTCCTTCTCCTGGGTGACAATCTCCTGTGAGTGCTGGCTAGCAAGTAGCAAAGTCAGTGCACTACTTCCAGGAACTGTCATCATTACAGTGCTGCAGCTCTCAGCTTAGTGGGATTCCTGACTCTCAGTTCTTGCAAGCTCTCATTGATCATCTTCCAGGTCCCCTGATACGATGATAAGTGTGATGAATGCCACGGCGTTGGCCTGATTCCAGATTTCTCACACGTCAAGAACACTCGCCGCCTCTTGTCAGCGGAGCCGGGCTCCGGGAGACGAGGCCACAGGTCAGCATTGATGAAGAGTATATTTGGAGAAGTGGACCTCTGGCGACAAGGATCTCGCTGATTGATTGACTGGTGCTCAGGTAGCCTCAAAGGCAGACAGTGAGAGATGATGCCTTTCAGATCGCCGCCAGTGATAAAGGCGTAGTGAGATTCGGTTGAAGCGGTGGGCGGCCCACTGAGTGATTCATTCCAGTGGACTTGAGGAACAGCTTTGAAGTCCTCACTCTTCTGCAGTCTGCAAATCTAATGATGCAGCTGCGTAGGCTTTCGAGAGTTTGATCCTATCGAGTATCATAACAAAATTGAATGAAGTCGACCCAAGTGTCTGCGGTACCTTATTACAGCTGCTCGGAATGGAGATATGTGTGTTTCGAAGGGGGAGGGGGGGCATGGAAATGAAAGTGTACACTTTCTTACAGAGATCTTTCCACAGAATGAAACAGTTTCTTGGTTCTCATAGTTGGGACTTTCAATCATTACCACCTAATGCACTGTCCACTGTGGATGGTAATGCTTTTTTTTTATTTATTCCAGGTATACACATCCATCTGGCACTTGTTATTAGGTCTCTTTCAAACTTGTCTCAAAGTTGCCTGTTCGATGCAGGATCACCTTTGGGCTTTATTACAGGGACTTTGACAATCCAAAGTTACGTTAATAAGATCCTGCAACCAGTGGCTAAAAACAGGACAGGACAATTCTCGTCCACATACTGCTACCGTCTGAAGGCAGTGCCTTAAAGACACAAATGCTTTGCCTTATGTATGAATTCTACCAGTCAAGTATTAAGGAGCAGTAAAGCCACTTCGCTGAAGCACAGTGTTATAAGGGTGAGTTTTCACTGAAGTTTCTCCAGTAATAAGGCTGGGTGCAGCAGCATTAGCATAAGTCGCTAACCACAGCACTAGCTCTTTCGATGTTCAGAGGTGAGTAAATTGAACTGTAGGTTGCTGTGTTAAAACAAACTACGTGGGACGAACTGCAAGCTGATAGCTCCCTTGTTTACCCAAACACTCAGGGTTCCTCAGTCTAGCGCTATCGGGTGGCATTTACGCCCTGCTAGCGAATGCTGCTGCACCCAGCCTTAGTGCTGGAGAAACATTACTGAAAACACACCCTTAGACAAAATTTTGTAAATCTAAGCTTACTGTACATAAACAGAACAGGATAATGCTCATCCACATATTGCTACCGTCCTAATAGCTCAAAGGCTCATCTTCAAACCTACTCCTATGGGTGGTAAGGCTTTTAATGATGCATTTCCTGGAGCACACATCCATCTGGCCTCTTTCAAACTTGTCTCAAAGTTGCCGTCCAATGCCAGATCACCTTTGGGCTTTATTACAGGTATCTTGACAACCCAAAGTAACATTAATAAGTTCCTTCAACCAGTGACCCAACATTTTCTGAAATGCACACTCGTGTGCACTGTTCCAACAACAGGACAATGCTCATCCACATTCTGCAATCGTCTCAAGGCAGTGCCTTGAAGGCACAAATGCTCTCCCATCTCCAGACCTACCGTTGTGAGTGGTAAGGTCTCTATGATGTGTTCCTGCTACACACTTTTCACTGTGGATGGAGGAATATCAAATGCCCACTCAACTTTGGAAATGGAATGTGAGTACCATCCATCTGGCACTCACCATCAGCCCTCTCTCAAACTCCCAATAGTTCAATACCTCTGGTCAGTGTTCAACCTCACTCACAAGATAACAACCATCGATTCTCCTAGCTGGGAAGTCGCTGGTGGAGTCATCAGTGCCAATTGATTATTGGTAGCGGATCAGTTGATTCGGTTTGCAGGGGAGGGTGCAACAATGGGTTCCCAGGGGCAGCTCTTTAGCACGGCAGTTCCTGGGTTGATGCCACAGTGGGGTTGGGTATGAGTTGGCTTCGGGAACCTGCTGGAAGCTCGTTAATTAACGTCAGTGCCTCAAAAGTGCTCCTTTCCCTGCAAGCCCAGTTAATTTGCAAGGCCAAGAACATCACCGCCATTATGTCGGCAGATTACCCAGGAGGCATCTAGCTTTATCTCATTAAGTACTTAAAGGTGTTGGGTCTGTGCAGCAATGGAGTTTGAGAAAGAAAGAAAGAAAAAAAAGAAAGAAAGAGGCAGAAGAAGTAGACAATTGCAGACGCTGGTTCTGGTCAGCCCAGCATAGCAGAGGTTATAGCTTATAGACTGGAGTAGTGTCTGTGGGGAGCTTGCCAAGGATCTAAAGCTTTTTATAACGTTTTTTTTTTTTTTTTTTTTTCCAATATACCTCGCAGGTGTAGATTTAAAGCAACCTGAGTACTTCCAGAGCAAAGGAAACTACTTACCCCAGGCCTATGAATTCATTACTTCCGTAAAAACACAAGCTTTCTTTTCAGCGTAGGCCGAAGAGCTGTGCACACACTGGTTGTATCGCACATTTTATTCTTGAATGCACTTCCACACTGTCCAGCTCAGCAGGTTTCAGTCTGTCACAGGAGTTTTGTAGCTCACTCCTCTGCCCCTGGAGGACACTTAGACAGAGGTGTGGGTTGGACAGATGGCTGTACTTGTCTGCTCAGGCTGCTGAGGCCTCTTACCTGGCTCAGGGTAGTGGAGAAGAGACAGCTGCTGCCTCGTTCCGCTAAAACTGCGAGGCCACAGCATTGCCATTTACCACATCTAGAGTTAGCAGATGGGAGGACTAGAGGGTCAGAGCATTTGTGAATAGCAGCAGTGTTGGAAAAAAAAAATATTCCAATCAATTCCAAGTGATTCTACTCATGAATAGCATATAAAGAAGTCTCAGCATGATACAACAATATTTATTTACCTTTATACACTTTTAAATGTAGATACACAGACATGCCACGGACAAGTTATAGGATATGGCACTAGTTTCATTCATGTCCCCTGACTTTTGCATGTCCCATGGAAGTTAAGGAATACTGCTCAGATAAGCAGGTAGGGAATATGGTTTTGCATTGAATATGGATGTAATTTCTGCCAGAAATTCTTGTTTGTTCTCAGTCAGTTCTAACCAGACACTGGTCACAATAATCACCCCGGACTGTGCTGTCCACTTTGAGTGGTAATGCCTTCTATGATGTACAGTGGCTTGCAAAACTATTCATATCCCTTGAACTTTTTTTTTTTTTACATTTTGTCACCTTACAACCACAAATGTAAATGTATTGTACTGAGATTTGTTGTGATAAACCAACACAAAAGTAGCACATCATTGTGAAGAGGAATAAAAATAGTACATGGTTTTCAAACTTTTAACAAAATAAAAATCTGAAAAGCATGAAGTGCAACTTTTGCTGCAATTGCAGCTGCATGACTTTTATTTAATTATTTTTAAATTTTCTATCTCCTTTTCTCCACAATTTACAAAGCCAATTACCCAACCCACTCATTAGGACTCCCCCTATCACTAGTAATGCCCCAACACACCAGGAGGGTGAAGACTAGCACATGCCTCCTCCGATACATGTGAAGTCAGCTACCGCCTCTTTTCTAACTGTTGCTGATGCAGCATTGCCGAGTAGCATCACAGCGCTAACACTCGGAGGAAAATGCAGCGACTAGGTTCCGATACATCGGCTCACAGATGCCTTGTGCTGATCAACATCACCCTTTGAAATGAGAACCCACCCAGAGAGAGCAAGGCCAATTGTGCTCTTCCAGGGCTCCGGCAGCTAATGGCAAGCTACATGAACGGTATTCAAACCAGCAATCTCCCTTTCATAGTGACACTCCCAGACTTAGTCTGCTGGACCACTCGGAGCCCAGCTGCAGGACGTTTTTTTATATATATATATTTTTTTATTTGATTAAAATTTATATGTTTAATTTTCATTACACTTTAAAATGATGTGCTGCTTTGTGTTGGCCTATCACTTACAATATCAAGTATGGAGTTGTAAGGTGACTAAATGTGAAAAAGTTAAATGAATACTTTTGCAACCCACTGTATGCCCTTTACACTTGTGAAAAATAAAAACACACTAAAAAAATAAATAGTTTCACAAGATTTTTACTGCTGAAAGAAGCTTTTTTGAAAACATATGTATATATTTTTAAATCTTATTCTAGGGCTCTAATAAGGCCTTGGAAAATGTAATTTACCTATATTTTGACACTGTAAGCTATCACTAGTAGCAGTGCACCTGCTCCTACCTTATGCATATGGAAATCTGCAACAGTAACAGATTGTGATTAGAGTGGAGCTTTATACAGTATTACTGTATGAAGTGTGTTAGTCAGGTTGTCATAAGCAACATAATGGATGTTATATTCCTAACATATGTGTTCAATTAAGAAAAGGAAATAATTTGCAGTGTATAGCTGCACTTTTAAAGAGAACGACAATTATGAACATGTAGACAATGGCTTATGCCAATGGCTGCATATAGTATTCATGATATGGAGCATAAAATAAATCCATTTATGCATCTTCTTAGCCTGTTCCTCTTGGTCCTCTTGGCTCCAGAACCTACCCATTAGGAATGGGGTCATCCATGTCAACAGTTGGATGGAAATACGGTATGTTGATTTGTGCTGATGCATTGCACAGATGGCCGTGCCCGGCTGTGTTCCAAACTGCACACTTCCATACTAAATTGTCTTTTTTAGTGTAAAAATGATATCATGAATTATATTCTGTTTCAGGGATGGTCCGGGAATCAAATTTACTGTAGTCTGTGTTCATTTACTTGTCATTTTTTTTTTTCATCTCTTATTCATTTTCACCTCTTCTCAATCTAAATACCCTGACTATATGGTCTAATTTAATGCTGGCCCACATGTAATGTGTAATGCTGCCCTGCACTCACCTATTTGTAGTTTTTGCATCACTCAATCCTGCTATTCACTCCCTTTCATTTATGCCAACAGCCAAGCCTAGAGTTTATTTGCTTGGCCGCCTTCAAATGGGTTGTATTTCTTTTGATAGGTGCTCAAACTCCAGTCCATAGGCATTCTGAGGTGCACTCCTCTTTAGTTTGTTTTTTCATCTCTTGCTTCAACCAATCAGCTGCCCAGCCATTCTGTTTTTAGTTATTAGTATAAGAACTGTTCAAACTCTTTGCTTAACAAGTTAGATGCATTTATTTACAGTATACTTACTCTCACAAACTACAGAGTGAGTGCTAATTATGACACTAATTGCATTTGATTGTAGTACAGCAGTGTATTGGGGGCTTTTCTACAGTGGTCTTGGGTCACTGGGATTTTATTTGCTGAACTGTTTCAAGAACAGGTGTCAACAAGCAATCAAACGGATGATAGGAGGGCAGAGCCCCCGAGACGCAGCCGCATGCTGTGGGGAGGGTTTGAGGGGGGGCCCGAGTTCCCCCCAGAGGGGAAAAGCCGAGCTCACTGACCGTGAAACTGACAAATGGCTAGCAACGACGTCAGGGGGCTGGACTCGAGCAGTGGGCAGTCAGCCACTGAGCCACATGTGTACTTTCAGCTGAGTTGAGAGTTAATAAGCAGGCAGTTACTATGTGTGCTTAGCACTCGGGCGGACCCTCAGAGTAAACAGCCCACCCACACAAACTTACAAAGAGCAAATCAATGCTGCTTCATTGCCTCGGCTCTGGTGCACCATACACTTGCACACATACCTGCAGTACAGACTCATAGTAAGTTATATCTGAGACAATCTGTAAACATGTTTCATGAATATTAATGATAAGATGACATGGCTCTCCAAACCACAAATCAATGATTGTGGACTGTGTGTGTCTCTCCACTCTTCCTCCAGACTCTGGCCATTGATTTCCAAATGAAATGCAAAATTTACCGATGGTCAGTGATGGGTTGGAGAGACATGTCTGTCATCTGCTGGTGTTGATCCACTGTGTTCTATCAAGTCTAAAGTCAGTGCAGTGTTTTCCCAGAAAATCTTACAGCACTTCATGCTTCCCTCTGCTCACGACTTTTATGGAGATGTGGATTTCATTTTCCAGCAGGACTTTTCTGAGATACTGATTTTTTGGGTTTTCATCGGCTGTAAGCCATAATCATCAACAATAAATAAAAAAAACGGTTTCACATTTTGAACTGAATTACAAAAATAAAGTAACTTTTCAATGATATTCAAAGTTTTTAAGATGCACTAGTATTAACAGGCAAAGCATACCATTTCTTGAGTTCATACTGTCTAAGTAAATGTAAGAATCTCTGCATTTTTCTGCATTTTCATTTTCAATATTGCTACATATTATTGAGTTGCATGTGTATTGCAAAAATGTAATGCTTTTAATGCACACCTTTTTTATGCATTCCCCAGATTTGACCAAAAACACTTCAAATCACACTTGCAAACATCAGATATCCACTTAAGCATTGGATTATTCATTGGATTATTTATATCGCATCATTGCTTAATTCTTGTATGAAACCAAGGACAGCCAGTGTGCATTGAAACAGAGCTACATCATTCTAGAGAAAAGAGACCATGCAAATTACCACCTGTAGTCCTTCAGGAAATGAGGAACACGGCAAAATTACCCTCCAGCCATAAACCAGCGATGTGACTTTGATTCACCTCCGAGAATCAAGCCCTGATATTGGCTAATTAAACGCCCAGAGATGCTATTTATAGGGAGTTTCGCTCTATCAAGACCAGCACAGCCCTGAAGTGGTGAGAGCGCGAGGTATGACTCAGCTGTTCTCCTGCAGCACGTCGTATATATTGTGCGGGTTTTTTGGGAGGGAGCGTGTCAGCCACCGGCTGCCCTTGAAGTGCTGTTATATTTAGCACTTGATCCACAGAGCTGATAAATACGCATCTGATAGGCGAGTTATTGTTCTTCTGCTGGACGTCTAAAAAGCTGAGTTCTGTCTCTTTTTATATCACTCCGCGTCTTAAGATGCAGAGCTGCAAGCTGCCCCAGATACACACGCGATTTACGCAAAATAAATGATGACAGCGTTTCATTTTGCAGTTCCTCCTCAGTGCCTAATCCGCTTTTTGGACCGTCCTATTAAACAGATATGCTATCTCACTGTTTCTCTCTCTCTCTCTCTCTCTCTCTCTCTCTCTTTCTTTCTTTTTTTTCAGATTAACCATTCACGCTGAGTGCCCCATGCATCTAGAAGATTTTCCCATGGACGCCCATGCCTGCCCACTCAAGTTCGGAAGCTGTAAGTGTTTTAAGTCTTTACGATCTCTCTCTCTCTCTCTCTCTTTCTTTACTTCCTTCTTTATTAGGCACAGTTTAGATTCACTTAATACTGCAGCTGGTGCACTTTAAATGAATATAGCCTTCTATACACCATGCTAGTGTTGGGTGGTATACCGGTTCATCAGGTATACCAGAGGGGAAATAAAAACTGGTATGCATTTTTCACATACAACCATACCACTAGAGGTGCTGTGGAGAGTTGTGTAGAACAGCACCACCAAAGAAGCACATACAGCTTGTTAGCTAACGCTAACCAGTTAGCATAACAAGCTAGCGCACTGAAGTGATGGTAGCTCAGCTCTGTAAAGTCAAACGCTCCGTCCTGTCTGGAGAAAAATGAGAACAGCAATTTATCTGAGGAGCTCCTGCTGCTGTTCCTCACTGTATGAATGTTTTTTGTATCCAAGTAAAATAGAAAAACAACAACAAACAGCAACTAGATTGCAGTTCCTGCAGAAACTGCGAGTGTGATTGCAGTGCTGGCTGGTATCTGCTAAGGTGTTGCTAAGGTGTTGCTATGGTATCCGGGGTGGTTGCTAAGATGTTGCTAGGTGGTTGCTAAGCTGTTGCTAGGCGGTTGCTAAGGTGTTGCTATGGTATCTGGGGTGGTTGCTAAGGTGTTGCTAGGTGGTTACTAGGTGGTTGCGAAGGTGTTGCTAGGTGGTTGCTAAGGTGTTGCTAGGCGGTTGCTAAGGTGTTGCTATGGTATCCGGGGTGGTTGCTAAGGTGTTGCTAGGTGGTTGCTAGGGTGTTGCTAGGCGGTTGCTAAGGTGTTGCTATGGTATCCGGGGTGGTTGCTAAGGTGTTGCTAGGTGGTTGCTAGGGTGTTGCTAGGCGGTTGCTAAGGTGTTGCTATGGTATCCAGGGTGGTTGCTAAGGTGTTGCTAGGTGGTTGCTAGGTGGTTGCTAAGGTGTTGCTAGGCGGTTGCTAAGGTGTTGCTAGGCGGTTGCTAAGGTGTTGCTATGGTATTTGGGGTGGTTGCTAAGGTGTTGCTAGGTGGTTGCTAGGTGGTTGCTAAGGTGTTGCTAGGCGGTTGCTAAGGTGTTGCTATGGTATCCGGGGTGGTTGCTAAGGTGTTGCTAGGTGGTTGCTAGGTGGTTGCTAAGGTGTTGCTAGGCGGTTGCTAAGGTGTTGCTATGGTATCTTGGGTGGTTGCTAAGGTGTTGCTAGGTGGTTGCTAGGTGGTTGCTAGGGTGTTGCTAGGCGGTTGCTAAGGTGTTGCTATGGTATCCGGGGTGGTTGCTAAGGTGTTGCTAGGTGGTTGCTAAGTGGTTGCTAGGGTGTTGCTAGGCGGTTGCTAAGGTGTTGCTATGGTATCCGGGGTGGTTGCTAAGGTGTTGCTAGGTGGTTGCTAGGGTGTTGCTAGGCGGTTGCTAAGGTGTTGCTATGGTATCCGGGGTGGTTGCTAAGGTGTTGCTAGGTGGTTCCTAGGTGGTTGCTAAGGTGTTGCTAGGCGGTTGCTAAGGTGTTGCTATGGTATCCGGGGTGGTTGCTAAGGTGTTGCTAGGTGGTTGCTAGGTGGTTGCTAAGGTGTTGCTAGGCGGTTGCTAAGGTGTTGCTATGGTATCCGGGGTGGTTGCTAAGGTGTTGCTAGGTGGTTGCTAGGGTGTTGCTAGGCGGTTGCTAAGGTGTTGCTATGGTATCCGGGGTGGTTGCTAAGATGTTGCTAGGTGGTTGCTAGGTGGTTGCTAAGGTATTGCTAGGCGGTTGCTAAGGTGTTGCTATGGTATCCGGGATGGTTGCTAAGGTGTTGCTAAGTGGTTGCTAGGTGGTTGCTAAGGTGTTGCTAGGCGGTTGCTAAGGTGTTGCTATGGTATCTGGGGTGGTTGCTAAGGTGTTGCTAGGTGGTTGCTAAGGTGTTGCTAGGCGGTTGCTAAGGTGTTGCTATGGTATCCGGGGTGGTTGCTAAGGTGTTGCTAGGTGGTTGCTAGGTGGTTGCTAAGGTGTTGCTAGGCGGTTGCTAAGGTGTTGCTATGGTATCCGGGGTGGTTGCTAAGGTGTTGCTAGGTGGTTGCTAGGGTGTTGCTAGGCGGTTGCTAAGGTGTTGCTATGGTATCCGGGGTGGTTGCTAAGGTGTTGCTAGGTGGTTGCTAGGGTGTTGCTAGGCGGTTGCTAAGGTGTTGCTATGGTATCCGGGGTGGTTGCTAAGGTGTTGCTAGGTGGTTGCTAGGTGGTTGCTAGGGTGTTGCTAGGCGGTTGCTAAGGTGTTGCTATGGTATCCGGGGTGGTTGTTAAGGTGTTGCTAGGTGGTTGCTAGGTGGTTGCTAGGGTGTTGCTAGGCGGTTGCTAAGGTGTTGCTATGGTATCCGGGGTGGTTGCTAAGGTGTTGCTAGGTGGTTGCTAGGTGGTTGCTAGGGTGTTGCTAGGCGGTTGCTAAGGTGTTGCTATGGTATCTGGGGTGGTTGCTAAGGTGTTGCTAGATGGTTGCTAGGTGGTTGCTAAGGTGTTGCTATGGTATCCAGGGTGGTTGCTATGGTGTTGCTAAGTGGTTGGTAGGTCACTCCTAAGCAGTTGCTAGGTGGTTGCTAAGGTGTTGCTATGGTATCCGCGGTGGTTGCTATGGTGTTTCTAGGTGGTTGCTAGTTGATGTATATGCATAAATTTGATTAAATGGTGTTTGCACGTTGCTACGCAACGTGCAAATACATCAATCAGCTATGCACGCTAGGTTGCTCTGGCCGTTCGGGGGTGTCCAAACTTTTGACCCGTGGCTCCATTACACACAGTACTGGGGCTCTGGGGTGTCCAAACTTTTGACCCGTGGCTCCATTACACACAGTACTGGGGGGCCGGGGTGTCCAAACTTTTGACCCGTGGCTCCATTACACACAGTACTGGGGGGCCGGGGTGTCCAAACTTTTGACCCGTGGCTCCATTACACACAGTACTGGGGGGCCGGGGTGTCCAAACTTTTGACCTAACGCTGATTTATCCCATAGCTGCTCCATACACTCACATTACTGGAGTTCTAGCTACCTGTCCTTCGATCTAGCTGCCGTCCTCCGATTGGCCCCATTCATTCCAATGGGGCCACTTCGTACGACAATTGTACGAAATCCGTACGACGTAACTTTTCGTAACGCATATTTTCGGAAAGAGCTCAATAAGTTCTACAGGTCCTCAATTGGTTTCATCTTCGTATTTCAAAAATTGCGACGTCCACGGGCGTGCAAAGTTCTGCCCATTCATTTTCAATGGGCAAAAAAACGCGTACTTACGAAGTTTTTACGAAAAACGTAAGTCCGATCGGAAAGCTGTATACAAGCCCACCATTCCCGATATGGACGCACGTTTTCTCTTTTGAACGAAGTCGATATTTCGAAAACTGCGGCACTAGTTAACCGGACAAAAAACAGGTGGAATAATAATAATAAGAAGAAGAAGAAGAAGAATAAGACTTAAGAAGAACAATACTGTGATTGCATTACTGCAATCACACTAATTATTCACTCAGAAAAAGATTAATGGAATTGCACAATGGATAGCTTCACTCATGTCCTCTGGAGGTTGTTGCTAATGACACTTTGTTGAGTTGTTTTTCTTTACAGCATTCACAATGTTTCTGCTGTGGTTTTCCTTGGTTTACCTGTTCATCCCCTGTCATTTAGTACACCAGTGATGACTGTCTTCTTCAGGACATTCCAATCAGTGTTCTGGCTATGGACAGTATTTGTGCTCTAATAGTTCTGATTGTTTTTCCATGTTCTCTCAGCTTCACAATTGCTTCTTTTTTAATCCATAGACAGTTCTCTGGTTTTCATGTTGGTTACTCCTCTGACTATAAATGCTTAGTCTGCACAGATAAACAAAAATCTAAAACTGAGCTCTGTTTATTGTTTAAATAATTAATGTATCAGGACACACCTGGAAAACAAAACACACCTGCAAATCACATGTTCCAATACTTTTGCTCACAATAAAAATGGGTGGGTTCAGACAGAAGGTAAACTGTGTATTAGATCCAGATACCTGGAAACAAAGGCTGAAATGTTAATCTGTTGCCTCATATTAATATTATATAATATAGTCAAATTCATACGTTTTGTTTTGTCTTCAAAAATAAAGGGATTGACGTCACTGTTCAAATACTTTTGGACATACATAAAGCTCTGGAAAAAATAAGAGACCACTTAAAAATGAAGAGTTTCTTTGACTTTACCAAATTGAAAAACAAAAATGGATGATCACAAGCCATCAAACCAAACTGAACTGCTTGAATGTTTGCACCAGGAGCAGAATGAATTATCTAAAAACAGTGTGTAAGACTGGTGGAGGAGAACATGCCAAGATGCATGAAAGCTTTGATTAAAAACCAGAGTTATTCCACCAAATATTGATTTCTGAACTCTTTATCCTTTATGAATATGAACTTGTTTTCTTTGCATTATTTGAGGTCTGAAAGCTCTGCATCTTTTTGTTAATTCGGTCATTTCTCATATTCTGCAAATAAATGCTCTTTGGGCCACAATTATAGCCTGAATGGAAGAAAATATATAGGGAAATATCTCATATACCTCCTTTCTGTATGGGCAGTTGTAAATCTGGGGCGCGTTTAACATTCAGGGGATGTGATATGGCATAGTTTCACTCTTTTTAGTGTAACAGTTTGAATAATTACTCAGGACTGGCAGTCACCGGCTTCATAGCCCTTAATTGTTCAATTTCATCGCTCTGCCCCGTCAAGTTTTTGGACTGAACTAATTCCGCTAATGATACTAAAAGGTTACCACGACAGTTCAGATAACAAGAGCTACTCATACAACCTTGCTTTTGATCTGAGCGTGCAAATCTCAGCGAGCAGAGCAGAGCAGTGTCCTGCAGAAACCTTTTTAGCGGCCTAAAACGTCAAGCCAGATCAGACTCCAAGAAACTCACAGGCCTTCTAACCGTAAGACATGTCTGCTTTTCATTTACAACAGCGGACAAGATATAAACGACAATCTTTAGCCTGTTTCTCAGTGGCTAGAGGCCAGACTTATTCAGAAGCGGTTTGATTTAGCTCAGTCTGCATTCTTGCTGAAATTGTAATGAGTCTGGAGAATGCAGACGTGACAGATCTGTCTGATGCATGTTTTCATGTCGGCTGCAGATTATCGAGCTCCTTGGCAGCAGATAAAAGATACGTAATCTATGGCCGCCTCCACATATAGAGCTTTTTTCTTATTGGCATAGCTAATTAGCAAAAAAAGACCATCCTCGATTGTGTTTAAATATAGATTGCATAGATCTGATCATACACAGATAATGCACACTCGCATCGTGAACAGCTGAGGAAATAAAGTAGCTGTATTTACAGTCATGCATGATAAAATCTGCTGTAAATAGGGCTGTAATATTTTTGTGCTCTTTTAAAAGGAAAATATTAGGGTATTTGATCTTCATTTGGACAGATTTGAAAAATTAATGTGGGACAGTGGACTAGTATCGTGTCCAATGACCTAATGAATCTAATATAATTAGAATTTACAATCAGATGCACCACATCAGCTACTTGATTTGTTTATTACAATGTAGCTAAAAATAATTTTGGAGGAGCCTGTCTTGTTACTCCATGACCAGGTTCAAAGATCCCTCTGAGGTCTTCAGAACTATGGTTGTAGATGCTTTCCCACATGAGTCTGGGAAAGTTTTAGAGCCCTTCACACCCTGCACAAGGTGCCTTGCAATGCCTATTGCTATCTTACACCCCGCCAACAGTCCATTTTCACGCCTTGTGCCTGCATCGTTTAAATAGCAAAGGTGCTTGTGGATATACAGTATCTATTTCGATGGGTGTGGTGGTCTCAAAATGAGGTGTGTTCAGGTAAAGTTCTGGTGTATTGCTATCTTGGCAACAGAAAACTCAGGTGCACCACTTACTTAAAACAAACCTAGACCACGGTTTGAATAACGGGGGTATTGGAGGGGTCAGACTATTGTTTTTACCCCTTTAGGGGTGGTGGAAGTCTTTTTTGGGAGAAATAAAGACTTCCACCATCCCTAAAGGGGTAAAAAAAATAGTTTAGGGGCGTCAAAACATTTAAATATGTTTCTTACATATATGTTAAGTACTACAAAAACAATGCAGTATTTATGCCTGGAAGAATATTGTGATACAATTTCAAACCACAAAGTGGATCATACCATTCCATGTTAATAAGCATTCCTTTCTTTTACCTGCCTGCTGCTTCATTATTGGTCAGGTGACTTACATCTAAGTTAAGGTACGCACGCTGCTCAAGCTACAGCATTACATTTAAGTAGTTTGTTATATACTTAGCTTTCTTAAATATGCATTTTTCCTTACATAAAAAACTCTAATAAATTTGCTGTCCCACCTTAAATGCTGCTAATTTACCATCCCGCCATTTGAAAAAAACGTCAGACAGGTCAGTCTCTTTTGCTGAGAAGCGTTGGAAATGTCCACATCGATAGCTGCACCCCTAAAATAGCAATCCAACCAATCAGTCAGAACGCACTTGTCTCTTAAAGGAAATAGCAAGTGACACGCTGATTGGTTTATTGAATTTATTGTAAAACACACACAAAACAAACACATGATTAATTAATACATAAAGAGAACTAATAAATGCCATTAATACATTTTCGCAAGGCATACTTTTCCCTTCGTTACGATAGCAAAGACACACTGACACTCTCTAAATCAACCTGTGCAGTGCATCATTATTAATGGCTTGCCTATAGATTGATTAAATCAAGCCCTTAGACTCTTAATAATATTGAATATTAACCCTTAGAACACTGCGGACGTATTTTCTGTCCAAAATCCCTTCACACATAAACATAATCCATGTATGGTTAGAAAGGGCAGAACTTACTCTTTTTAAAAATAATAATGACATCCCAGTGCGGTAAAGCATCTACAAGAATAGAGAATACATTGAGAAAAACACCTAAAAAAGTGAGATCTCCTTCCCCAACCAATATTATTCACCTTTAGTGATTCAAACATATTTATATGATGTTTCAAACCAAATTATATCAGTAAATGACTTAAAAGTGTGCACAGAAAAAGTGTGAAACTACCTGCTTTACTGAAACTAAAGCTAGGTATGCTGTGCACTACTTTATATAATTTTTATTTTACTTGTACATTTTTACTAAGTAGTTATTTTGCACTATTTTTTATGTATTTAGACTAAAAAGTTTACATTTTTGTATATTATATAGTTTTCTTTGTGTGTCCTGATCAAAATACTGAAGGGCACAGGCTGCTGTGAGTGTCAGGTTTTTAGTTTTTATCTACATGTATCCTAGAGGTGTGATTATCAAGACCAATAAATCCGCCTGATTCTGTTTCTCCATGTATTCTGTCAAAGTAATAATACCCCATGTAATGAACTATATATCATCAATATTCTTATGTTTTTAAATCATATACACTCTAGTCTAACCATTTTTGAAAAGATATCTTAGGTGTGAATATATTTAAAGTCTATACATTTAAAAATAAAAAAAATAAAAAATTTAAAAAAAACAGGCGCTTGGTAAAATTTTGACCAAAACATGATCAGTTCCAGGAAAACATAACAATTCTGCTTCCTTTTACATTTTAAATTATTATATTTTTGAGCAGCCATATGGCTTCTGGAGTAAAAGAGATCATGGCATGTGACTGTCTGATATAACTACTGTGTTATAAGACCTAAAAAAGAGGAACTGACAAAAACGAAGAGAAAAAAAACACACTAAAACAGCCTAGGGTTCAAAGGGTTAAATAGAATGAACTAAAAAAGTGTATTTGTTCAAATATTAAAAAAAAAAAAGATGTCTTAATCACATTGTTTTGTAATGTTTAGCGAATATCTTGAAGCACCTGTATTTATATGAATAACTACACACAAAAAGAGCAGACAAATTAAATGGCTACCAATTAATTAAACAGTGTACGATTCAGATCCCTAGACTGAGCATAATGTATGAAGTAGTGAGTTCTGAAACTGAGAGCATTTTCACCAGAAAAAAAAACATACATTTATATTAATAACATATCCACAGACACCAGAGCGCTTTTCTAAAATATCCTCCACCACCGTCAGCACCGTGAATAAAACAAAAGCCGTTCAGCGGCCCCTCGCCCCTCGCCCACCCACCCCTGCACTACCGATAGGCTCGGCTCGGGGGTCCGATCTCATCTGATTTCAGCGCCTGTCATTAAAAAATGACCTGAAAAGACAGCGAACAATCGGCTCCTTAACACAGGCACCGTACAGTTGGCAGGTAATTAGCAGCTTTTGTTAAACGCTCCCAATGATGAGCGCCTCCCCCTCTCCCTCCCTCCCTCCCTCCACTCTCCTAATCACTCTCTATTCCGCTCTGCTCTCGCGCTCTGCCCATCAAAGTGCGCTCAGTGTGTGCAATCACATGCTCCTTTTTTCCTTTTTTTTATATACTCTCACAACTCTCGACTCGAAAAATCTGTGAAGCGAAGTGAAGGACCGTTTTTTTTTTTTTTTTCATTTCTTGGCTGAATATTGATGGCGATAGTTTTCCTTTTTCTTCCACAGGGTCTTATAAATGCAGCTTATTTTTTTTATGAAGGAACTTCAGAGAGAGAGAGAGAGAGGAAAATATGCTTTTCACAGAGGCGCTTCTTTATTCTAATTTTGTTTGGAGAAGTTGAGTGATGAAGGTAAACTAATGCAGAGGTTTTCAACTCCAGCAAACTCACTGCTTTAAATACATTATTTAAAAAAAACCTTAAACCTCTGATACAGCACATGAAGGGCTTTAGGAGCCTTGTCTTTTATATCGCATCATCTGCAATACTTTAACTTGCAAGACTTAAATTAAACTTTATCTTGTTAAAATATGCACCATATTACTTATTTATTACTCACATACAGGGGTTGGACAATGAAACTGAAACACCTGTCATTGTAGTGTGGGAGGTTTCATGGATTAATTGGAGCAGCCTGGTGGCCAATCTTCATTAATTGCACATTGCAGCAGTAAGAGAAGAGTGTGAAGGTTCAATTAGCAGGGTAAGAGCACAGGTTTGCTCAAAATATTACAATGCACACAACATTATGGGTGACATACCAGAGTTCAAAAGAGGACAAATTGTTGGGGCACGTCTTGTTGCCGCATCTGTGACCAAGACAGCAAGTCTTTGTGATGTATCAAGAGCCACGGTATCCAGGGTAATGTCAGCATACCATCAAGAAGGACCAACCACATCCAACAGGATTAACTGTGGACGCTGTAAGAGGAAGCTGTCTGAAAGGGATGTTCGGGTGCTAACCCGGATTGTATCCAAAAAACTTAAAATCACGGCAGAGTTCAATGTGCACCTCAACTCTCCTGTTTCCACCAGAACTGTCCATCGGGACAATAAATTAAACCTGATTAAAGTACACATTCCAGACCTTAAAGGAGAAATCTGTTGTGAAATGAACTTTGGTCATAGTGAAACATGATAACAAGTACAAACTTTTGGATTCTGAAATACAGCGCTTTTAGACTAGATTTAGTGATAGGGGCATAGTGTTACCCATGCAAAGAAATGTCTAATTTTACACCAGTAATAAGCTTAAAGTAGTTCCACACTTCACTGGTAGAATTTCAGGGGCCTTACATTTGAAATGAGATGCTGAGAACTTTGAAATTGCACTGGTAGTTTATCAAAAAGGTCTATTTATACACATCGTTGCTGTTCAATGAAAAACACTTATCTCTAAAACAGCAACTTTACAGGAGAGAGAGACTTTATTGGACAGCGAACTTAAAATTAAGTAATTTTATGTCAACTGAGGAGGACAAATAAATAAGTAGGATAGGGGAACATCTTGCAAAATTAATATGGTGAAAATGCATGAATTATAGTTATTGCTGAAAATATTTCCATAATATTCCTGCATTTCTACAGAATTCTACCTATTCTTTCTTGCTTGTCACTCAAATTTTTGGGAATATCAAGCGCACTTAAAATTCTTTAATTTTCCCAAAAATCATCAGTGTGCCTTATGTTCTTATACACCTATGTGTGAACTTTACCAGTCAGGTTGTAAGGAGCAGTAAAGCCACACTTGTACAAAGTTTCAAAGTTTCTCCAAGATAACTACTGTATTTACTGTAAATACTGTAAATTAACGGAAGCACTTTAAAAGGTAACATGGTGACACACTTTTGCTCACTTCCATGTAGGAATAGGAAGAGGAAACCTAACTTTTAACAATAAACAGATCTAAATAAAGAATAAAACAATATTGCTGTTCCCTTAAATGAGCTGCTGGTGTACCTTCACAGCGTGAGCGTGCAGGTCAGTATTCTCTGCTGAGACACACAAAGTGTCACACTGTTAAGATAAGAACGTGCCAAAGTCAGAGCTCCCCCGGCTCTTAATGGAATTTGAAGTGACATGCTGATTGTTTTATTTCATGTTACACTCAAAAAATACCCATGATTAATTAAAAGAATTAATTAGTACATGCCTTTTACGTGTTTTAAGCCGCACAAGGTATTTTTTGCGCCCTCACGATACCAAAGAAACACAGACATGCCCTAAATTCAGCTCAATTCATTTGACCGCTGAGCTATAGATCACTAAAATAGGGCCCCTTCAATTCAATAATCTTGTGAAGTCATTTTTATTCAAAAGCAAAATGCTAGAAAGTAGGCGTGTGACCATATTTCTCGTCAGGCTTAAACCTGTCTCACGGTGCAAAAAAACTGTTAAGTGTGGACTTTTTAAGAGGGATCTGGCAACCCAGTAGCGATAGCGTTAGAGTATGATGGCTGAGCAGTGAGAGCAGCTCTCAGCAAAAGAGGAAAATTCAGGCATTTGCATAGAAGACGCTTCTGCTACTTTTAAGTTGTTTGTCTGGCTGCATTTTGGCTCCAGTGGAAACAATAAACGGTAACAGAGTGACCAACAAGACACAAACCATATGTAAATACTGTAAGTAAATCCTACACGTGACTGTTTCATAGGCAGGTGTACTAATCCCTTAGCTCTGTACTGTACTTAAAAAAAGAGTTCTGTCTTTAGATGCACTTTAAGCACAGTCTCAATATGACTGGTTATGGTTATGCAGAGTTAAATTGCAAGAGATTTAGGAGAAAAAAACACAAACCATAGGCTTAATATGACTGGTTGTGGTTCGCACTTATTGTTTGCTCTATATAAGACCTAGAAAAGTTTTATTTTTATTTATTTTTCTTATTTCTATTTCTTTTTAAATCAATGTGTGAGAGAAACCAGTCTGTTAAGTGTGCGTTATATGATTTTGTCAAATAAAACTCTAGTTTTCAAGCCATTTTTCATTTTCGACGTTTTCTTTAAAATTTTATTTTTAAATCTCGTCTCGCCTCGTTCTCGTGAACCCAGTATCGTGTCTCGTCTCGTCTCGTGATATTAGTGTCTCGTCACACCCCTACTAGAAAGCTTCTGTTCCTTTATCCCATGTTAACTCCAGCAGAATAATAAAAAAAAAGAGTAATCATTGAAGGCAAAACAGAACTTAAGCTGCTGTCTCTGATTGCAGTGTGTGGGACATACATTAAAACATTAAATGTCAGAATTAAATGCGCTGACCATGAGGAGTCTAGTGGAGCGCTGGCTGAGTCTGCCCCATCATTTTATCACAGCATAATTAAATATATAATAAACGACAAATATATCTGTCCTTTCGACATTTCTGATGTCAAGGTTTAATGTAAGAAATGCACTTATTATTTTATTTATTTATTCAGTTATTTTTTTTTAGTTATAATATAAACAGGCATGTACATACAAAACAGTCAAATTGATTATTGCCACCATTCCTGTCATGACCGATCCCAGTCTTTCCAGTGTTTAACCAGTAAAAATCAATATTAAACTCATCAATATTCTTTATATTCTTCCTGCCAATGTTAACAGCCAGAGAAAAAGAAGCCAGAGATGCTGTGGAACTAAACGGCATGATTTATTATTATGCAAGCTCCAGCATTTTAAGAAGCTTCTATTTTTATGGAGTTCTCAATATTATGTGTGTTAAGATCTTCTAGTTTTGTTTTCTCTTTGGGAAGCTTTAGTGAATCCATCTCCAGCACCAGTGCGCTACTCTTGGCACCCTCGGTAAGACAGCTGTGTGTTATTTACTGCAGAAGATGAATGTGTTTTTTTTTACTGCATATTGGCAAAGGAGAGAGGAACATAAACAACTCACATTTCATATATCCTCTCTCTGTATCTCAGCGAGGGGTGGACCAGCTTCCTGACCCGACCCCTCTCGTTTCTGGTTTTATATCCACATGATTCTGTGCTTTTTAGGGCACACCGTAAGCCTGAATAAATTTAATTTACTTACATTTTTTTTTTTTTTAAGAAAACCAGTTGCCTTTAAGGGTAACTGAACTCCATGATTTTAGCTGACTCCAACCTCAGCTCAAATTTAAAAAATGAAAAAAAAAAAAAAAATGGGAGAGGTAGTTTGGGAGGGGCACTGGGTGATGTATGGGTTTAGAGGTGGGCAGAACTGGTAACTAGTTACTTTTATAGTGGAAAAACTCAGTTAGTAACTCGGTTACTTTTTTGGAGAAGTAACTAGTAACTATAACTAATTACTTTTTCAAAATAACGTGCCCAACACTGGTGAACATAATGGCAGCATTTAAGGTGGAACTTGTGTGACTAGTGAACTAGTGAGCCTTTAGCATCAAAATACTGCTTAGCTATCAAACAAATAAATGTAAGAAATAAGAGAATTTCCAGTAGATAGATAGAGATAGATAGATAGATACTTTATTGATCCCCGAGGGGAAATTCTTGACATCCAGCAGCAGGTGTGTATAGTACACAAAGTTACAAAAAGATAAAAAAAAAATATAAATGATACATATAAATACAACAAAATAAAAAATAAAATGAAATTATAAAAGTACAGTCTTTAGTGTGTGTGTGTGATGTAAAATGGAGGTAGTGCAGTTGAACACAATAGACAGCGAACACCAGTTGATGTGCATAAAGTAAGGATAAGGATAAACTGATGTCCGCCATACAGAAAGTGCAAATACAGTTATATAATAATTTAAATTTAGCAGTGCAAATGATACGTAAACAGTAGATGAATGAACTAGTGAATGAACTACTAGTGCAAAATAGGGTAGAACTATAAGAATAGTGTTATGGGCATCAGCAAGATAGTGTGACCATAGATGGGGGTATGTCCATGGTGTGGCCAGAATTGCTGGAAAGAAAAGGTGTCACAGAGTCTTCAGTTTGCTGTGCTGAGATGAGTTGAAAAGTCTTATGGCCTGAGGGACAAAAGACTTTCGAAGTCTGTCTGTGGAGCAGGACTGGGACAGCAGTCTGCCGCTGAATGAGCTCCTCTGCCTGGTGATGGTGCTGTGCAGAGGGTGGTGAACATTGTCCATGATGTTCAGCAGCTTGCTGAGGGCTCTCCTCTCTGCCAGTGGTGTTAAGGACTCCAGCTCTAGTCCCAACACAGAACCAGCTTTCCTCACCAGCCTGTTCAGTCGTCCAGCGTCCCTCTTGCTGATGCTGCCTCCCCAGCACACTACAGCGTAAAAGAGGACGCTGGCTACCACAGACTGGTAGAACATCAGCAGGAGTTTCTGGCAGATGTTAAAGGACCCAAGCCTTCTGAGGAAGTACAGTCTGCTCTGGGCCTTCCTGTAGAGGGAGTCAGTGTTCACTGACCAGTCCAGCCTATCGTCCAGGTGCACACCAAGGTATCTGTAGGACTTGACCACTTCCACATTGACCCCCTCGATGGAGATTGGCTGCTGAGCAGAGGGCCTGGACCTTCTGAAGTCTATGCACATCTCCTTGGTTTTGGAGATGTTCAGCTGTAGATGGTTCGTTTTGCACCACACCACAAAATCCTCAACCAGGGTTCTGTACTCCCTCTCATCACCATTACGCACACACCCCACGATTGCAGTGTCGTCAGAGAACTTCTGCATGTGGCATGACTCCGAGTGGTATTTGAAGTCTGATGTGTACAGTGTGAACAGGACTGGAGAGAGAACAGTCCCCTGTGGTGCTCCTGTGCTGCTGATCACTGTGTCAGAGGAGCAGTCCCTGATCCTGACATGTTGTGGTCTCCCAGTAAGGTAGTCAGTGATCCAGGTGACCAGGTGCATGTCCACCTCCATCTTCATCAGCTTGTCTCTCAGCAGTAGGGGCTGTATGGTGTTGAAGGCACTGGAGAAGTCGAAGAACATGACCCTCACAGCACCTCCCCCCTTGTCCAGATGAGAGTGAGCTCTGTGCAGAAGATAGAGGATGGCATCTTCCACTCCCACCTTTTCACGGTACGCAAACTGCAGTGGGTCCTCAGCATGGTGGACCTGAGGTCTGAGGTGGTCCAGCAGCAGTCGCTCCATGGTCTTCATCACGTGAGATGTCAAAGCAACCGGCCTGTAGTCATTCAGCTCCTTCGGGTGTGCCTTCTTAGGAACTGGAACGAGGCAGGTTGTCTTCCACGTGGCAGGAACTCTCCCTAGACGCAGACTCAGGTTAAACACATGTTGGAGGGGCTCACCCAGTTGAACAGCACAAGCCTTGAGCATTCTGGGGCACACTCTGTCCGGGCCAGCTGCCTTCCTGGGGTGAAGTCTCCTCAGCTGTCTCCTGACTTGGTCTGCAGTAAAGGTTGGTGGACTGGAGGAGCTGATTTGTCTGCTAGCTGATAGTGTTGATGGTGGTGACGATGATGATGAAGAAGATGGTGGGGGTGAGGGTGATGGTGGTGATGATGATGATGAAGAAGATGGTTGGGGTGAGGGTGATGGTGGTGATGAAGATGGTGGAGGTGAGGGTGATGAAGATGATGATGGAGGAGAGGGTGGTGGTGGTGGTGGTGGTGAAGATGGAGGTGAGGGTAATGGTGGTGATGATGATGATGATGATGATGATGATGATGATGAAGATGGTGGAGATGGAGATGATGATGGTGGTGGCGGTGGAGATGGAGATGATGGTAAAGCTGCAGGGGGGTAGAAGGAGGGGGCAGCAGGAGCAGGACAGTCAAACCTGTTGTAAAAGTTGTTAAACTGGTTTGCTCTGTCCACACCCCCATCTGCTGGGTTGCCGCTGTTGTTCTTGCACCCAGTGATGGTTTTCATCGCACCCCAGACTTCCTTCGTGTTGTTATCTTGCAGCTTTCTTTCCACCTTTTTCCTGTAAGACTCCTTGGCCTCTTTAAGACGTACCTTGAGTTCCCCCTGTACGCGCTTCAGCTCTACCAGGTTTCCATCTTTGAACGCCCTCTTCTTTTGGTTGAGGAGGTCCTTGACGGTGCTGGTAATCCAAGGTTTGTTGTTTGGAAAGCAGCGTACAGTCTTTGTGGGAACAACAACATCCATACAGAAATTCAAGTAGTCTGTAACACAGTGAGTCACCCCCTCAATGTCCTCGCCATGTGGGTGCAGCAGCACGCTCCAGTCAGTGGTGTCATAGCAGTCCCTTAGGGCTTCCTCTGCTTCAGGAGACCAGACTCTGAATGGGCGTGTGGTAGTGGGCTGCCTCAGTACCAGTGGTTTGTACTGAGGCTGTAGGAAGACCAGGTTGTGATCTGATCTCCCCAGCGGTGGTAGTGGAATAGCCCTGTATGCATCCCTCACATTAGCATACAGCAAGTCTATGGTTCTGTTCTTCCTGGTGGGACAGTCCACAAACTGGAAAAAGGCAGGCAGTGTAGAGTCCAGCGTTACGTGATTAAAATCACCAGTAATCACATAGAAGGCGTCAGGGTGCTGTGTCTGCAGCGCTGCGACGGTGGAGTGGATGACGTCACACGCCGCCTGTACGTCCGCTCTCGGCTGAATGTAAACACAGACGAGGATCGCATGAGAGAGCTTCTGCGGCATGTAATAAGGTCGGAGACTCACCGCTAACAGTTCAATATCCCGACAGCAGATCACCTCCTTAACGTTTACATGTCCAGGGTTGCACCATCTGTTGTTAATGAAAAGCGCGATTCCCCCACCTTTCCGTTTCCCGCATAGCGCCGGGTCCCTATCCCCTCTCACTGTAGAGAAGCCGGGTAGCTCCACGTTAGCATCTGGCGTGTCGGGGGTGAGCCAGGTCTCGGTGAAACACAGCACGCTACACTCCCTGTAGAGCTTCTGATTCTTCACCAGACACGCTAGCTCGTCGGTTTTGTTGGTCAGTGAGTTGACATTCCCCATAACCACCAACGGAACTGAGGGTTTGTACCTCCAGCGCTTCTCCGTACTCTTAGCCTTTAGCTTAGCCTTTAGCTTAGCTCCGGCCCTACAGCCTCGGTAATTCCTCCTTAGTTCCCCCGGTATTGTGTGGACAATGCCCCCACGTCCCGCGGGTCGAAGGGCCAGCAGTTCTTCACGGGAATAAACACGATATTCCTCGCTGTTTACACTAAAAATATCCTTAGGATATAAATAAGATGCACACTAGACGTGTGTAGTAGCACAGAGACGATAAATAAACGTAAAAATCTCGAAAAAACACACAAAGGAGACGGAGCTACTGGAACAGGCAGCCACTCGCGTTGGCGCCGGAAACTGATGTATATTATTAAATGACCTCGCCCCTGACTGGCTGCCAGGTTTTGTTTCTCATCTTAAAAAAAAAAACATTTTTAACAGATTTTAGGAAAACATTTTAAAATAATCAATTTCCGTCTTTCTGTTTATACGTCATTAAACCTAAACTATAGTCTACCGTACTTTTTTCACTCTAAGGAGCACTTAAAATCCTTTAATTTTCCCCAAAATTGACAATGTGCCTTATAATCCGGTGTGTCTTATGTATAAACTTTACCAGTCAGGTTGTAAGGAGCAGTAAAGCCACTCTGCTGAAGTACAGCGTTATAAAGGAGTTTCAGTGAAGTTTCTCCAGCACTAAGGCTGAAGCAGTATTAGTATTAGCATTAGCACTAAACGCAGCACTAGTTAAGAGATGAGTATTATTGGACTGTAGTCTGCACATTTACCATATTAAAATAAGATCTGTGGGTCAAATCACTAGCTTATAGCACCCTGGGTTACCGAACCACTCAGGATTCCTCAGCGTATCGCTGTAGGACGGCATTTACTAGCGCTAAGCACTGTTAACCTTGGCTAGCACTGCTGCTAACTGTGCTAAAATACTGGAAATCTATAAGCTTACTGTAAGTAAATGGAAGCACTTTACTCACCCAAAAAAAAAAAGTTTTCAGAAGAGAAATCTGTGTAGATTAACATCCAGCGCTTGTTTGACTTAAAAAAAAAAATTAGAAGGGAAACATGGCAGCACCCCTGTTCCTTACAGTGTCACTTTAAATGAGCCTTATAATCTGGTGCGCCTTAGGTATAAAAACAGACCATAAAATAGATGTTCTTTCATAGTGGTACTTAAAATATGATGCGCCTTATATTCCATAAAAAATATGGCACATGAATAATGAATGGTCAGAATCTGTTGCTGAGTTAGTCTAATTATTCGTCCAATAAATATCAGTGTTACACAAAATCAGGTCGATCTTTTCATCTCTTCCTTTCACTCTCAGTATTAATGGAGTTTTAGCTCAGTCACTGACTTTCAGCACTTTTCCGGTTGAGTTTGCTGAAAGCCGGTGACACTGTTGACCTTTTCACTCCTACTAGTTCCCCATCAGCTCGCCAGCTGTAAATAAATCCCTGTACAAACACCGGCGGCAGCTGCCTGCCACAAACTGCGTGTTTGAATTCAGAATAATACACTTCATATCCAATTACTATTCATTATAGATGAACTGGCATTAAATTTGATGTGTTTAGCTTTTGATTAATGGTCCTCCAACAGAATAAAACAATAACTTTCCTCTCAGGTCATCAAAATTTAATTAGCAAACCACAGCCTGCTGCGTGAATTATATCCGTGGTGCTGGGCCTAGCTGCTGTTTCCCCCTCTCTTCGCCCTTGTGTTTCTGTATTTTCTGTAATGAGCATGGGGCAGTTTTTTCATGCTCTTTCTGAATACGTCCTTCTCAATTATGCAAAAATAATGACCCCTCAACCTTTGTAGATTTTTTTCTTTTTCTAACGTAAAAAATAAAAAAAAAATGTACCTTGGATTCAGTGGATTCAGTGTAGCAGAACCATAATCTAATAAAATACACACACCCAACCCACAGGCAGACTGTATTAAACTTTCATTCGGTTTGCACTCATTGAGATACATTTATTCATATTGATTGTTCCACTTTTTTTCATAAGCTTTATTTTCTGCTACCGTATGAATGCGCTGTTGCTATTCTCTGGCCCCGTTATGGATTCATAATGAAAGGCGATGCTTTTTCTCTCAGACCGCGTTACACGCCAGTTAGAAATATTTGTTTAAACACGGCAGAACAATTACGGGACCGGCCCAGCACTTTAGCATATTTTCTACATCATAATTAATAAGAGATTGTGTATCATTTTCAAGTCCACAAGAGTTACAGAGGGCAGAAAAACCTATTAGCACATATTACAGGCATTTATAATAATATATATTTTTTTTCTCATAATATACTGTATGCTCTGGTTCAGTGTCTGCCTGATTAAAAAATAATAATGATGCTGAAGAATTTGTGCATTGGGTAGCGCTATTGCTTAACAGCAAGAAGGCCTGGGTTCAATTCCCAGCTGGGGTGGTTGGATTACTCGAGTAATTCGAGTCACTCGATTAAAAAAAATGATCGAGTAATTTTGTGTGCCTCGAGTAATCATTTATTTAATTAAAAAACTCAGCGTGCGGTAATTCGCGCTTTTAATGTGACAACGCGTCCAACGTTACATCACCCGCACACAGGAGGAACGGAGGAAGCGCCGGAGGTTTTGGTTCAGAAGAGGGTATTTTGAAGCGGCGAGGGAAAAGAGCGACAACAAGAAAAAAGGACAATAATAATGGAGCATTTTAGGCTGGACAGCGTGTATTCGCTCTTGCCTCCCACAACAGCACGTTTTAATGTTGCACCGTCTCAGCCGAGGACACGTTAGCGGAGGAGCCGAGAGAAGGTTAATATAACTTATGACAAATCAGTGAGATTAACATTAATTTACCATAATAACATAACGACAGCTCTGTGGAGCGCTGATTATTAGAAATACTGTCTAATGTGCAGTTAGTTTATAAAAACTGAAAATTCTTGACTTTAATACAGGCTTTATGCAAGTGGACACAGCGCTGAGGAGTTTATAAACAAATACATATGTCACCGACTTGGTGGGACGAACTGTTTAACATCTCTGCTGTTCAGAAGCTAAGATGCACTGTAGTTAATTAATTCCCTATAGTTTTGATACTTACAAGAAATCCTTGTTGAAAATAATTTATCTAAATTTATTAAAGTACTAATTATTAAACTATTATTATTCCTTTATTTATTTCTATTTGTGTTTGCAGTTTGGAAATGTATGTTGTGAATTAAAAAATATAGCTTATCTAAAAAAGGAAATCAATTGGTCATTCATTATTAAGTGAAATGTCTTGTTTTCTCTTGTGTATTTTTTAATTACTCTTTAAGCAAACAAATACGTTTTATCCGATTACTCGATTAATCGAATCGATTTTTCAGTAGAGTACTCCATTACTAAAATAATCGATAGCTGCAACCCCTAGGTCTTTCTGTGTGGAGTACAATTATAGGCAACATTAAGTTAACATTAACTATTTGGAAGGTGCGCTATTTCATCTGGCATGACTTAACACTGCAATTCTGAGAAAGAACACCATACCTACAGTAAAACATGGTGGTTTTAGGACCTGGAAGACTTGCTGTGATAAATGGAACTCTGAATTCAGCTGTCTACCAAAAGATCCTGCAGGAGAATGACCTCAAGCTGAAACAAACTTGGGTTCTGCAGCAGGACAATGACCCAAAACAAACCAGTAAGTCCACCTCTGAATGGCTGAAGAAAAACAAAGTGAAGACTTTAGAGTGGCCTAGACAAAGTCCTGACTTGAATTAAATTAAGATGCTGTGGCTTAATCTTAAAAAAGCCGTTTATGATCGAAAATCATTACAACAATTCTGCAAAGAAGAGGGGACCAAAATTTCTCCACAATGCTGTAAAAGACTCATTGCAAGTAATCGCAAATGCTTGATTGCAGTTGTTACTGCTAAGGGTGACCCAACCAGTTATTAGGTTTAGGGGGCCAACACTTTTTCACACAGTTCACAATGTTGGTTTGTTTTGTTTTTTTCTCCCTTAATAGTAAAAAAAACTTAAAAATGCATTTTGAGTTATAGGAAATCAAGTCCTATAAGTGGCAAACACTTTTTTTACAATCCTGTACCACTGCCCATTGAGCTCCATTGGCTACCAGTTGCTGCTCGTATTAAATTCAAACCTCTTTCAATCACCTACAAGGTGAGGATGGAGCAGACTTCTTCCTACCTGCACTGATCACTCCTGAAGGCTTATGTTACCTCCAGGCCGCTGCGCTCCTCCAATGAATGTTACCTAATGTAATGTAATGTAATGCAAGGTAATGGCTAGGGATTCAACGGTACAGTGTGGCCATGGTTCGGGTTCGTATTGCGGTTCTTGGGCCACGGTATCGATTCGGTTTCGATATATCAATATTAGAGCTTATATTCTCTAAGCACGGGCTCCAGAAAATAGTCTGTGACATAGTCATCTGTTTTTTAATGCTATTTTGATTTTATAAAAAAGCTCTGGCGTGATAATCACAATATAGCCAAGTAACCAAGTATTATAATTAATGAAAACGAATGAAATAACTGAAACTGAAAGTAAAAAAACATTTTTGTTAACTGAAACTAATAAAAACGGCAATTAAAAGAAAAAAAGGTAACTAAGTGGAACTGTATTGAGAGTTTATAAAACTAACTAAAAGGAACTGAAATTACTGATAGTGTCACGTCTTAGCCCTGTCTCATGTCTCTGTTTGTGTCCCACGTGACCTGTGCCCCTGTGTTCTGTCTCAGTACTTTTCCATGTGTTTCTCATTTGTAGCTCCGCCCCTGCCCCAGGTGTTTCCAATTCTAGTGTGTTTCCTGTTTGTTAAATAGGTCCCCTGTGCCACTTGTCCTCCGTCGGTCTTTGCACCTTCCACTGTTGTCTGTCTCTCTGCGTTTCTGTGTTGCTAAAGCCCTAGTTCCGTGTTTATTCCTAGTTTGTTTCCCTTGCTCCTTATTCTGTGTTGTTCTGTTTATTTCTAGTTTCCTGTTTTTTTCCATTGTTTTTCCTCCCTTGCCCTGCTTAGTTTAGTTTTACCTAGTTTAGCTTCTTGTTTATTTCCTTGTTTAATTTTAGTCCTTCCCTTGTATATATATATATATATATATATATATATATATATATATATATATATATATATATATATATATATCCCTAGCCCTGTTAGTCTATTTCTTGTATCTCTTGTTTGTTTAGGTTTATGTTATTTTGTTTCACTGTTTATTTTGGTTATTGGTTATTCTTTGTTTATTTACTCTCTGTTTATATATATATATATATATATATATTTAGTACTTCTTGTTTGTTTAGTTTATGTTCACTAGTTCCTCTCGTTTGTTTTGGTTTATTATCTTTGATACGTGTTTACTTGTTTCTTTGTTATTTATTTAATAAATGATTTATTTATTTCGCCCTACCTGCACTTGTGTCTGCCTCCTCGTCTCCCTGCCTGGGTATTTCCTGACAGAAAGACCGACCTTAACATGGACACAGCAGGTTCTGCCTGGACTGGCACCAGGATGGCGATTCGCCGTACTCCAGGCGGGATCCCGGCGCAGGAAAACTCGAGGCCTCATGGACGCCGCAGGCCTCGGGGTAAGCGTTCTAAGGGGTCCCGCCAGCTGGAAAAAGACTCCTTTTTCGGGGAGGATTTCCTTGGGGGGGCGATAAGGGTTGGCGCGGTGAGCCTCGGTCCTCACCCTGGACTGCGCGGAGCCTACGAGGACCAGAGGCGGGTCAAGCGCGACCCATGGGACTTTCTCGGGTGCGCTCCCAGCAGCTCCGAAGAAGAGGAGGAGCTCTACCCCGCACCGGCCCGTGCTCCGTTACCGTTCCCCCCAGGGGCGGTGCTCTACCCGGCTCTCGGCCGCACAGCTCCAGAGGCCGTCCCGACTCCCGTCCGTTCCCCTGCGGCCAAGGCTCTCTTCTCACCGGCGGTTCCAGTGGCGGTTCCCCGGTGGCTAAGGCGTTAGCTTCCCCAGTGCCTCCAAAGCTAGCTCCTCCCGCGGCCAAGACACTCTCCTCTCCAGCGGCAAAGGCGCACTCTGTGACTTCCGCGGCGGCTGTGAAACCGCGCTCCGTGACTATCGCGGTGGCAGCCGAACCGCGCTCCGAGACTTCCGCGATGGCAGTCGAAACGCGCTCCATGTTCCCCGCGGTTGCTGCCGAACAGCGCTACAGGACCTCCCACCCGGCGAGCCAGCCGCGAGCAGAGACTTTCCCCGCACTTGACTCAGCCGGAGAGAGTAAAAATCCAGTCCGGGTTTTTGCGGCAACTGCAGCTTTGAGCTCCACAGCTGCAGCACCAGCACCTCAGGCTGAGGAGCTGGCTTTCATGGCGGCTGCAGAGCTGGATTCCGCCGCTGCAATCCAGCCTCTCTCTGGGACTATCTCCGCGGCAACCCAGCCGTGCTCCGGGACTGTTTTAGAGACTTTTCCTGTTTGTTAAATAGGTCCCCTGTGCCACTTGTCCTCCGTCGGTCTTTGCACCTTCCACTGTTGTCTGTCTCTCCGCGTTTCTGTGTTGCTAAAGCCCTAGTTCCGTGTTTATTCCTAGTTTGTTTCCCTTTCTCCTTATTCTGTGTTTTTCTGTTTATTTCTAGTTTCTAGTCTCACTCTAAAAACCAATTAAAACTAACTGAATTGCACGAGAAAACGTGGAAACAAAATAAAATTAAACTATAATGAAACATTCAAAACTATTAGAACCTTAAGTAACAAATTAAACTGTTTAAAAAAAATAATCGCACAGATCTTGGAGCTTCTCTGCAGCGCTGTGTTTAGCTGTTCTTACACATTTTTAATTAAATAATAGGTCTGTGCTTCTTCAGTGTTGCAAAGTTCATTAACATCATTCTAAACAGATTCTCTCATTCAAACGTCCCGAAAACAACCAGTTTATGGTGGTGTGGAGAAGGAGGAGCTCTCACTGCAACCAACAACCGACCTCCCCCTCCCCCCAACAGCACACGCTCAGAAGCCCCTCCCCCTGGCCATTCAGTACCAGAGCGTTCGTTCATTCGTTCGCTCTGTTAGTGCGCGCACCGAAAGACCGCGGTCCATCAGGGTGTATTGAACCGAACAGACCGAACCGAACGGTTCGATAAAATACAGAGAACTTTTGCATCCCTAGTAATGACCATATTGTATGTATCATCTCCTCAACCTCCTAAATTACAGTAAAATAAACATTAATTCGTTCCTCTCTTCTCTCTTAGACGCCTACACCAATAACGAGGTGGTCTACATCTGGACGGCGGACGACGAGAAGTCCGTGTCCGTGGCTCCAGACGGCTCTCGCCTCAACCAGTACGACCTGCTGGGACACGTGATCGGCAAAGAGACCATCAGCTCCAGCACAGGTATTATTCCGCTGCAGCAGGTTTACAGTAATCTGGATTAGAGTGCTGGAAGGTGGTCTCAGATAAGTGTAAAAGAGCAGTTTGTACCCGGAGCTCTGCAGTCGAGTCTGGATGTATTTAAGATTGAGGTAAGTGATGTAAGGCTGATGTAACTTTGCAGTTTGCAGAGTGCAGGGATTGGGAGCTGTTGAGCAACCGGTGCATTCGTGTTACATTAATATTATTCAGTAAAGTATGTTTTACTGTTTCCATATTTTTATTATGATGTACACACATGCGAGGGGAAATGAGAAGTAGCGAGAACAAATAACAGCAATAGGGAGGCTTTGTGTACTTAGAATACAATATGAAGGATTATCTGTCTTTCCATTTCCTTCTTCAGTCTCAGTAACATAACATAACAAATGTGTTTGTGAAACTGTCACTGTTTCTATTTGGGTTTGTATGACTGAGATTGCTCGTGCAAAGGGTTTTACTGCATCTAGCTCCCAGGCTTTGGTAACTAGCACAGAAATGTGTGAGAATATTTTTATTTTATTTTTTATAATGATTCTGAGTATTGACTTCCTTTCAGTGTGCAGTGTGCACTAATGAGCCAAAACATTAGGAAGATAGCATGAATAGAGCTGATAATCTCACAGTGTCACGTATTGAGATTTATTAGATTTATATTAAATTATATATTAAATGTATAATATATACAGCTTTGGAAAAAAAAAAAACACTTAAAAAATATGTTTTGCTATGATTTCTCCAAATTGAAAACCTCTGGAATATAATCAAGATGGATGATCACAAGCCATCAAACCAAACTGAACTGCTTGAATTCTTGCACCAGGAGTAAAGGCATAAAGTTATCCAAAAGCAGTGTGTAAGACTGGTGGAGGAGAATTAAAAACTGATTAAAAACTGTGATTAAAAACTGAATCAGGGTTATTCTACCAAATATTGATTTCTGAACTCTTAAAACTTTATGAATATGAACTTGTTTTCTTTGCATTATTTGAGATCTGTTAGCTCTGTATAATTTTTGTTATTTCAGACGTTTTTCATTTTTTCTGCAAATAAATGAATTATTTGGAATTTGGGAGAAATGTTGTCCGTAGTTTATAGAATAAACAACATTGTTCATTTTACCCAAACATATACCTATAAATAGCAAAATCAAAGATTTTTAGAGCTGTATATATATTGCAGTACTGTAAACAAAGTGATACATTAAGAACTTTAGTTATGCTTTATTTGGATCATCAGACTCTCAGTAACTTAGTGCTGAAGGCTGGCATGTACTAATCACTTGCCATTGCCTGTAAAAGCCAGATGTGCTATGACTTTGGCGCATTGATGCATTTATTTGTGTAAGGAGTGCATGGAACACGCACGGCACTCCTGAATGTCCAAGATATCAATAAACATGTGACGTTGACTGTTGTCAGGGTTTTAATCGGTCAGTGGCGCACCTGTGTTTTCCAACGTCAAGATAGAAACATGCCAAAAAATTTACCTGAACACACCTTACTTCCTGACCACCACACCCATCAGTGTAGATATATTCCTAAACTCCGACACTATTTAAATGACGGAGGTACAAAGTGTGAAAATTGGAAAGTCTGTTGGTGGGGTGTAAGATAGCAATGAGCATTACAATGCGCATTGCGCAAGGTGTAAGATAGGGCCCAGAGTCTTGTACTGTATAATGGATCCACCTTATACATTACAGAACTGCTGCCAGATTACAGTACTATCTTACTACTTACTACTATCTGTGTGCCACACATCACTGGACATCTTTAACAATCTTGTAGATTGAGTCGTTTTTATTTTTTAGGTAATACAACAGAACTTGAGGCAGTAGTCAGGCACTGCGGTCATAATGTTTTGGCTCATCTGTGCACATACAGTAAAGGCCAAAGGTTTGGATACACCTTCTCTTTTTCAATGTGTTTTCTTTGTTTTCATGACCATTTATTTACATTGTAGATTCTCACTGAAGGCATCAAAACTATGAATGAACACATGTGGAGTTTTATGTACTTAACAAAAAAGGTGAAATAACTGAAAACATGTTATATATTCTAGTTTATTCAAAATAGCCACCCTTGCTCTGATTAATGCTTTGCACACTCCTGGCATTCTCTCAATGAGCTTCAAGAGATGGTCACCTGAAATGGTTTTCCAACAGTCTTGAAGGAAGGAGTTCCCAGAGGTGTTGTTGGTGTTGTTAGCACTTGTTGGTCCCTTTGCCTTCTTCACTCTGTGGTCCAGCTTACCCCAAACCATCTGGATTGGGTTCAGGTCCGGTGACTGTGGAGGCCAGGTCATTTTTTTGTTAAGTACATAAAACTCCACGTGTTCATTCATAGTTTTGATGCCTTCGGTGAGAATCTACAATGTAAATAGTCATGAAAATAAAGAAAACGCATTGAAAAAAAGGTGTGTCCAAACTTTTGGCCTGTACTGTATTCTCTACCCAGCAGCACACTGAAAACCCTGCAATAATGTGTAACCTCCTTCCAAAATCTTATCGTAATTTGTCACAAGTTGGAGATTGATTCATCTTACTTTACACAGATCTCGACCTTTACGCCTATCTATTACCTGTATCGATCGGGTGCTCGTGCGCATTCTTCTGCATGCCTCCGAGAACTTTCACGAAACCTCACTTTTTTCTTTTTTCTTTGCTTTTTTTTTGCTTCACGAGCAGCGAGACAACCTGGACGAATTAATTTTCCCTCCCCTCCCTTTTCTTATTTCTTTCGGATCGCGCGGACCTGGCGTACACTTACAAATTCCATTTGTGTCCGTTTGTAAAGTAATTTATCTGGCCTTCTTTGCAAGCGGCGAGCTCATCGATTGCTTTCTGCTTCAGTTATTGGGGCCACTGCGGCCCTGGTGCTGAGGGAAGAGCTTGTTGATTGCGTTTGTGCGTGTGTGTGTGTGTGTGTGTGTGTGTGTGTGCGCGCGCATTCTTTCATGCCAGGACTTTGTGTGTGTGCGTGTGTGTCGGTGGGTCAGCATACGCTGTGAATAACAGGGTGGCTTGAAAAATAAAAAAAGGAAAAAGGAGAAAAAAAAACGTCTGCCCGAAAACAACACGTTCAATCTTCGCCTTCAGGCAGCTGTGTATTATTGTACAACACAAGCCTGGAACAGCATGTCCTGGTTTGCTATTTCAGACAGATGTTGAGCTGTCATTCACACACAAATGTATCTGGATTTTTTTTAGCTGTGCCTTAAATCTGTCCCTCAATTGACTGTACCTGTGACGTGGTTTTATTCACTATGAGGCGCACCATCAATGACTGTCTATTTTCTGTTCTAATTTCATACACAAGGCACACTGGATTATAAGATGCATTATGCAACACCAGTAAGGAACAGGGGTTTTGCCATGTTAAGTAAACAAAACTGTAATTGTAATGTAAAAAAAAAAAAAACATTTTCTTTTTAAAGTTAAATGAGCACAGATTTCTCTCCTGAAAACTTTTGGTGATTTGGGTGATTTAAGCACTTCTGTTTATTTAAAGCTTAGATTTTTAGATTTCCATTAAGGCTGGGTACAGCAATATTATCATTAGCAGCTAACCGCTAGCCGTAGCCATGGTAAAAGCTAGTAAGTGCCGCCCGACAGCACTACACTGATGAACCAGTAAGTTCCAGTAAGCCAGGGTGATAATAGCTAACGGATTGTCCCACGTAGCTTAATTTAACATGGTAAATGCACAATCTACAGTCTACAGTCTGATCTACTCACCTCTGAGTAGCAAAAGAGCTAGCGGCTAATACTGATACTACTCCAGCAGTGCTAGCTGGGGTTAGCAGCAGTGCAGTAAGCGGCTAATGCTAATGCTGCCCCAGCAGTGCTAGCCAAGGTTAGCAGCAGGCTACGGGTCAATAATGCTCACCTCTAAATGGCAAAGGAGCTAGCACTTAGCACAGTTAGCGGGTAATGCTAATGCTGCTCCAGCAGTGCTAGCTGGGGTTAGCAGCAGGCTGCACCTCTAAGGATGCCTGAGAGTTCCGGTAAGCCAGGGCAATATTAGCTAGTGGTTTATCCCAAATACCTTGTTTTAACACGGTAAATGCAGCAGGCTACAGGCCGATAATACTCACCTCTCAACGGCAAAAGAGCTAGCACATAGCACAGTTGGCAGCTAATGCTAATGCTGCTCCAGCACTGCTAGCCAGAATTAGCAGCAGGCTGCACCTCTGAATGGCAAAAGGGCTAGCGCTTAGCACGGCTAGTGACTAATGGCAGAGTTGGCTGGAGTTAGCAGCAGGCTACAGGTTGATAATACTCACCTCTGAACAGCAAAAGAGCTAGTGCTTAGCGGCTAACGCTGCTCCAGCAGTGCTAGCCAGGGTTAACAGCAGGTTACAGGCTGATAATACTCACCTCTGAATAATGAAAGAGCTAGCTAGTGCTTACTGTAGTTAGCGGCTATTTATACTAATACTGCTTCAGCAGTGCTAGCCGGAGTTAGCAGCAGGCTGATAATAGTCACCTATGAGTAGCGAAAGCGCTAGGACTTAGCATGGTTAGCGGCTAATGCTAATACTGCTTGAGAACAAAACTCCTGTATAACACTGTACTTCAGTGGAGTGGCTTCACTGCTCCTTACATCCTGACTAGAAAATTCATACATAAATCGCACTGGATTATAAAGTGCACTGACGATTTTTGAGTGAATCAAAGGATTGTAAGTGTGCCTTATAGTGTGAAAAATACATTAAAATATGGTATAAAATATAGAGAATTTTAGAATTTTGACACATTATAACTGACTAATATAAAATGTTTACTGAATCTAATACCTGTATAATTGCATATTAATAATCCAGCATATAACTGTATAACTCATGGTGATGAACAGATGAATTACAGCAGTACAGATTGTGTAAATTCCCATGTATTAACTTTATTTCATACTCATTTTATTAAACAAGTCTAACTTTATAGCTGTATCACTATATTCTCAGAGTTAGACGCTGTTCGAGCAGTTTGTATCACAGCAGGCCAACAAAGCAGATAAACACATCAGCACAGCTTTCAGTGATTTCTAATATCATCACACGTAAGAGCGCTTTGCCCTGAGTCATATGAAAACCACGGCAGTCAGCAGACTGGTTTACTGATCAGTTGTCAGACAAATGGTTGAAGTTTTATTCTATTATTTAAAGAAACTGTCAACACACAAAAATAACAACACACACACAAATTCACCTCAGTCTTCCTACAGTAGAATACATGGAAAAGCAGAATCCAACAGAGAGACACTGACATTAAAGTAGATAAATTTAATATTCTAGACGGCGCTTGCTGAGGAAATGATGTGATGGGTAGACTAAATGGTTTTATTTTTCTATTCTATGAAAACTGTGTTTGAGTTCCTTGCTCAGCCAAATATTCGCTAAATAAAAAATACCCAAACAATTTGTTTCTTCCTTTTCATACAATTGATCTCCACTAGTGCAGAATTGATGTAAACAGTTTTTGATACCTGTGAAAAACTGTCAATTGTACGACCTTTATAGAATTGAAATGCAAATAAAATATTAATAAACAGATCAAAATTGACAGTGCACTGCACATCAAATTACTTTGTTAGTCCTGAGCTTATTGGCTGCTCCGCTATTTTGCTGTTCCTTTCTTAGGCCCAGCTAGAGCATGATAAGTAGGCTCTCCTGGGCACAGTTTGTCTAATTAGCTCCAATGCTAGTTAATTAAGCATTCATTTAACACAATACAAAGTACAAGTACACTGAACGTTTTTGAACACCCCAATCTTCCCTTTATTTTTGCCGTTTAAGCTCTTCATGTCCAGTCAATGACTGAAAATGGTACGCGGTCATTTTCACGATTTCTCTTTATAAATCATTGGTTTTTCGGATCAGAAATTTCAGGTAACTATATCATATAGCAGAAGAACACAGTGGTATTTGAGAAGTGAAATGAAGTTTATAGGATTTACAGAAAGTGTGCAATAATTCTTTAAACTAAATTAGTCAGGTATGTAAATTTGAGCAACCCTTGTCGTTGTATTGAATTGTATTGACCTTTAGCACTAATTACTGAAACGCAAAATTTGTTTGGTAAGCTCATTGACCCTTGACCTACATTCACACAGGTGAATCAAATTATGAGAAAGTGGTTAAAGTGGCCAGTTGCAAGATTTCCTCCTCTTTGCATCTTCTCTGAAGAGAGTGGCAACATGGGAACCTCAAAACACAACTCTCAAATGACCTGAAAACAAAAACTGCTAAACATCAAGGTTAAGAGGAAGAAGACTCAGAGATTTCAGCTGTCAGTTTCCACTGTGAGGAACATAGTGGGGAAATGGAAGACCACAGGCACAGTTCTAGTTAAGACCTGAAGTGAAATAACAAGAAAAATCTCAGGTAAGCAGAGGTGAAGGATGGTAAGAACAGGCATAATCAACCCACAGACCTCCAGAGCTCAGACCTACAACATCATCTTGCTGCAGGGAGAGTAATTAATGCAGATAAATAAATAAATAAATAATGCTTTTTTGAGCGCACGCCACAAACAGAGTCGCTTAAGGTGTGCTAAAGCTAAAGCACATTTAGAAAAGCCAGCTTCATTTTGGAATAAGCTGCTGATGAAGGTGGACTGATGATACTAATATTGAGTTATTTGGAGGGCGGTTATTTATGCATGGAGGACAAAGAACACAGCATTTCAAGACAAACATTTAAAGCTACCCTCAGTAATTAAGTTGGTGGTGGTTCTATCATCATGCTGTGGGGCTGTGTGATCAGTGCAGGTACTGAGAATCTTGTTAAAGTTGAAGATTAATCGCATGGATTTCAGTCAATATCAGCAGATTCTTGAGAACAATGTTTAAGAATCAGTAAGAAAGTTGAAGTTAAAGCACAGGGGATGGATACTTCAACAAGACAACGACCCTAAATATAAACACTGCTCAAAATCTACTAAAGCATTCATGCAGAGGAACAAATACAACATTCTGGAATGATCATCTTAGATCATCTCAATCCCCAGACCTGAATATTATAAAAATCTGTGGTGTGATTTAAAGCGTGCTGTTCGTGCTCAGAAACCGTCAAACCTGACTGAACTGGAGGTGTTTTATAAAGAAGAATCCTCCAAAATACCTACAACCAGAAGCCAGACTGTAATTGGAAGCTATAGGAAGAGTTTAGAGGCTGTTATTTCTGCAAAATGATGATCTACTAAATATTGATGTATTTTTTGTTGTTGTTTCTTCCTAATTTTGTTTAAAGAATTATTGCACACTTTCTGTAAATCCTATAAACTTCATTTCGCTGAGATCAGATATCACTGTGTTTGTCTGCTATATGACATATTTACCTGAAATTACTGATCCGAAAAAATAATGATTTATAAAGAAAAATCATGAAAATGATCAAGGATGCCCAAACCTTTTCATACCACTTCATAGGAATTGTTACAGATCTTCCCATTAATCTGTTGAACCCTAAACAGAGAGCATAAACTGGTGTTGAGTGTTGAGTCATTAATAATCTGATGAATATCTGATTACGTGGATTATGAAACCATGTGTCCCTTCTTTTATTAATATTTCAAGGAAGGACAGTGTGGATGGTGTGGAGTGTGTCCTCTTCAAACCCCTCAACAGTGGCAGCTACCCACTGCCATTTTATCCAGCCGCACACACTTGGACTTAAGATTGAGCAGAGCACGCGTTTTTAAAATGCAAAGCGAAAAATCTTCCAACTTTCCGGCTCTCTTATATGGAAATGTTCCCCACTACTGCACAGATAAGGACCCTTGGAGGTGGACTGAAGGGGGGCAGCTATCATGCTTCTGATTGAAACCAGGCCTGGGGTTCATTTGAATTGGCAACAAATTACAGTCCATTTTTGTTGCCAGCGCAGTTCATCATTCAATCATTTGATGTTAAACTCTGAATATGGCAGATGCCTTTAAGCCTCGTTTCTCGCAGACGTCCAGAACTCTACCATCAGTTCTTACATTTCCTACTCCAGTCTATTTCTATATGCAATGCCCTGCCCTGGACAAGATACTGAAAGACAGTAAGTGCTGAATAAATGAATTGGACATCATTGGGATGCATAGACAAGAGAGAGCGTCTGAGAGAGCCATGCAAACCATATTTGTTTCTCAGCATAATGTATTAAAACAATAGTTTTATAGCTAAATATCTAATAACTTTGCTTTCTTCTTACCCCATATACAGTGACTTTTTTACATTTTGTCCCCTTACAACCACAGACTTAAATGTATTTTATTAAGATTTTAAGTGACAGACAAACACAAAATAGTACACTATTGTAAAGTGGAATGAAAGTGATACATGGTTTTCAAAACGTTAATCGACTAAAGATCTGAAAGAATTTAAGTGTAAAAGTATTTAGTTCCTTCCCCTTTACTCTGAAACCCCTAAATAAAATCCAGTGCATCCAACTGCCTTCAGAGGTCACTTAATTAGTTAATAGAGTGCAGCTGTGTGTAATTTAGTCTCAGTATATATATATATAAAACATCTGTTCTGTAAAGGTCTCAGTGGTTTGTTAGAGAACACTACTGAAAAAACTGAATTATGAAGACCAAGGAACTCAGGAACTCACCAGACAGGTTAGAGATAAAGTTGTAGAGAAGTTTAAAGTAGGGTTAGGGTTTCAAAAACACATACTAAGCTTTGAGCATCTCAAAGATCACTGTTCCATCCATCATCCAAGAATGCAAACATTCCAAGACATGGACGTCCAAACAAACTAACAGATCGAGCAAGGAAAGCACTGATCAGAGAAGCAGCTAAGAAGCCCATGGTCACTCTGGAGGAGCTGCAGAAATCCACAGCTCAGGATGGAGAATCTGTCCACAAGACATCTATGAGTTGTACACTCTACAAATCTTGCCTTAATGGAAGAGTAGCAAAAAGAAAACCATTGTTGAAAGAAAGTCATAAGAAGTGCTGTTCGCAGTTTGTTACAAGCCATGTAGGAACACAGCAAAGAAGGGAAATGTGAAAGAAGGTGCTGTAGTCAAATCAGACCAAAGTTGAACCTTTTGGCGTAAATGCAAAGTGGCAGATAAGTAAGACTGCTCATCATCCTGAACACACCATCACCACTGTGAACCAGAGTGAACCAGAGCACACCAGAGTTGAGCTAAATACAGGGCAATCCTGTAAGAACTTGAGACTGGGAAGAAGCTTCACCTTCCAACAAGACAATGACCCTAAACCTACAGCTAGATCTACAGTGGAATGGTTAAGATCAAATAATATGCATGTGATATAATATCTTAGTCAATGTCCTGACCTAAATCGCATTGAGCTTCTGTGGCAAGACATGAAAATTGCTGTTCACAGACGCTCTACATCCAACGTGGCTGAACTTGAGCTTGAGCTGCTTTGCTAAGAAGAATGGTGTAAAAATCTCAGTCTCTAGATGCACAAAGCTGGTAGAGACAAACCGCAAAGGTGGTTCTACTAAGTCTTTGTGTAGGGGGTGAATAAAATTTAAAAAATTTTTTTTTTAAAAATTAAGTATCATTTTCGTTCTACTTCACAATTATATGCTACCTGAAGGCATTACACCAGGGAATTTCCCTGAAATGATGCAAAAACTTGTGGAGAACAAGACATAGGAAGTGCAATAGAGCAATAGAGGTTTAATAGACACTTGATTAGAATGCTTTATTGACTGAACTCAAAAGATTGTCATTTGAAGATGGCATGTGATTCTGCTGTATAATTGAGACTTTTATTATTTTGATTTATGTCATTTTTCTTCTTCTTCATCATCCCCTTGTTTTTTCTGCTGTATATTCAAGGCAAAGTTCTATCCGGCAGTGTAACCTTTGATGCAGCATTGGGGGCTGCCGGTACTGGAGCAGAGATGGCGGGCACCCCAGTACTGAACCAGAGGCCAGAGTGCCTCTAGTACTGGAAGAGAGGCGGCGGGTGCCGCTAGTACTGGAACGAAGGCAGCGGGTGCCTCTAGTACTGGAAGAGAGGCCGTGGGTGCCGCTAGTACTGGAACGAAGGCAGCGGGTGCCTCTAGTACTGGAAGAGAGGCGGTGGGTGCCGCTGGTACTGAAGCAGATGGCCTGGAAGCAATACAGGTTTGGTGGGCGCATTCATGAGGGAATCTCTGAAGTTCTATTGTGAGGACCCTCATGAAATGCAATGTTGTTAGCCTCACCTCTCTTGTGCAGAGGCCTGAGGCTAACAACCTCAACCACTGATGATGCACCTCTTCCCCCTGTAAATTTCCCCTGCCCTCGTAGGGGAAATCATCTGGGGACAGAGCCCGAGTTGAGCAGGAGCTGGAACAGCAGATGCCACCGCCATACAAGAAACAGGGACGACTGACATCTCTGGAGCAGGAACTGAGATGACTGACTGACATCGCTGGTACAGGGGCTGATGCCACTGCCGGGGCAGGAACAGAGGCAGCTGGCATTGTCGGCACTGGACCTGGAGCGGATGCCACCACCACCGGAGGAGGGAGAGGCAATCTGCTCTCTCTCTGCAAACCAGACAAGGGCAAAACATAGAACTAACAAATTCAAAAAGGGTTCAGTCAAGACCAGAGATCAAAAACACAAACAGAATGGAGTTGGCAATACTTCGCAAGGTGAGAGTGCAAACAGACAGGTATTTAAACACAGGAGGCTGAAGACTGGCAGGTGGAGGGAATGTGGGAACTGCCCCTGATTGACTGGAGAAGACATGACATGACAGGAGTTTCAGTGAAAGGTGGATTGTGGGAAATGTTGTGAAACAGGATATTTAAGATGGAGGGAAAGCATGCAAGCAAGTGTGAGAGGCAGTTTTGGACATATTGACATTGTTCCAACTCAAGTTCATTTGGTCTGATTGTATGCAAGTTTTTGTTTGTGCATGCAACCCTGAGCAACCCTTTGGCAGTCTCTGCTAATGTCATAGCAACCACCTAGGATACCCCAGCAACTGCCTGCCAACACCCTAGGAACCATTGAACAAACACCACAGCAACCACCTTGAAATACCATGATCATCTTTCCACACTATAGCTCCCATTTAGCAAGGATTTGCGATTGCAGCATCAAAGCAACCGCTTGGAATACCTTAACAACCAGCTGACAACACCATAGAAACCACCTGGAATGCCATTGCAACCAGATAGCAACAGGCTAACAATTGCCTGGAAGTGGAAACAACTTAAAGTGTGCAAAACATTCTGTTTTTCTCAGAAAAGGCACAGCTTTAGCTAAAGCTTATAACCCTGTGGTTCATGTCCATGTAGAGTTACGCACTTTTCAGGTATAGGGTGCATCCCAATTGGATACTAATTACTAATACTTACTAGAATTCTTAAATATTCATAATAAATACTCACATCTCTCATTCACTCTACATGTACATGTGCTAATGCTATTTTTAAAGCATGAAAAATTGCTATAAAATTGCTAGCATGCTGTAGGTGTGAGATAAAGGCTGTCGTTAGCTTCATCTCACATCTATATACATATATATACAATATATAGGGTGAATTATGGGTGATTGGGACATTTTACAGTTTAGCTTTACAAATTATATGCAAAACATTAAAGATAGGGCTTTTTGTTGAGCCCTTCTTTCTTAAAAAAATAAAAATTAAATGAACAATGTTCAATATTACAGAAATTGATCATATGTTCAGCTATTTTATTCCATCTACAAAATAGAAAAAAACTGTTCCAATCATCCTTAATTTATTTAATATTTCTTTTTTTTTCAATTCTTTTTCAATTATGCTTAACAGTAATGTTATGTATAAATTAAGAAATGTCTCTTCTTTTAGCATTAAACGATTAAAAAATATGAATGAGTTCTTCCATCATTTTATTATTGCATGTGGTATGTTGGCCAATGGGAAATGCCAGATGTGGCCCAGGTTGGAGCCACATTATTGCTGCTGCTATTACAGATCACTTAACCCCTTAATCCCTTTGGTCAATGCTGTGTTATTTATTTAGTGAGCATTGTTACAAATAGTGGAAAACTAGTTTATAGCTGTTCAGCTTTTCAGACTGTTCAGACCTTGTGGAGTCCCACAGGGTTACAATTTAGGCCCATATTGAATTGTGGCCTTATATGGTTACAGAGGGTAAAGGGTTTAAGGGGTTAAATAATTGTAGCATTATTTTTTTATTTTAAGAGTGTGAGTGAGAATAAGTGAAATTTTGCTAGCTCTGCCTGTTAAATCATGTTCAATCTTATGGTTTCAAACATTTGCCAAAGTCAAGAAAACTGTGAATTGATGCAACAGATGCAAAGTCTTCACTTCACTTATAATTGTATGTATTAAGTTTGTATTAAAATATGATTACAAGCTGTGATCATAAATCTCACAGTTGTCATGGTTGTATAGGGTTCATTCTATAGAATTGTGGGTACATTTCTATACTTATTTTGAAATTTGTCCAGAAAACTTTATTCAAACCTTTGTAATCACTTTTAAATACTAATCCTAATGTTACATACATTTTCCAATTTAAAAACAACATATTAACTATTATTATATTGTATATAATAATGAATAATTCAGTTGTTTTTTTTGTGCTACCTTTGTTTACAGGTATATAGTTAAGAAATCAATTACATAGAAAATCGATTACATTATTTATGTAATGAAAAATATGTACCGTAAGTAATTTAAAATGTATTTTATATTTGCCACAATTTTCTGGTCTTGATTCAAATTTGCAGTTATTTCTAATAAAATGATTCCTCTGGTGGGAAAGCAGCAAGAAAATTATTAAAAAAATAATAAATACAAATTTTGAGAATACACTCAATACTTTTAACTATCATTATTTTTGAAAATAATGAATGTAGGGCAGGGAGGTAAATCAAATTATTTTTGATTAATTGAATAATTAAATCATTTGCGATTTCCAAAATGGAATAATTGAAATTGTACACACCTGAGTGAATCTCTGTAGTTAATCATGTGCTTCTGTCAAAAACCTGTAAAAAAAACTTAAATAAAATTTCATGTGGCAGAGATTTTCATATTTTACACTTTTCCTGAACTGAAATACAAGGAAGTTATGTAGTTATTGCAGTGTGTTTTATATGAGATATTATGTACGTAATCTTGAAGGGGGCTGAAAAAAAAGTTAAAATATTTATATAAAATCTAAATAAAATGTTCAAATAAAATGTAAATGAAACAATAGCTTGTGCATCAAATAATTGAGAATTACTCAAATATTGGAAAAATATATCATAATTATTTTTTTGAATCTTGCCCAGCCATAATTGAGTGAATCTTTAGTTTTTAGATGTGCCATGTAAATTCTTATTTAACTTTGTAAATTTGTTAATGGTTTATATGGTTTAATATGCACAGAGTTCACTAATCTAAGTCAAATATTTCTATACTTGTACCCACAATTCTAGAATGGGCCATGGGCAAACAGGGCTCGAGAGTATTTTATGTGTGTGTTGTTTTGTTGGCCAGATCATTTCTTTATTTTAATTTTTTTTATTTATGTGAGTGCAATTACAGCTATCTTATTAGGATCTGTAAGAAAGAAAAGGTTGCATTTTGAATCAGTAAGTGCCTGAAAAAAGAGATACTGTGGTTTTGTGGGCTGCATTGAAACTGCCCCTGGTGTAAATTGACTGCAGCTTGATGGCGGCGCTTTGAATCGACTCGCCTCTGGATGAAGCGGCAGCTTTACAGTGTTCCTCAGCAGAGCTACAGAGATAAATGTTCCCCTTCGGTTTGTTGTGGAGAAGCGAGAGTATCTGTTTATTTGGCCTTTTTTTGTCAGTTTAATTGTCTGCTGCCTTCCAGTGCGAAGAGATGCGAAAACATGTTCTCTCACTGATAGTGCTCTGAATTGCCACCTCTGGTCATGTTGTGATGTAAAAGAACCAAGATATTGTTATTAAAGAGAGAAACTGAGGCATTTCCAGAGCTTATTGAGAGCAAGGCAACTCATCTATCTTGCTCATATGTTTTTATACACAGTATCATGGTATGTTTTTTTACATAAGTCATTCAGCAACAGCTTTGTAACTAAATGAAAACCATAGATCACATGATCTATAGCTCTGGAATAAATAAAGAGACCACTTCAGTTTCGGAGATTTTGCTATTTATAGGTATATGTTTGAGTAAAATGAACATTGTTGTTTTATTCTATAAACTACAGACAGCATTTCTCACAAATTCCAAAAAAGCATATCGTCATTTAGAGCATTTATTTGCAGAAAATGAGAAATGGCTGAAATAAAAAAAAAGATGCAGAGCTTTCAGACCTCAAATAATGCAAAGAAAACAAGTTCATATTAATATTCAAGTTTTAGATAGATAGATAGATAGATAGATAGATAGATAGATAGATAGATAGATAGATAGATAGATAGATAGATAGATAGATAGATAGATAGATAGATAGATAGATAGATAGATAGATACTTTATTTATCCCGAAGGAAATTTAGGAGTTTAAGAGTTCTTTAAGAGTTCAGAAATCAATATTTGCTGGAATAACCCTGGTTTTTAATCACAGTTTTTTTTATGCATCTTGGCATGTTCTACTCCACCAGTCTTACACACTGCTTTTGGATAACTTTATGCCTTTACTCCTGGTACAAAACTTCAAGCAGTTCAGCTTGGTTTGATGGCTTGTGATCATCCGTCTTCCTCTTAATTATACTGTATTCCAGAGGTTTTGAATTTGGTTAAATCAAGGAAAAACATCATTAAGTGGTCTCTTATCTTTTATATTTTTGCCATTTCTCATTTCCTACAAATAAATGCTCTAAATGACGATATGTTTATTTGGGATTTGTGAGAAATATCGTCTGTAGTTTATAGAATAAAACAACAATGTTCATTTTACTCAAACATATACCTATAAATAGCAAAATCAGAGAAACTGATTCAGAAACTGAAGTGATATCCAAATTTTTTCAAGAGCTGTACGCACAAGCAGCTCATCAGCCCCGCGTCCCTGTGGACCCTATCGCATCATATTCTCCATTCTCTTCATATTAACTTTCACAAATAAAGTTCTGAATATTTCAGCAGTAGGCCTGCGTTGTCTGGACATGACATGAACCTCATTAATAATGCATATCTTCTTTCTTTCTTTCTTTCTTTCTCTTTCTTTCTCTGCTAACCACCCCCTCTACACCCTTTCTGCATTTTTCTCTTTTTCCCCTTTTTCCCTCTTTCCCCTCCTTTAGGAGAATATGTGGTGATGACAACGTATTTCCATCTGAAAAGGAAGATCGGCTATTTTGTTATCCAGACGTATTTGCCCTGCATCATGACGGTCATCCTCTCCCAGGTGTCCTTCTGGCTCAACCGCGAGTCAGTGCCAGCGCGCACCGTCTTTGGTAAGTCACAGCGTCATTGTTGTCAAATGTTGATCACATAGTGGTTTCAGTGTTGGGCACGTTACTTTGAAAAAGTAATTAGTTATAGTTACTCGTTGCTTCTCTAAAAAAGTAACTGAGTTACTCCACTATAAAAGTAACTAGTTCCCAGTAAAATTAACTATTGCGTTACTTTTGTGTTACTCGCCCCCCGTAACCCCCCCCCAGCCCCCACCATCTCAGAGCGTGTTTCGTAAGCCAGATGAATAGAGTGCACAACAGCAAAGACAACAATTATTGCTTAGGCGGTTATCACATCCTCCTCTCCCTTGTGACTCACACACACAACGCACACACACACTTGCGCCTTAGTCTGTATGTGCGAAGTAAAAAAATAAATAAATTAAGCGGCTAAAGTAACATGCAGTAACAGGGTGTTGGAAATGGTAACGGCATTATAGTTACAGTCAGAGTAATTTGTTAGATTAATTGTTACTAAAAAAAAGTAACAGCCGCGGTAACGCTGTTTATTTCAACGCCGTTACTCCCATCACTGCATATTTTTTTATTTTTGTCTCTAATTTTTTGCCTCCACACATTCTCTATTGGAGAAAAGGCAGGACTGCAGACTGGGAAGTCCAGTACCTGTACTCAGGGATGGACTGCTCATAGAGTGTACACCAGGCGGTAAAATTCCCGGTTGGCCGTTCTATGTGTGGGCAACTTGAAAGAGCTACTGAAAAGGGCCTAATTCAAGTATTCTAATATTGAATTGTTGATTGGTACAAAATATCCGATATCCGAAGTGCATAGCCATTAGCCACTCATGGACATGCTGCACCCCTCGCAGTATAAACAGTAAACACAACAACCGTGAGCGCTAAAAAAATTACGTTCTTTTATTATTTAGTGCAAAATGGAAAATCGTCCAAAAAGCGCACAAGACCCTGTTTTTATTTGACCAGACAGAACCTTTTTTTATTTTATTTAGAAGTGTAGTAGCACCACCTCATACCATGACACACCCTTGCTTTTGGATTTTTACAGATTTTTTTTGAAGGTCCTCTGCTTATCTTTGCTCCTAAAATCTCAGCCTTTGGATACTGTTTTTTTTTTTTTTTTTTTTACCAGATCAAAAAAAACAATCACCCACTGGTATCACCTGTTCATAATTGCAACATTATTTCTTTTTTTTTTTTTTTTTACATAAAAACATAGTCACATAACTAGTTCTACATTTCTCCTGTTTTTTTTTCTCCTATTTTTTATTTTATTATTTTACATACCTGAAATACAGGAATGGCTGTAAAATGGAAGTTGGCTGTGCAGAATATAAAATCTCATGTGTTAATACTGTCTGTATTAAACAGAAGATAAAGTCAATGTAAGAAACACTGTGGGCCATATCACGTCACAATGCTTATTGCTATCTTACACCCTGCAACACTGCATTTTTTTACACCTATTTTCTCCTTTGACATTTAAATAAAAATAGAGCTTGTGAAAATATCTACGCTGCTGAGTGTGGTGGTCTGAAAGTGAGATGTGTTTAGGTAAATATCTGGCATGTTTTTGTTTTGGCAATGGAAAACACAGGTGCGCCACTGACTGGTTAAAACCCTGACAACAGTCATTAGTCACACGTTCCTGTAAATTACCTGCTTGCTCACCTTCACAGCAGGCCAGTGTCCTCTGCTGAGAAGAGCAGAAGCGCCGCACCATTAAAATACCAATCCGACCAAGTCAAAGTCACCTGGCTCTTTTAAGGGAATGGCAAGTTGACAGGCTGATTGGTTTATTGGACTTTATGCCCAAAAACACACCCATGATTAAAGAAGAGAATTAGTTTATGCTTTTTACGTGTTTCGAGCTGTGCAAGGTGTACTTTTCCTGTTCTTACAATAGCAAAGAGACACACTGACACTAATCTATACTGTATTAACTTTTTTTCTGATATGATTGTTAAGAGTAGTACGGTCGATATATTCCTTTAGGGGCAGAATTACTGTAAGTTTATTTAAAGAAGTAAGTTAATTAAAGAATCCATTACTAAATTTTCAGAAGGAGTCTGCTGGCCACGGACACGCTGTCAAAACGATGAAACTTCATCAAAGCCGGCTCGGGTCTACACATTTGCCTCTGTTGTTTTTTTTTACCCCATCACTCACCTCCGTCCCACTGCAGGACGCCTTGGACAAACGAGCGCTCCAGGGATGATATTAAAAAAGTTGTGCTGGTAGCAACAGAAAAGTTTTGGGTGTACTGAAGCGCGTGGCAGGCAAATCGCAGAGCGGCCGGCACGCGTCGGGCCGGACAGTGATGGATTCGGATTTGAAAGTGTGCAGGGATCAGTGGACTGACCTGTAATTACTGCAACCGCCGCAGAGGCACCTAATTAATTACAGATTAGCTGGACCCAAACTAGGAGTGAGATGAAGTTGGAGAGGCTGACGGGCTCCTCCGGGGGAGCGGCGGGGATTGAGGAGTCGAGGAGATAAAACCCGAAAGCGGCAGGATATTGGCTCGGGCCGGCAGGATGTTTAAGCCGGCTGGAGTTAAGAGATTATTGCTTATTGAGCTCGAGCTAACTTTGGCAAGGTGTCTTCCTTTGTCAACACTTTTTTTTTTTTTTTTCTCCTACGGCGAGAGCATCAGGTGCGCAGCAGAGTTCATCCTGCCAGCTGCACAGCAGAAGCGTTACTTCCCTCAGTAATGAGCAACTTTCTGCAGACCACTACAGAAAAACCAGAGGAAGAATCTATACACTTGCCAATTGCTATTGACGAAGCGGAGCTAGCCAACATGCGCTGAATGGAAGCAATTGTGGTTTAAGAGCAGGAAAAGTTTCTGATTTGCTGTTGGACGTTTTAAAAGCATTGCGACAATCAGCAGATTTTACTATTGAGTTCGTGTCGAGTCGAGCGGCAGTCTGCCACGGGGAATGCACTCTTATTAACCACCCGTGGTTCTATCGCCAACGGTGGCACTGGTGGTGGAGGAAAGAAGGAAAAAGAGTGGTTTGCACAAAGTACCAGCAATTCCAAGCTGCAAATGTCAAACTCTTTGTCAGTTGTACCTCAGACTACATTAACTACCTGAGAAGATAGAAGATATGTTACGGGGGAGAGGGAGAGCCATCCTACCCACCAAGAGAGAGAGCCAGGCCCATTATTCTTCCAATGAAATGTACCAAACGTGTACCAGGGTACAAGATGTACCATACTTTTGCCATGTCCCACCCAGACTAAGGCTGTATTGACTCAAATCTTATTTTTGCTCAATGTGTCTCAGATCTCTATCTATCTTATGTTTATTCTTTATATATACAGCTCTGGAAAAAAATTAATTCAACCAAATTAAAAACCTCTAGAATATAATCAAGAGGAAGATGGATGATCACAAGTCATCAAACCAAGCTGAATTGTTTGACTTTTTGCACCAGGAGGAAAAAGCATAAAGTTATCCAAAAGCAGTGTGTAAGACTGGTGGAGGAGAACAAAATGCCAAAATGCATGAAAACTGGGATTAAAAACCAGGCTTATTCCACCAAATATTGAATATGAACTTGTTTTCTTAGCATTATTTGAGGTCTGAAAGCTCTGCATCTTTTTTGTTATTTCAGCCATTTCTCATTTTCTGCAAGTAAATGCTCTAAATGACAATACTTTTATTTGGGAGAATATTGTCTGTAGTTTATATTACTTCATTTTACTCAAACATATATAAATAACAACATCAGCTAAACTGATTCAGAAACTGAAGTGAAGTACATTTTTTCCAGAGCTGTATATCATGCAAAACTCACTTTTTGCATGCTTTTAAATTTCCACTTTGGTCTCAACCGCCCCTATAAACAGTCGTGAAAAAAAAAAAAAAAAGTCCATCTGTTTTCTGTGAATCATTCGAAAAAATTTCCTGGTTTTATATGGTATTTTATTTTATTTTATGAGCCTTTTAAATGACTCACTTATTAAAACATCACAATGAGGAAACCTGCATAGAACCATCCTGCCACCAACCTTCTTCACCTGTGCGAGAAACTTGTACACACAGTACACAGTAGGATTAGCCAGTAGACTTTGTCTGATGGAGGGATCTATGGCAGAAAATGGCTGCAAATGTCAAACACTTTGTCAGTTGTACCTCAGATAACATGGACTTGGAGAAAATATATTCAGATTGGTTGTTGGACATCTTATATGCACTCCAACAATCAGCAGCTTTTAAACACAAAAGCTTTATGTGGCAGCTGAAAGTCGGGCGAAATCTAAAGTGCAAATAAAAAGTTCTTACAGAGTTTCGCTGACCTGTGGCTTCGCTAAAACTGACCCTGTCACCACTCCAGACGGCCCACACTCCAGACGAGTTATTTTAAGGTCCGTCCCTCTCTCTCTCTCTCTCTCTCTCTCTCTCTCTTTCTTTCTTTGTGTCTGGAGAACATCAGAAAAGTGTGCTTAAGCCTTTTATTTTTCATCCCGCAGATCAAAATGCATCTTTGAAATGTCAGGCGCTGTGTAAGATCGTTATAGCAGAGAAATGAGCAAGAAAATGTGAATTATTTATAACGAGGCAGCACAGGCGAAGGTAACCTCGGACTAACTGTGTTTGTATTGAACCGGCTCGTTCTTGCAGTAAATAAATACAAACTGTACAGAAAGGTTGAACAGGAGATTAAATAAAACAAATAATATTGCAGAATGCTGGAGAATCTTGCGATTCTGCACAGCTTTTATTGGTGTAACAGTATTTATAATTAGATTTTGAGAACATAAAGGCAGAAATATGTATAATATTGTTGTTGGGATGCTGTTTATGCTGTAAAATTCAGTTTGTTGCTGTTTGTTTTTAGGCAGGAGACTTTCTTGTCATTTTAAATTGAGCTGTGGCATTTTAGGGGCTTGTGGTTGTTGCCTGGTTACACATGAATAAGGCAGACGGTTACCTAAAGTAATTGGGTCGGAGTGGCATTATCAAGAGACTCCTACAGGGCCTCCATGCCAGACACACCGCAAGGTCAGAACTATCTGCTATAACTGTGTTATATAATATTCCTGTATAGTGTAATTGTGCCTTTGTTTCCCTTATTTTTTTATTTCAATTAAAAAAATTACTTTCAATGTCAAAGGTTATTTCTGTTAGCAACAGTGTGTTAATGCACACAATTAATCCTTTTTAGATTTTTTTATGTGTTTTTTTTTGCCAGTTCACCATTTATTACACAGTATGCATTTATTTGTTTTGTCTCATTCCCAAAAGTACTATGAATATTGGAAGTAGTAGCATTTTAACTACGTATTAAATGTGATTAATATGATTATATTAATATGAATATACTTTTATCTTATGTTTATGCTTTACATTTGTAGCTCTGGAAAAAAATTAAGAGACCACTTCAGTTTCTTAATCAGTTTCTCTGATTTTGCTATTTATAAGTATATATTTGAGTAAAATGAAATTTTTTGTTTTATTATATAAACTACAGACACCATTTCTCCCAAATTCCAAATAAAAATATTGTCATTTAGAGCATTTGTTTGCAGAAAATGAGAACTGGCTGAAATAACAAAAAAGATGAAGAGCTTTTAGACCTCAAATAATGCAAAGAAAACAAGTTCATATTCATACAGTTTTAAGAGTTCAGAAATCAATATTTGGTGGAATAACCCTGGTTTTTAATCACAGTTTTCATGCATCTTGGCATGTTCTCCTTCACCAGTCTTGCACACTGCTTTTGGATACCTTTATGCCACTCCTGGTGCAAAAATTCAAGCAGTTCAGTTTGGTTTGATGGCTTGTGATCATCCATCTTCCTCTTGATTATATTCCAGATGTTTTCAATTTGGTAAAATAAAAAAACTCAACATCTTAAAGTGGTCTCTTACTATTTTCCAGAGGTGTATATTATGCAAAACTCACTTTTTGCATGCTTTTATATTTCCACTTGGGTCTCTACTACCCCTATAAACAATCGTAAAGAAATCCATTCATCCATTTTTCTATGAATCAGTTGAAAGAGTTTCCTGGTGTCAGGAATCATATGTTTCTATGATCCGTTTGAATGACTCACTTATTGAGACGTCACAATAAGGAATTAACCAGCAGACTTTGTCTGATGGAGGGATCTATGGCAAGTCAGGTTGGGTCTGTGACAAGGCAGTAGATGAGGGAGATGTAAGTACTTTCAAGTAATTCAATTTATTTTGTGCTTGTATCATAGTTAAGCATAGCTTGTCTGTCTTTTGCTATAGTTTTTTTAATTCTTAGCATATACATGGGGAGTGGCCAGCAACAGCTTATTTGCATAAAAGTGACAGAGCCCTTAAACAGCTCATTCTGAAAGGGACTGAAACTGAAAACAAAAATAGAGCTGGTGAGTATTGTTTATGTGAAAGTGGTTTTGTGTAAAATATACGTAATGAGTTTCTTTGATTTTACCAAATTGAAAACCTCTATAACATAATCAAGAGGAAGATGGATGATCACAAGCCATCAAACCAAGCTAATTCTAACTGCTTGAATTGTTGCACCAGGAGTGGCATAAAGTTATCCAAAAGCAGTGTGTGAGACTGGTGGAGGAGAACATGCCAATATGAATATAAACTGGGATTAAAAACCAGGGTTATTCCACAGACCTATTTTAAAAGGAGGTTTAATATGTTTAATATATTCCTGACTTAGGAGGGAACAAAATATTCTAATAAAGTCAACATCTAATATATTAATTCCAAAAACAGAGTGGTCTGGTGTGTGCATTAGATACAATTTTTAGCATTTACATATTGACAGTATTTTATAAATTAACTAAATGAGCAATATAATATGTTCAAAAACATAGAATTTCACACAGCAATTTACACATTTACATTAACCAAAAAAACAAAATCTTCCAAATGCTTTGTGCAATTACACATTCTCACCAGAGAGGTGATTAAATCACCAAAACTTACGACTTGTCACTTTAAATTCCAACTTTTTAAAAGCTTAGATCGAAAAATATAATTTACCGTGATTACTCACGGTAAATTGTGCAATAGATATATGTTTTTAATCTATCAACAGATCTAATGATCGACATTAGCCTAAGTTTAATAAAATGAAGCTTTTATTTAGAGCAATATGAATAATTTAAGTCACATGTACTTGATGTTACACAAGTATGTGAATGTCAAGTTCCCGCTCTTCCCTTGAAATACTCTTGCTGAGCCCCAGTCTGCCACAGGGATTGCCTACAGTGGTTTTGGTGGAGGGAAGAATAGATTCTGCAAAACTAAAATCAAAAATTCAGGCTAAGGCTAAAAAGAAAATGGATTTTGCAGTTGGATAATAGGCTAAAATGTACTGTACCTGAAAAACACCATGACCTACCTAAAGACACAGTCGTGGGGAGAGGGAGGGTCATCATACACACCAAGGGAAGGCGAGAGAGGGTATTATCCTTTCAGTTATTCTTTGCAATTACCCTGCAGACCTTAATAATGGGGCCAGTGCTTAAGGGCTGCACCATTAAGTAACCTGAGTGTTCTTAAAGGCTTTCTAGTTTTAGATCTTTGTGCAAGATCTAAGTCTTAATTAATGACTGTTGTGTCATGGGACAGGAGCTAGTACTGTGTCCTATAACATATCCATATCCCAAAGTAAAGAATTCTGCACTAACCTGTGGGATATTCTTTTTTTTTTTAAGATTTATTTTTAATTTTCTCTCATGGCAATTTTTCTCCCAAATTAGCTAGGCTGATTGTCTCACCCATTCAGCTCCTACTCAGCTGTACATCCTCTATCAATAGTGATGCCACAACCCAAGGAAGGTGATGTAACATTGTGGCGAGTCGCCAGCGCTCTCGGAGGAAAGCAAAGCGACTCAGTTTCAATACATCAGCTCACAGATGCCTAGTGCTGATTGACATCACCCTAGGAGTGATGAGTGGAAAGAGTGCCATCTACCCACCTGGATAGAGCAAGGCCAATTGTGCTCTCTCAGGGCTCCGGCAGCTGATGGCAAGCTGCATGACTGGGATTCAAACCAATGATCTCCCGACCATAGTGGCAGTAGATCATTCTCTGTCTATACCTGTGGGATATACTTGTGGTGCCTCCTGCATTGAATATAGAAAGTGGTTTCTTCCAAAGTCTTGCTTTGTTTGTCTGTTTTCATGGACTATTCTAGCCAGATGCCGCCGGGTCATGATCATTACATTTTAAATCTTAAAATGTTTTAATAAATTTTAAACTTTTAATATCTAACCACCTTCAGACAGCCTGTAACTGTTTTAGTTGAGTTTTTCTTTTACCTTGTTATTAATTTAAATTATTTTGTTCTTTTATTTATCTAATTTTATGTTTTACCTTTTAGCCCTTTTATTTTATTTATTTTATTCATTTCATTTAATTGATTTCTTCCTTTTATTTTTTTTATGTTTTTTTTTTTATTATTATTTATTTTAATTCCATTATTTACTTTTCGATAAACTTTTGTGGTTATTTTAGTCCTTTATTTCTTTAACTGTGTTTATATGTTTTTATTCTACATATTTATCTCTTTGTTTTATTGCTCTACATTTTAGCCTGTTTGCATATGCTTTTATTTTGAATTATTTTATTTTTTTCTTAATTAAATCTTACATTGTTTGCTTGTTTTTATCATTTAAACTTAATTTTCAATCCCTTTAATTTGATGTAAACTCGGCTTCATTGAAAATGAGGGTTACCCTCAATGTATTTACCGAGTGGAAATAAAGTTTGATGGATTGATTGATTGATTGATTGATTACCACCCACTCTGCTGTCCACTGTGGGTCATTGGTAATTCCTTCTATTACATACGTCCTTTACGCATGTAACATTGTGGATAAAGGAATGTTATGGAATAAATTGGAAAGTTCCCATTTATCAGGCATCAATCAAACTTTAATTCAATTTAATTCAGTTTAATTCAATGACAATTACAGTGGCCTTGCCATGAGCATGCTGGCCGACCAGTGTTTGACCTTACTCACAAGATATCACCTCACAACATATACAAGCGTGCACGTTCTGAAGGTGTCCTCTGATGAATAACACTTGACCATGACCGCTCTACAGACTCTACTACTGACGTTTCCTGACTTTTAGCACGTCAGTTAAATAATATATTAATAATATATGAATATATGATATGAATATATGATATATGAATATATGAATATTGTTGGTTGGTTATTCCTTCTATTACATACTTTCTTTACACCTGTGACATTGTGGATCAAGGAATATTATGGAATAAATTGGAAAGTTCATATTTATCAGGCACCAATCAAACTTTAATTCAGTTCTATTCGGTTTAATTCAATGATAATAACATTCGCCTTGCCATGAGCATGCTGGCCGACCAGTACTTGACCTCACTCACACACAAGATATCACCTCACAACTTATACAAGCGTGGACGTTCTCAAAGTGTCCTCTGAGCTACAACACTTGACCATGACCGCTCTACAGACTCTACTACTGACATTTCCTGACTTTTAGCACGTCAGTTTAATAATATATGAATATAATCAATAGTGACACTGCTACCGCTGCGTTATCCATTACATGTAATGAAGAGAAGATGAAGAGGAGTCACGTGTCGTAGATCTCACCTCACCTTTTAGCATATCAGCGTGTTCTCGACAGGCGCGGACACGTGACTAATCAAGGAATTGCACTCTGGGTATGAATCTCATCATTAAGCCGGTTACTAGGTTTCGTGTGAGGATGCCCGGCGACGAGGTCTCAGTCACTCAGCTCTCTCTCTCTCTCTCTCTTTCTCTTTTAATTTGCTCCTCTAAGACCTTGGCGGAGCGTCAACACTTGGGAGTATGTCATTTGTGTATTTGTGTGTGTGTGCGCTCATGTGTTTGTGTGTGTTTGTGTGTGTGTGTAGTCTAATCAACGTTCCAGAGCCCAGCATTGTGTGCAGTAGTACAAACACATGGCCGAGGGGGTCTTGCTATGGCTGAGGCTGATATGAAGTGTGGCAGGATGCTGTCCTGACTGTGTTGCCCATGGAAAAGCTCTAGTCATTCCTGTCTTGCAGAGGCAGCTTGTGCAGAGAAGATCCAGGACAAGACACGAAAGAAAAAAGAAAGAAAAAAAAAAGAACGAAAGAAAGCACGCTAGCATGTTTTGTTGATGCGTCTAGATAACTACTCTCCAGTCGGTAGGAAGTGTTCTTTCCTAAAGGTTAGATGATTCATCCTCATGCTCAATGTGGAGAAGTGCAATCAGGAGCCACTAAAAGCCTTGAAGACCTGGCACCAACTGCACCAGATCAGAGACTGTAAAAAAGATGGACGCCGTGTCGCCGTTACCATTCATTCAATGAAAATGAAGCCAAAATCTTGCGCCATGTTGGCGATCCTGAAACCAGAGTCTGAGCAGTAGAGACCAGAGGAGGTTACACTAGCTGTTGCATTTAAATAATGGAGGTAGAATTACAGTATATTGGAAAAAAACGTGATTGAAAGTTGTCTGTTTTGGCATTGAAACCTATGGGGATGGGTGGGGTTACACAGCTTTCTGCAACCCAACAGCAGGGGGCGCCCGACCTGTGGTGGCTTCACTTTTGAGAGACGATGCTCTGTCCAGCTATACACAGTCTATGCAACAGATGAACATACAGCTAGAGCTGCAACGATTAGTCGATATAATCGACAATATTGATTATTTAAATTTGTCGACTACAAATTCCATTGTCGACTAATCGTTCATTTGTAACAGTACTGCATTACACAAAGTGATGGGGACAAAAGCGCAATGGGAGACTGTGTCTCCAAATGTACCCAAACACAACAGATTACATATTAAATCACTAAATATCAGTAATTTTCATGTTTAGATGACATTCAGATATTTAAATGCCATTTAAACCTCATGTTCTGCTGTTTCTATCGTTTTATATAAATAAAAATAATAAATAATAATCGTCTGATTAGTCAACTACCAAAATAATCATTAGTTGCGGCCCTACTGTATTATTATATACAGCAGGTCTAATTGTAGCCTAGCTTAAATGTATACTGCCTCTTACTCTATGCTCAAGTTTACAAGCTGCTAAAATTTATTAGATTGCTTCTAGGCGTGTCACAAAACTATTTTTGTTTATTTTAAGTTATTTTAAGTTATTTTACGTCACTAATAAAATGTGACATAAATATAATCCAGTGCCCTTTAGAATCCGGTGCGCCTTATGTATGAAATTTAGTCAGGCTGTAAGGAGCAGTAAAGAGCTAAGAGCTAGATCATTTGCCATTCAGAGGCAATTATATTGGACTGTAGCCTGCTGCTAACCCCAGCTAGCACTGCTGGAGCAGCATTAGCATTAGCCGCTAACTGCACTAAGTGCTAAAAGCTAGCTCTTTCGCCTTTAAACCAAGCCACGTTTGACAAAACACTAGCTAATATCACCCTGGCTTATTTAAATACTAAGAGTTCCTCAGTGTAGCGCTGTCAGTTGGCATTTACTGTTAGCTGCTAATGTTAATGCTGCTCCACCCAGCCTTAGTGGAAATCTGGAAATCTATGCTTACTGTAAGCAAACAGAAGTGCTTTACTCACACATATAAAAAGAGTTTTCAGGAGAGAAATCTGATCTGTGTGGATTAACATTGAGAGCTCGCTTGACTTTTTAAGAATTACAGTGTTGTTTACTTAGCTTAGCTTTACTTAAGTAAGTTATGCCACCACCACCAACACCACCAAGCATTGAGACCTGCTGAATTAGAAGGAAAACATGGCGACACCCCTGTTCCTTACTAGTGTCGCATAATGCACGTTATAATTCAGTGCACCTAATGTATGAAAATAGACTAGAAAACAGACATTCATTGATAGTGCATGTATAGTGCGTGTATGGTGAGAATATGGTGAGTCTTACTGCCTACTGGATCTGGTTTACTAATCTGGGATATTTTGCTACAGGGTCATTCCAAATCACAGTAAGTGCCTCTGCTCAAGTGCACTAATTAGGTGTCATGAGAGCAGTCAGTTTTGCCATTAATATATTCATAAAAAGAACATTTTTTATTCATTTAGCCACCGTCAATCTCCTAAAATACACAATTGCTGCATATATGGAGTTTGGTCTCTGCCTTTAACAATCCGTGCAATATTTGAAAATAGAGTATTAGCCTATAAAGCACATACTGTTAATTAAAAGAAGTATTAAAACCCTTTATATGGTATCTAAATAACACTACTTTTGTCCTGCAGGAAGATTCAGGTTGCAACCACGGTAAAAAAGAAAGATACAATAAATGACTAGAACACGACTAATATGATATAATTAAATAAATGTGTAGATGATGATGAGATGTTGGTAATCATTCCTGATTGGCTGCAGATTGTTTAAAACCATCAATCTATGCTGTCTAACTGTATTTTGTTCTTCTCTTACTTTACATACTACTAGTTTTGATGCACCACTAAACCCTAAAGAGCCACTAAACCCTAAACCATGTTTTGTTTTTCTTCCATTAATAGTTGAAATATGTTCCTTTAAAGTAATAAAACATACCAGTCCTGTTTATTTTTTTGTAAACATTTCCTAACCTTTAAAAAATGCTTTTACTGTGTTAATTTTTCCTCTCTGGACCTTTTCCCCCTCTAAGGTTCAACTGTGCTATAGGGGAGGATGATGTGTTTGGGTACTTTGGTACTCAGACACATCACAATATGCAAATCAGTCAATCAGTAATACCTATCAGAGGCACACTTCTGCTGCTGAAGCTCAGCCAATCAGCTCTCCCTTCTGCCACGCCCCTAAACCCATACATCACCCAGTGCCCCTCCCAAACTACTTTTTCGAATTAGAGCCGATCAGCAACAATCAGTGGGGTTTAGTGCCCCTTTAAATCTCCTTGTTGCAACTGATGTTCTGCACAATACTAGTCTAAAACTAGCTACAATCAATGACATACTGTTTAGAATAGACTTAGACTTAGACTTAGACACCCTAGCATACCCTAGTCTACAACTTACATTCAGCTGCTGCAATTGGCTGCTGATAAGGGGGTTTGGTTAAGAGAGAGAGAGAGAGTAGTCAAAACAGGGTGGGCAAGCTTCCAAGCTTGATGCCATAAAGATCCTTATAATAGCAATAACGCCTCTCCGGAGACCTTGCTTAACTTCAAGGGCATAATCAGAACGAACTGGGAGCAGCTTGCGTAAAGGTGATGAATAATGCATGACTTAAGAGTTTCATAAGCTTTATTAATAATAGGCGATTAGCAATTTTTGCTTCATAAATTCCACAAAAGTCCCTGACAGACGTGCCTCGAGGAACTGCTTGTGTGTTAGGCGCGATGGTCTTTTAATCCATGCAGTAGCTGCAGCAGGCAATAAAATACAGTATCTATATTATATATATATATATATATATATATATATATAGCTCTGGAAAAAATTAAGAAACCACTTCAGTCTTTGAGTCAGTTTCTCTGATTTTGCTATTTATAAGTACATGTTTGAGTAAAATGAACTTTGTTGTTTTATTCTATAAACCACGGACAACATTTCTCCCAAATTCCAAATAGAAATATTGTCATTTAGAGCATTTACTTGCTGAAATAACAAAAAAGATGCAGAGCTTTCAGATCTCAAATAATGCAAAGAAAACGCAAACTTTGTATTCATAAAGTTTTTAAGAGATCAAAAATCAATATTTGGTGGAGTAAATCTGTTTTTTAATCACAGTTTTTATGCATCTTGGCATGTTCTCCTCCACCAGTCTTACGCACTGCTTTTGGATAACTTTATGCTGCTCCTGGTGCACAAATTCAAGCAGTTCAGATTAGTTTGAATGCTTGTGATCATCCATCTTCCTCTTGATTATATTCCAGAGGTTTTCAATTTGGTAAAATCAAGGAACAACATCATTATTAAGTATATATATAAGCTATGTGTGAGTATTGCACAGCATTGCATTGGCAGCAGAGCAGCTTAAGGTCTGGGTATTGAGGTATTCTTCATCCTTAAGGCTGAAAATGTTCATATATCATATCGAGAGCGGGCAAAGTCCATCATCGTGTATCCCCAGGTCCTCAGCTGTTTCTCAGCAAGCCAACAGCCAGTGTAGATGGGCTGCAAGACTCCAATCTGGAGGTCCTAATGAGGTGCAGAGCGCAGGCTTATTAGTATTCTGCAGGGCTCGTTCCAGCGATGTCTGCGGATGTGATGAAGCAGCGCGTCGACTGCAAGCCGCAGGCTGGTCACTGTGGGTAATAGAGCGGCCGGCCGGCCGGCCGGCTGGGATGGGCTGCGGTGGGGTGTGGAGGGGGTTGAGGGATGTGTGGATGTGTGGATGGGTATGTGGGAGGTGTTAAACAGAGTGTTCTTTCAGCTGCCCTCAGGTCATGTACATTGCATCCCCCAAACCTGGCTCGGCTGAGCACTAACTCTGGGGATTTTTTCTTTCTTTTTATTTTTTTTTACCCCGACATCCTCTACCCCATCCTCTCTCTACTATTTCCAGCCATAAGACATCCAAGATTGCTCCCTCATGGGAAAAAAAATAAAGAAGAGTAATGTCTGCATCCTCTTTGAAATTGTCAAAATATTGACGGATTGAAGAAGAAATTACTACTCGTTTCCAGAAGTGGAAAGTAACTAATTACATTACTCACATTACTGTAATTGAGGAGATTTTATGAGTAATTTGTAGTAGTTTTTAAATTACATTTTGATAACAAATATTTTGATTCGCTTCTTTGGAAAATTCCCCATTACTAAGTAAAAAATAAAATGCTAAAAACAAAAAATTGTTTGAATAAAAAAAAATTGACTTTTGTTCTCCATGGCAGCGCAGCTGAACTTCTCCATGCAGTGTTTATAACGGTTAGCGGGAGAGACGCTGTGTGAATCATCTCTGTAGCCTGGCGACTGTGTGCGCGGCTCGGGGGAACCGGTGTTCTGTCGAGTTATGCTACCCATCGATATGTGCTTCTTTACGACACAACCAACAGTTTTTTTTTATGTTTTCATGTTTTTTTTTATGATAATTCCTTATGTTTTTATTGGGAACAGTTAATAATCTGCTTGAATGTTAAAAAAAGAAAACCATGTATATAGCAGTTGAAGCAAAGAAAAAGTAAAAAAATAATAATGAACTGTAAAACTATAAAAATATGTTTTATAGTCACCATAACAGGTCTTTTAACAGTAAAGAAAAAAAAAAGAATGATAGAAACCTATGCCACGTGCTCTTGAAAATGTTTTATGGGTTGGTCTAAACAAATACTGCCTGAAAGGTCCAAATTATTTAATTTATGATTTGTACTTTTTTACATCAAATAAATAAAAGTAACTATGTAACTTTTACTAAAAGTACATTTTAAATTGAGTACTTTTACTCGAGTAGATTTTTTGATGGGTACTTTTACTTTTACTTGAGTAGAATTTTAGCAAAGTGAAGTTACTTTTACTTAATTACAATTTTTCAGTACTTTTTCCACCTCTGCTCGTTTCTCTGCTCTTAAAGCGAAAAAGCAAAGCAAAAAAAATCTCATGCTTACATTCATAGAGCCGTGCAGCAGCTCCCAAGCGCCACTTGGAAGTTGATATTTAATTAATCACTCATGCCCTGGACGACTGCCAGCTTCTCCAATCCTCCGACGACGAGCCTGACCCTGTATTTCATGTGGTTAATCCTGTTTTATAATTTTCTTGGCAGCCCGAGTGTAATGTGTGATTTATGATTTGGGAACACATTGCAAACAATAGCCCGCCGTCTGTGCCGGCACAATAGCATCCCGAGTGACATCCGTTCTTGCCTTCTTTCTCGCTAATGTCGTCGCCCGTATTTTTTCCTCGTCCTCGGCCTGATGGAGATAAAACTTGATGAAAAGTTTAATGAGAAGCCTCGCCGCCGTTCCTTGCTTAGCATTCCACCTCGCTCATCGCCCGTAAACTGAAATTTAATTGTTTACGACTGGATTTTATGGTAACAGACAAGGCATAACGAACGTCCTTCCAGCTATTAGCCGCTCGGAGCGAGCCGCATGCGAGCGGCTGCGTGTTCCTGCTAATATAACTAAGCTGTTTTATTTATCCACCGGTTGCAGCATATTTGTTTGATCTCAGCAGCACACCAACACGAAACAGACAGATCTCACCGCATTAATTCAGACGTCTTACTTCAGTCGCAGCGAGGAGGTGAAGTCGGCTCGCTGGCACAATGCAGAGCGATGCTGTCTGATGCTGTCTGTGTTTTAGTCTTCTGCCAAAGAGGCAGGTGGTACCAGACCAAGTGGAAGGATTGCTTATATCTGCTTTAATGGGCTCCTATTCTGGACCGTTCTCTCATTTCTCTCCCGAAACTCCATTCTCGGGAACGGGAAGGCGGCGAGGCCGCTGCACAATGACCTATGAAAAAATCCGATTTCACACTGCAATTGATTTATCTCCTCCTCCTCCTCCTTCTCCTCCTCCTTCTTCTTCTTCTTTTATTGTAATACAAATCAACGTTGCTGCGAGGAGCCTGCGAGTGTGAAAGTGTGGACTTTCACTTGGATGTGATGGACAGTGCAGCCTGAAGGACAAGTCTGTTTTCCTACTGTTCGCTTTTTAAGTTTTTGTTTCATTGTACTTATGAGACTTAATATTTTCAATAAATGAAAGTAGTTCTGTCCCACTAAACCAGGGATGTCCAAACTATGGCCCGTTTCCTGTTTTGGAGCGGCCCGCAAGGTATTTTAGAAAAAGAATGAAAGTTGGCCCGCTGTTAAGCAGGTTTTTATAATGTGAGATTCAAAGTTTGAACGCTAGGTGTCAAAAACTAAAAGTCTAAAAGCGGAGAGTGTGTGCATTTCTAGCGCAGAAAAACGGGCAAAAGAGTCTAAAAGTGGAGAGGATGCGCATTTCTAGCGCAGAAACTGGTGCAAAGAGTCTAAAATCGTAGAGAGTGCGCATTTTTAGCGCAGAAAAACAGGCCAAAGAGTCTAAAAGCGGAGAGGGTGCGCATTTCTAGTGCAGAAAAACGGGCAAAAGAGTTTAAAAGTGGAGAGGATGCGCATTTCTAGCACAGAAACTGGTGCAAAGAGTCTAAAAGCGGAGAGGGTGCGCATTTCTAGCGCAGAAAAACGGGCCAAAGTGTCTAAAAGCGGAGAGGGTGCGCATTTCTAGCGCAGAAACTGGTGCAAAGAGTCTAAAATCGTAGAGAGTGCGCATTTTTAGCGCAGAAAACAGGCCAAAGAGTCTAAAAGCGGAGAGGGTGCGCATTTCTAGTGCAGAAAAACGGGGCAAAGAGTCTAAAAGTTGCCGTAATTAAGGAGTTTAATATTAAGAGACATCATGAAATTAAACATCAATTTGAAAAATCGTACTTTACACAACACTGTCAAAGATAAAGATAGTGAGTCAAGTAAAATGGTGTGTAAATGAAATAATCAGGAAAAATGTGTTATTTAAAGTGGTATATTTCATTATTTTTTTTATTACAGAGTCTGTGGCCTGTGACTTCAAATATATTTCTCCTTCTGGCCCCCAACAAAAAAAGTTTGGACACCCCTGCACTTACTGATCTACAGGGGTTTTATTGTTCCTAACTCAAAAAATATAAAGTCCTGAGAGTCATGAAAGTATCATCCTATTTAGCACATCTTCAATATCTTCAACTAAAATGAATCTAGACAACAGCCAATCCTCAGAGTCCATTCCTATAGGTGTGCCATGCTTACGCCCCTGCCCATTAAACACACACACATGCATGCTGCATAGCGCAAACACAAATTTTCGAACAAAAAAAAAAAAACATTGCTGTTCCCTTAAATAAGCTACTGGTTTACCTTCACAGCATGAACGCATAGGTTCCTCAGTTTCCTCTGTTGAGATGCACAAAAGTGCTGCGCTGTTAAGATACGAACGTGCCAAAGTCAGAGCGCATTTGAACGCTAAAGGAATTGACACCTGGCACACTGATTTATTTCATTACACTACATTACATTTGGCAGACGCTTTTGTCCAAAGTGACTCACAATAGCGAAGTAAAAAAGTAATAGAATTTAAAGGTAAAAACATCTTTAGATAGGGCTTAAAGGATGTCAAAGGGAAATAATAGGATAGAGGAGTGAAGGAGGGGAAGAAGGAAAAGAGGTTAGAAGTAGTTAGTTAGTTAGAGGTGTTAGGAGAGTAAGTGCTCTTTGAAGAGCTCTGTCTTCAGGAGTTTATTAAAGATAGTGAGAGATTCTCCTGATCTGGTAGTGGAAGGTAGTTTGTTCCATCATTGGGGAAGAACTCTGTATGAGAACAGTCTGGATTGCTTTGTGTGGATTGTGTTTGTTAAAGCGAGGCGACGTTCATTGGAGGAGCGCAGCACCCTTGAGGTAGTGTAAGCCTTCAGGAGTGATCAGTGCAGGTAGGAAGGAGCTGTTCTGTCATCACCTTGTAGGTGATTGTAAGAGCTTTGAATTTGATGCAAGCATCAACTGGTAGCCAATGGAGCTCAATGAGCAGCGGGGTGACATGAGCCTGTTTTGGCTGGTTGAAGACCAGACGTGCTGCTGCATTCTGGAGTGGGGTTTTACCACACAGGCCGGGAGGTCTGTAGTCGAGGAGTGAGATGACCACTGCTTGTACCAGGAGTTGGGTCGAGCAACTGAGGCCACATGGTGCGTGAACTTATTTCACGTTACGTTTAAAACACACCCATACTAATTAAGACACTAAGTACATGATTTTGCACGTTTCGAGCCACACAAGGCGTATTTTTTGCACTGCCACGATACCAAAGACACAACGACACACCCTAAATTAAGCTGTGCAATGTGCAGTTGACTGATGTGCTATACATTGCTTAGATAGGGCTCATTGTGTCAATCATAGCTCAGTGGAAATGTATGAGAAGATTTGAGGCCTGTCTGCATGTTTTTTTTTTTCAGGCTGAGATTCTGAGATTCATTCATAAAACAGCTATTTATCATCATCTTGCTTTTTTTACTGTAAATCTTGAAGCACTTCAGATGCACAACGTTCTCAATGCCCAGCAGCATCATGTAGCTTCAACTTCTGTAACATATCTGCTGTGATATTGTTCTCCCAAAGCTCCTTCTTCTTTCTATACTGTCCTCACAGTTGTCATGACAGATGGTCGGGGACCGGCGGTGCACCAGCGCAGCACCGGCACTTTATCAATACTCAGATTATCCTGTATTATTTCCTCAAGTTCCCATACGGTCGTAGGGGACAGCTGCATGCAGTGGTCCACACCAAGCTCAAAATGGCAACAGAACAAATATCAGCATGACAGCGGAGACTCCCGAGGTTACGCTGTGCTGCCAAGGCCGGCTTACACACGATGTGTCATTTGAAATAAATCCAAAATTGCTGAGTCAGAGCACATGGGCACCATGGTCTGAGTCAGTGGGCATCAGTCTGTGTTACAGGACCCAAGGACACAGTGTCATGATCTAGAGGTCGTTTGAGGAAGAGGCAGCGTCCGCGTCCCAGCAGATACTGTACCATTACTGTCTGAGTCAGTGTGTGTTAAAACTGACACACATACCGGTCCATGCCGTCACCTCTAGAGAGGTCAGCTCGGAGTCAGCTAAAATGTAAAATGTTATGTAAAATAAGTAAATTCACTTTGTTACATGCGTGTGATTAATGCCCTTATCTGTCAGGTGTTGCAATTAAATTTCTATTTAATAAAAGTGATGGCTCATGCTATTTAAATCAACAGATTTTAACATTTTTATCACCATCATAAAAGTGCCTTTGATTTTCATGTACAAGTTGTCTGAACATTGCATGATTAATAGAACTAAAGATAACTAAACTAAAATTAAAGTAATGTTTTTGGTGTAAAGATTTTGTCAGAAACCTAAAACATGTTGTGGAAACAGTAATTTGATCCTTTGGTTTAGAGAATTTTTGGTCTATCCCCATTTAAGCAGGTGGAAGTCTTACTAGTGCATCTTAAAAAAATAGAATATAATTGAGAAGATACTTTATTTCAGTAATTTAAATGTTCAGTAATTCAAAATGTGAAACTCATATATTATATAGATGTATTACACACAGAGTGATCTATTTTAAGAGTTTATTTATTTTATTGTTAATGATAAAATACGGTTTACAGCCAATAAAAACCCAAAAATCAGTGTCTCAGAAGCTTAGAATATTATAAAATAAGACCAATTGGTACTTTTGGCAGTGTGGGCAGTGTGCCAAATCCTGCTGGAAAATGAAATCCACATCTCCATAAAAGTTTTCAGCACAGAGAAGATGACATGGCTCTCTAAACCATCACTGATCATCAGTAAATTCTGCATTTCATTTGGAAATAAAGGGAGCAGAGTCTGGAGGAAGAGTGGAGAGACACACAGTCCAAACTGCTTGAGGTCTAGTGTGAAGTTTCCACCAATCAGTGATGGTTTGGAGAGACATGTCTGTCATCTGCTGGTGTTGATCCACTGTGTTCTATCAAGTCCAAAGTCAGTGCAGTGTTTTCCTGGAAAATCTTACAATTTATGGAGGTGCCGATTTCATTTTCCAGCAAGACTTGGCACACTGTCCACACTGCCAAAAGTACCAATTGGTTTTATATATTATTTTAATTTTCTGAGACACTGATGTTTGGCTTTTCATGATCTATAAGCCATAATCATCAACAATAAAAGAAGTAAACGTTTAAAATAGATCACTCTGTGTGTAATACATCTATATAGAATATATGAGATTCAAATTTTAAACTGAATTACTGAAATAAAGTTTTAAACTTTTGTTTGTTTGAGATGCACTAGTATATAGTGATCTTGTATGAGTGGATATACAGTAACTGCCCAGTGGAATTGCTGAAATGGCCACTGCATGAATTGGCTTGCTTAAAAATATTCTGAAATGTAATTCCTGCACTATTTAAGGTGGAATGGAGAGTTAGAATTAGAAGCTAACTTCAGTCTTGTTTTGGCTGCTAACTGGTAATGTCACTACTAATGTATCAGTTAAATACAGTCATAAATGGACAATGTCTAGGGTCATTTTGGGTTTTGAAAGCTAATATGTAATGCAGTTAAAAATGCCTGGATCTCGAGTCACTTTAAAAAAGTACTTTTTAAGATTTACAGGGGTTGAACAATGAAACTGAAACACTTGTCATTTTAGTGTGGGAGGTTCCATGGCTATATTGGAGCAGCCTGCTGTTCAATCTTCATTAATTGCACATTGCACCAGTAAGAGCAGAGTGTGAAGGTTCAGTTAGCAGGGTAAGAGCACAGGTTTGCTCAAAATATTGCAATGTACACAACATTATGGGTGACATACCAGAGTTCAAAAGAGGACAAATTGTTGGTGCACGTCTTGCTGGCGCATCTCTGACCAAGACAGCAAGTCTTTGTGATGTATCAAGAGCCACGGTATCCAGGGTAATGTCAGCATACCACCAAGAAGGACCAAACACATCCAACAGGATTAACTGTGGATGCTGTAAGAGGAAGCTGTCTGAAAGGGATGTTCGGGTGCTAACCTGGATTGTATCCAAAAAAACATAAAACCACGGCTGCCCAAATCACATCAGAATTGAATGTGCACCTCGATTTTCCTGTTTCCACCAGAACTATCCGTCGATACAATAAATTATTGTGATCTAAAACCAGGTGTTTCAAGTTTCATAGTCCAACCCCTGTATCTCATTGTTTTTTAAAGACAAAAATATGAGTTTATTTAAGTGTTGACCTTTTTTCTCAGGTGTCACCACTGTTCTGACGATGACGACACTAAGCATCAGTGCCAGAAATTCTCTACCCAAGGTGGCCTACGCTACAGCTATGGACTGGTTCATGGCAGTGTGCTACGCCTTCGTCTTCTCAGCTCTCATCGAGTTCGCCACCGTCAACTACTTCACCAAGCGTAGCTGGGCCTGGGACGGGCAGAAGGACGGCCAGGACATGCGGGTGAGCGGGGTTATGATTTTTCATTTTCTTAGAAAAGTCACCTCTGATGTTTACAAGAAGAACATCCTGGAGACAAATTTAGAGATACCTGTATCCACAAACTGGCACAGAGCATTTCAACAAATTTCCCAAGCTTCTCACGGTAGTTTCAGTCATGTGATTATGTTCTGCAGGATGCAAACAGTAAGATGATAAAAGAAATACTGTATATTCTGGAAAACATAAATCAGGGGATGTTTGTCCTCTGAATCCAGAAATAGACATATAAATACTAGCAATCTACTCAAGGACGTCCTCCGTTACCCTACCCACCCACCCACTCAGAGACTACTCAGCCAGTGCTCAGTAAACACAGCAGTAAACTGCAGCTCTTGGTAAACATGTATTACACTCATCATCATCATCATCATCATCATCAAAAAGAAACATTATAAAAAATAGATTCCAAAGTTCAGACACAGCTATCATTCAATTTTCTTTATTTTTTCCTACATCGTAAATGAATACTGAAGTCTACAGACTGTGAAGGAACACATAAGGATTCATACAGCTCTGGAAAAAATTAGGAGACCACTTCAGTTTCTGAATCAGTTTCTCTGATTTTGCTATTTATAGGTATATGTTTGTTAAGTGGTCTCTTATTTTTTTTCAGAGCTGTATAGTAACTTAAAACCAAAATACTTTAAGAAGCATAGCTTGCAGTTTCTAAGCTGATAACTCTTGCTGGATAAACTTATATTGTGCACTTAACACAAATAACTCTTGCCCTTCCTTTCCTGGTGCGAGCCTTTCCTGATGAGGGCCAGTTTTATCATGACGTCTTTCTTTGCGTCTGTACTTGAGGATACTTTCAGGATAAGTTCTTGATTTTTTCCGATTGACTGACCTTAATTTCTAAAAGTATTTTTTACTTTACTTAGTTCAGAAGTTCTTGATATAACACAGCCAATCACCCAACCCACTCAATAGGACTCCCCCTATCACTAGTGATGCCCCAACACACCAGGAGGGTGAAGACTAGCACATGCTTCCTCCGATACATGAGAAGTCAGCCACCACCTCTTTTCATACTGCTGCTGATGCAGAAAACGCAGCGACTCGGTTGTGATACATCAGCTCACAGACGCCTTGTGCTGAGCGACATCATCCTTTGGAGTGATGTGGAGAGAGAGGCCAATTGTGCTCTCTCGGGGCTCCGGTAGCCGATAAGCATAAGCAGGATCAGATAGCACTTCTTATTAGGGATAAGTCTGGGGATACAACAGGTCATGGCGTAGTATCTATGTCTTCAAGGCAATTTTTTGAGAAGACCATAACAGTATGTGGACGAGCAACGTCATGTTGGAATAGTGCACTAGAAAATGCAAATTTGCATTCAGACAAGGTAGGGCCATTGGTTGCAGAGCCCCAATAATGTAACTTTGGTCTGGTACCTGGAGTGAAGATGAGCAAAGGTGATCTGGTAATTGTTACGTGGCCTAAACTTTGTTTCTGCACTATTTGTATTACTTCTGCCTGTACTAGTGCACCTTAAACAAATACAATATCATTGAAAAGTTTAACTTTATTTCAGTAATTCAGTTCAAAATGTGAAACTCATATATTATTATAGATGTATTACACACAGAGTGATCTATTGTAAGCATTTATTTCTTTTATTGTTGATGATTATGGCTTACAGCCAATTAAAACACAAAAATAAGCATCTCAGAAAATTGGAATATTGTATAAGAACAATTGGTACTTTTGGCAGTGTGTTCCAAGTCTTGCTGGAAAATGAAATCCGCATCTCCATAAAAGTTGTCAGCAGAGGGAGGCAAGAAGTGCTGTAAGATTTTCCAGGAAAACAAAACTGCACTGACTTTAGACTTGATAGAACACAGTGGATCAACACCAGCAGATGACAGACATGTCTCTCCAAACCATCACTGATTGTGGAAACTTCACACTAGACCTCAAGCAGCTTGGACTGTGTGTCTCTCCACTCTACCTCCAGACTCTGCTCCCTTAATTTACAAATGAAATGCACAATTTACTGATGATCAGTGATGGTTTGAGGAGACAATGTCTGTCATCTGCTGGTGTTGATCCACTGTGTTGAATATCAATCTAAAGTCAGTGCAGTTTTGTTTTCCCTGAAAATCTTACAGCACTTCATGCTTCCCTCTGCTGACAACTTTTATTATGGAGATGCGGATTTTATTTTCCAGCAGGACTTGGCACACTGACTGCCCACACTGCCAAAACTACCAACTGGTTCTATATAATATTCAAATTTTTGTTTTGAGACACTGATTTTTGGGGTTTCGTTGGCTGTAAGCCATAATCATCAATAATAAAATAAATAAATGCTAAAAATAGATCACTCTGTGTCTAATACATCTATATAATATATGAGTTTTACATTTTGATTCATTGATACATTCAATTGCATTCCACACTTTTTAAATCTAGAATAGTATCTGTCTCTTCAAAGCAAGCTCTTGAGATGACAGCAGCATGTGGATGAGCATTATGGCCTGACTACCCACCAGGTTTCAATCCTGTTAATCAATTCCTTCTTGGTGTTAACAGTATTTAATAACTGCATTCTTTAGAATGTTTTATCTCTTTATTTTTTCAGTTAAAAAAAAGCCAGAATTCCACACTCTGAAATCTCAAAGTCATTTGGGATGAATTTTGTTATCAGTGGTGGTGGTGGTGGTGGTGGTGGTGGTGTTTTTTTCCACCCCGAAGGATTATAACCCCCTTCAGCTACTGAATTACTTTTCATTGCTTCGTCCCGTGGCGAATGTACAGTGTGTATTCTGGCACAGCGCTGTAGGTGGGCAGATTTGACAGCCTCAGGACACTCTGACTTCAGCAGCGCCACGACACAAACACACACACACACACACACACACACACACAAATCTCCTTGGCCTGTGTTGGCTTCCTTGTATAGAGCCTGTCAACATTGTCATTTTTCAATGAGATTGCTCCCGCTCAACGAGTCCAACGCCGCCCTCGTTCACTCACGCCTGCCTTTGCTCACTCCCTGCTTATTGCCTCTTTCTGTCCCGCTCCTGATAACCTCTGAAAAATGAAACACTCACAGCTAATGGCTGGGAAACACTCTAAAGAAAGCTTAGCAAGGAGCCATATTGTTCTCGGGGTGAGGGGATATTGTACCTGCAAAATGCTGATATAAATATTCCAGTTCATCCGCCTGTAGTCAGCCTTGTATTATCTGTTAAGGAGGGCTTTATTTATTCATTAGGCAGTTGATGGAGGGGAATTTTAGCCTCAGCAGAAAGTGGGTACAGAAAATGGGTGAGAGCTCTGGGTGAAAAGCAAAATAAAGAAAGAAAAAAACACAGAAAAGCTAGCTCTAGATAGCACAGATATACCCTGACATTGAAAATGAAGGCTGACAGTTACGTACTGTAAGTAGCCAGTTCTTATGAAGCACTGAAGTCCTAAAATTCCTCATACATATTAAGATACAGATTCCTAAGATTTAGTTTTGTATGTTTAAAATTTTGCATTCATCGTCAATCGTCAAATAGCTGCACCTGGAAGGAAGTGTCAGTTTCTGCTATTGCAATGCTATTTAGAATCGATCGAATCAATCGACATTTACGGCCCTGTTTTAGCGAGCTATTGTGCACCGTTCAATTGTGGATCGCTTAGCTGGATTTAGGGTGTGTCGCTGTGTCTTTGGTATCATGAGGGCGCAAAAAATATGCCTTACACAGCTTGAAATGCTCAAAAGGCATGTACTAATTCTCTTAATTAATCATAAGTGTGTTTTGGGTGTAACGTGAAATAATCAGTGTGTCACTTGCCAGTTCCTTTAAGAGTGCGAGTGTAACACAACATGCCAAACACCTCTGCATAAAGTTATAGAGGTTCCTAATGGTGACAGCAGCATATGGACATGTATTGTCCTGTTGGACATATGTAGATCACCAGCACCAGTGTGCATTTAGAAAGGGTAGGGTGAATGGTTAAGGACTTTTGTAACTTAACATTGGGCTGTCTAAGTTCAATATTGCACCCATCTTCATGACACTGGTCCTTCTGGACTCCAATTGCACACATTTTCAGTCTTGAATAGTGTCTGTCTCTTTTCAAAAAGATGATAGGAGCATGTGGGCGAGCGTTGTCATGTTGGAGTGTGTGTTCAGAACTCTTCTTATAGTGCTGTACTTCAGTGGAGTGGCTTTACTGCTTGTTAAATCCTGAACTAGATTTTGAGGTGCCCTGTCGATTTTTGGGAAAATTAAAGGAATTTATGTGCGCCTTTTAGTCTCAAAAATATGGTATGCTAAAACGTTTTGTTCTGGCAGATTTGTCTTTTTTGTGCTTTTTTTTTTTTCATTTCACTTGTCAAGCACTGCTTTGCTATGATGCAGTTTTAAATGGCTTAAGCTTTGTCTTAGCACTTTTACCACCACTGCCCATATTCCAATTGCATTCCACACATTTTCAGTCTGTCTCTTCAAAGCTTCAAATCTCTTGAGTTGAGAGCAGCATTTGGATAAGCATTTCCCTTTTGTAAAAGCTCACTAGCACCAGTGTGCATTCAGAAAAGGTAGGACCAGTGCTTAAGGACCTTATTATAAAGAACAATATTGCACCCCACACCATGATTCCATGCCTTTTTGACTCCATGACTGTATGGCTTGACTACCCACCTAGTTTCCTTCCTTGTGGGTAGATCGATTTTTTTTATAAATGATAAAGGTAAGCAGACAGTTCTGCGAAAGTCTGAAGCCATAAACGCATCATTACAACAGGTAACCTGTAGGAACAAATTTATGCTAAATCATCTTGTCTTGTTCTGGCAGATTTCCCTTTTTTTTTTGGAAAGACCGGCGAGATTTTTTAAATACCATTTTTTGAATGTCAATCTCTACTCTGCAGTCTTACGTGGCTTAAGCTTTGTTTCAGCACTCCTTCAACTACTTCTTCTACCCTTCAATCAGCTCTCATCATGACACCTCGTGTCACCAGAGCGCATCAGATTAACATAATACAAAGAAGCAGAGGAGGAAATACATGCAGATATGCTGAAGACACTTTACACAGTCCTTGAACAACCATATTTGATGTTCTTCCATCGCCCTCGTGATTGGCGCTACTGAATATACATGACGGTAGGTGAAACCTGATTATACAGTATAGAGTATATGACTGAAAGACGTCCAGTGGAAAAAAGGAACATCTGCTCACGTTTCCTGTTGAGTTGCCGTTAACCCCAAGCCCAGTTCTGCCTGGTGGTGCCCAGTTTGCCTTCAGTGTGCGTTCAGGCTCTGCTGAGCAAGCAGATGTAGCGATAATTGGATGTGTGAGACAGGCTTCACTACACTGCTCCAATGATAGGCCCTGGGCCTCGGGTGCCACAGGTGAGCCCTGGCTCACAGCTCCATCTGAGACTGCTTTCTAAGTAGCTGGGCTTTTTGAGCTTTGAAAAGAATTGGACAGCTATTTATAAGGAAGAAAATGGAGCAGCCAAAAGCGCCTAGATGACTGGGAGTGGAGCAAAATTGAAAACTGAATCAGTGGCCTCTAACTCGTACAGCCGAAGCCAAAACTGATTTTCTGTAGATAGAAAGCACAAAATAAAAAGAAGAGAAAGAGGTGACGAGAAAGAAGCCAGATGAGGTGGTCGAGAAAAAAAAAAAAAAGGAATGGAGAAGAAAGAGAATGAGTTTCCAGAAGTGCAATAGGTGATGTAGGGTCTGGTCTCTGCCTCTGTCTCTCTCCAGTGACTAAGTGAATTACTGTCCGGCTCTCCTTATCAGCTAAATTCTTGGCTGTGGTTGCACGTTACTCAAAAGAAACAAAGAAAAAAAAAGGGCACGTCCAAAGCAAAGTGGATCTTCTCCTTATCTCCGTGTGGAGGTGGGGCCTGACTGCCAACATTAGACAGCGGACGTCCTTCACGGCCTTGAGAGCAGTTCTTCTCCCCACCTCCAGCTACGATTCCAATAGTTTTCAGTGTCTCAGTTAGACGATGACTCCTTTTACCTCTCTGGCCTCTTTTGTGTAAGGAACAGGGGGTGAGGTTACAGAGTGGGATTGATGTGATTTAGCTTAGAGGACACCACCTCTATTGTGGCCTGGTCTAGGCAGTGTCTGTCTCAATGGCTCAAGCACAATGGGTTGTTTTCCCAGACAGAATAAGGATTAAGCCTAGACTCTAGTGTTGGCACCTTTACAGATTTTTAGATATTTTTACAGATACTTACATTTTTCAGGGTATCAAACAAACCTTAATGTCAGACACAGATAACCTGAGTAAATATAAAAAGCACTTTTTAAATGACTATCCAAACTATCCAAATCAATCTAGCACTGTGTAAAAAAAATACATTAACTGTGATTATTCACACTTTTAGGAAAGCTGAGTTAAATTTAACTACAAACCACAACCAGGCCTGATTACTGCCAGACCTGTAGAATCAAGAAATCATTTAAATAGAGCGTGTCTGATAACATAAAGCAGCTAAAAGATCTCAAAAAGCAAAACACTTAATGCAGCAGTCTGAAGAAATTCAAAAACCGATGATAAAACTTTGTCAAAGTCATTGACATCTATCAGTCTGAAAACAGTTACAAAGTCATTTCTAAGTCTTTGGGACTCCAGTAGACCAAAGTGAGAGCTATTATTCACAAATAGAAAAAAACATGGAACACTGGTGAACCTTCCCAGAAGTGGTCGGCCAACCAAATGTATTCCAAAAAGGACATAAGGCATGGACAACTCATCCAGGAGGTCACAAAAGAACTCAGAACAACATTTAAAGAACTGTTATAGATTGTTATAGATTCAATAATAAGAAAGAGACTCCATGGGAGAGTCCCAAGGCATAAAACACTGCTGACCAAAAATAAAATAATGAATGAATAGTGAATACTATCTAGCCAACAACATTCTTAAGTTATCTTACTGTCAAAAGACTGTTGAACTGAACTGCAACTTCACAAGATAAACCAGAGCTCTGTAAAACGCAGTACTGCAGTTCCTGATAACCAATACATTATGAACTATGTTTTAAAGCTGCCAGACTTCAGAAACTTTTGCCTTGCTATCTGTTCTCTCAATAAAAAATAAAACTGTTGCCAGACCAAAAATCCATAACAGCCTCTGACATCTCAAAGTCAGGAGGGCTTTATGTTATGGGCAATTTCTTTTCTCCAGTGGATTATATACTTCCGTCCTTGACAGTTCACCCACTAAATTACATTTCAGTGGCGAGTCCCTGAGAGAATGTACAGTAAAAGTGTAGGCAAAGAGCTATAGGTGGGTGGATTTGACAAGCCTCAGGACACTGACTGTTTCTCCAGCACATTTCAGACTGGCCTCACCATTGCTTGTCTCAGCTACTCTCAAGTAATGACGATAAAGATGGTAGAGTATGTGTCCTATTAGAGTATGTGTCCTGTAGCATTGTTGAGCTTGATTTAGAGCGTATCAGTCAGTCTTTGTTATCATAACGACGAAAAAAGTATGTGTTGTGCTAGTGCTGGGCGATATAGGAAAAATCATATATCACGTTATGGAATTTTTTATATCACGATAACGATATATATCATGATATACCACATTTAAGTATGTTTTCAGTTATTCTTCGAAAAATATAACAAAATAATATCATTGCTTACTTACTTATAATATTTATTTCTAAATAAATTAACAAACATGAAAACAAGGGTATTTAATCTGTAATTTCTGCTGTCGGGTTCGGATGAAGAAAATGGTCTGTGATGTGACGTAGAACTAAGTTCAATGTAACAAATCACACTGTGATTTTTGTGCTGATCCAAAAGTTACAGCTCATCCGCGCGTTTAAAGCTCTGCAGGTGGATTAATGTCAGCATATAAATCGCGTGCGTTTTCCTACAGGACAAACCATTCAAACATGCAGATGAGCTCTCCACACCCGATTAAAAAAATCACACAGTGTCTGTCTGGCTTAAAATAGTTAGATAAAGCTATTAAATGAATAAATCAACATTCATTGAAAAGACCAGTAAGAAGTTCTGTATGCTAAATAACAAAGAAGGCAGCAACAAGCTAAGAAGCTAGTAAGCTATTAACAACATTTAATAAAAACAGAAAAATAGAACTAAACTAAACTAAGCTCAAAATGCTAAAAGAAATATAATCTAACAAATTCTAAAACAGCTAAATGAAATAGCGAACACACAGGTACAAAAAAAATAAAATAAAATAATAATAATAAAAAAAAATATCGCACTACCTTGTGCGGTACAAAGCACAAGGCATGTACTAATTCTCTTTGATAAATCAAGGGTGTGTTTTGGACGTAAGACGAAATGAACCAATCAGCGAGTCACATTCCCTTTTAAGAGTCCGATGTGCGCTGATTTTGTCAGATATTTGGTATTTTAACTCAATTTAATTTGCTGAACAGATTTCAGACATGTGCAGATGCAACACCATTAAACAACAGCAGGAGGAAGTAAACATACCAAACACGATAAACAGTCCAAGGCTCATACACAGGCAAGGTGATATCAGAGGGCAGCCAAAAAATCAGGTTCAAAGGTTACAAAAACAAGGTCGGAATGAGAGAGAGCTAACACAGAAAATAGATAAACTCTTTGTAGAGTGGAAAACCAACAATACCCAGCAAGGAGTGAGTGAAGTGAGGGTGTATATATAGGAGGTGAGACAGGTGTGTGCAATATCCTGGTGATGAGCTTCCTAGTAGTGCCGGGTGTCATGTGATCGCACATGTGAGAGAGGGAGGTCAATGTGTGTTGCATTCTGGGTATTGTAGTCTAGAGGCTGGAGATCCCAGTTAGAGACAGGAGTCAGGCGTGACAATAAAACATTACATGTTACATACAGTAGACAAAATATTCTGCTTTAACTGTTTAATTACATAACCTTTATAATTGTAATTAATCTGTAACAATGCAAACTTTATCAGTAGTTACTTTATTATTACCTTGATTACTAATGTGTAATTATACAGTTATTAGAGATACTGAATATAAAGTGGGACTAAAATTCTTCCTTTCTAATCCTCCACAGACCAACAAGCTTTAAAGGCACATGTAGAAAATAATAAGAAATTTAATCTAGACACAAATAAATTAAAACTTTCAATTCAAGTTTGTTTAAAATTTAGGTTAGGAAGGAACTATTTATGTACAAAAAATAGACAACTTAGACAAACAGCATGATGTAAAGAATGAATTATTATACAGTGCATGCAAATATTTTTTAGAACCTTTTTATTTTTTTACATTTATGTTTTATATTCATCTTCTTAAAAAGTCATGTTTTGCAGCATTTTGTAAATGTATTAAAGTAAGTATTCAGACTCTTTGTTCTGGCACTCCCAGCTGAGCTCGAGTGCATCTACTGCTTCAGCTAATGGCCCTCGAGATGCATCTGCAATTTAATTGGAGTCTGTGCCTAACTGCATTCATTGGACATAATTAGGAAAGACACACCTGTCTATATAGGGTCTCAGAATTGATGGAGTGTCTCAGTGTGAAGAGCAATTAGATTGAGAGGATTGTCAGTAGAACTGCGAAACATAATCTAAGGGAGAGATGCAAGGAAATGAACCGAATCAGTTTTAAGATGAATAAAAAATATATATAAAAAATATAAGAAAATATGAGAAATTCAAAAGTGGCTAGGAAACTAGCTGTAGGCACTGTATGAATTTTAGGAATTGAGGAATATGCTTCAGTGAGTCTGCATTCAAAACATTCAAAACTTATTCGGTTAGTTAAAATGTTTAGACCAACTACAGAACGTCATTAAACATAAAGGAAATCTAAGGATAATCTGTTGTACTTATTTCGTTTTGTGATGCACATGCACTTATTGAAACAATGCCAGAGTAAATGTGTGCCGCAATCAGTGCTAAAAAAAATGGCGAGATATGCAGGTGTGATGGATAATCGAGTATAAACCAGTAGGGTGCTGGAATGGTATATGTTTTTCTTGGTTTTTGTTTGTTTTGAAAGATGAGAAGTTGGAATGAAAAAGTGCTGAAATTATATAGGAGTTACAAAGCTATTTTTTAAATAGGTAGACCTATAGAAACACCTATAACGCAAATATCTTTGTGTTATTCTGTGTTTGTTTTATTTGGATGCCTTTAGTTTTCTTTCTGTTTTCACACTTTATGATCCACTTGCTTGAGCAATTATTTACACTATTATAACACTTATTCTAACAAACCTCACTTTTTTTTCCTTTTCTTTTTTTTTTTTTGCGAACCCAAAAATAACAAGTAAAGCCATAGCTTAATACTACAGCACAATTCTAGACCTTAACTAGCAGGAGCTTAAGTAAAGAATAAACCCAAAATAAAGATTTCCTCGTTTCGCGTTTTTTGTGTTTGCCATGCTGCGTATAGTTCCGAACAGGGAATAGGAAATAGAGACGTTATCACACGGGACGAGCTAATTTTAATTGTTGCGTCTATGCTAATGTTTAACCTATTTTCAGCGCGGATATGCCTGTGCTGGTGTCTGTAAATGGCAGGGTGTGCGAGACGGGCGAGGATTCGAGCCGAGCGGCGCATTAGCGCTGGAGAGAGAGGCAGCGTTTACCTTGATGAGGGATTTAGAACATGTTTAATTCATGCTGCCTGACAGTTAGTGCGTTACACACTGGGCCATAATGGTTCTGCATCACATTCCAGTCCCAGTGGCATTACACATCCTCTGTAGCTGTCAGCAGACCCCCCCATGTCCTGGGCAATAACACATCCACACACAGGGTAGCAGCTTAAATATCCATGTAAAGAGGGGTGATTTTAGCCCCGCTGCGTACGCTTTTCACCGTGTGCAACACATATATAAGTGTCTCGAACGAGAAACAGGACGCAAAGACGCAAGAGTGAATCTCTGAATTGCGTCTCTTAACAATTCCGGTGGTTTCTGCCAAAGTGATTGTGATTTATTGTGATTGATGGAGTGCAGCGGTCCGGTAACGTGGCCTCCCAGGCGATTAGACCCGTGTTTGGTTAACAAGCCTCTTTTTTAATTCGTCTCATAAACAAACGCATATTTCATTTTAGCGACTAGCGGCTAATCAACGCATCACAAATGTAATTAAACCACCAACCAAGCTCATAATATGCTGTTTAATATACTGTACGAGCTGCTGTAACTGTTCGTGTTAATGAGCGTGGCGTTGGCAGAGCCGGTCCCTGTGTTAAAACTCCACGAAACCTCTTGGCAAATGTTCTCCAGTTCATTTGCATAATCAGTAGCTCATTACTGCATAAGCATAAGGTTTAGCAATTGCGTCAGCCGCGTGCCAAGTTGAGTTTCTCCTGACGGCTCACAACAAATTCTTTCTAAAATGCTGGATACAATCTACAAGGGGAAAGTTTTTTATTACTAGCACGAACATGCGGCTTAGTGATTAGCACAGCTGCCTCCAAGCGCTGGAGGCTTGGGTTCAAGTCCCTCTCTGGGTAAAGTTTCCTTTGTTCTCCTTGTGTCTCAATAGGTTTCCTCCGGGGACGTTGGTTTCCTCCCATAGTCCAAAAACAGAAAGATCATGTGAACAGGGGTATACTGAATTGCCCAGAAAATGTGGATACTCTAAACTTGCCCTGGTGTTGTGAGTGTATGTGGATGTGGGTATAAGTATGTATGTGTGTATGTGTCAGTCCTGACACAAGTTGCCAGTCTGCCTGCTCTGGACTTCTCTGGGTACACACACTAAAGACTCCAACTCCCAGCATGCACTCACTCCGGACCTTCTGGGCTCTGGTGATCGCTTGCCGCTACGGTGTTCAAGCTTTCTGAGCTTCTGATTGCTCACACCTGTCTGTGTTTGTATAAATACCCCCCCTGTTTTAGTTTAGTTTTAGTCCTCGCCAGGGTATTGAATCTAGCTTTCTCTTAGCTCTTTTACTAAGTGTTTCTTTTGTTTCCTTTCCTTGTTACCGACCTATTTTTATTTAGTTTTAGACCGCTTTCTTTAGATCTCTGACTACTCCTGTAAGTTTAACTTCTTTAATAATAAATTGTTTGGTTGGTATCTGCGAGTGTTTGTTCTTGGTTTGGCCCACGTGACAGTATGACTGTATGCACAGATATGGATTGGCAGTCCTCCAGGTGGACGGTGGTTTCTGGTTGAGAGTGTGCTATGCATGATTGGCTGCTTCTTGTCACCGGTATGTGTGTTGGTTGAGTACTGAGTGTAAATGATTGTGTGAAAAAGATAATTGTAAGCATCTTTGGATGCCTAGAAATGCAGAAAGGCACTTTATAAGTCTAATTGTAAGTAAGTAAGTAAATGTAGTTCATGTTGTACCATTAGATGACTCCAAAAAGTTTCAGAATTCAAAAGCGGATCTTTCAAACTCACTCTGGATTGAAAGGAAACGACAGCTTGCTGGTTGAATGCACTCGCTTTTGTACTTTTGTTTTGTTTGGCTTTTGTTATCCTATGAAGGGATTGCAGCCTGAGCCCTGCAGCTACGAGTGCAGAACTGGTTATCTTCTACCTCAGACAAGAGAAACTGCAGGCCCTCTGGCAATTTCACATTCATATTTCATTTGCCAACATTGTGTCATAAGCCTGAGTCAACATTAACCTTTTTAGACTGCTCACTAATTAAATGCCAAATGCCTAGTTTATTGCCCAGTATTGTCACTGACATGACATGGGGTGTGTTCATGGGCTCACTTCACAGAGAGAGAGAGAGAGAGAGAGAGAGAGAGAGAGAGAGAGAGAGAGTTCATAGAATTGATTTTGAAGAGATCAATCAAGACTGCACCCAACTTTTACCTGCTCACGCACCTTTACAGCTTGTGAATGCACTGCACTGTTAAAATACCAATCCGCCAAAGTCAGATTGGCTCTTAAAGGGAATGGCATGCTGATTGGTTAAATTCATGTTATGCCTAAAGCACACCCATGATTAATCAAGTTGCGCATTGTGCGGTTCACAGCTTGTCTATAGATTGCTAAAATAGGGTCACTAGTCTTGTCTCAGCCTAAGTGTAAGTTAGACAGGGTATCTTCACATATCTGCACAAGCTCAAATTTAATGACTTTTAGGACATTTTTAATACCTCACAAAAAAAAGGTTTTACTGTGGCATGGCTAAAATTATTAGCTAAAATTAAACACTCTGTGCAGCTAAAAGTGTGGCTACATTTAAACACCTCACGTGGCTAAATTTGACAACTCAGCGTGGCTAAAAAATTAAACGCTCAAAAATTACGTGAATTACTTTGCCTCAGATATAATTTAATGCCTCCCCTCCTAATATTTCAGGTATTTTAAGATATTTTTAGACCTTGAATATGTAAAACTAAATTTAAGACATTTAAAGACTTTTGTAATTATAATAATAATAATAATAATAATAATAATAATAATAGAATAGAAACTAGTATTATGTTCCATAACTTTGCTATGTCCCGCTGTAGAACACGGAACGACCTGCGCTGAATGTTGATGTTATTCATGCCAGAGTCGCTTTTCTGTTTGCATTTTCTGAAACAGTTGAAACTACTTTAAAACTTGAAAACACTAGCTCCTATAATGCAGACATATGATTCCAGTCATCAAATAGAAATGTGAAGTGGTTCAGGCTTGTGCTGGTTTGGATTAAATAAGAAAAAATACAATATGTACTTTACTGGTGATTATATTTTGATGAAATACTGTTTTTTGAACATTTTACTTTCATTTAATGCCTTTAGTCAGTGTGATATTACTCTTTACTTTTGGGCCACCGCAGAAGGACGGTCAAAACCAATGTTGTCAAACTTAGTTCGAGCAGCAGCTTATTATGAATAAAGTTTTATCCGCTTTCAACTTCTCTTGCTTTCTTTTTCTTTAGAATACTGTATGTATATATGTATATACTGTATCTTCTGAGGCTGTTCTTTAAAATCTTCAGAATACATTCGTTGTCTTTCTGCCACCCAAGTCGGATTACCGAAGCTCTGTTGGCCTGCCCTTTTTTCTATATGCACTGTGAATACAAACTGCAGTCAGAGTGTTAACACCAGCGTTTGCTTTATCTGACTTGTACAAATCCTTACCAGAGTATTTCCCCAATCAGGCTCTGGTTGGGGAGCTCATGTTGCCAATACCTGATTTAAAAGGACCCTAGTTCAAGTGGGCCGGGTCACGTAAAAAAAAAAAAAAAAACGTGTTCCTAGTAATCCCCCTCTAATGCAGACATAAGCCCACAGTGTTCAGAGCCCCAGGCTGGTTGCCAGTGCGGAAAGAATCAATGCCCCATGATGGAGGGGCGGCAGGCGAGGTTTGTTCTTCTTTGAAGAGACATCTGCATTGGTAAGGGGGTCCAAGCTCTGAAATTGCCCCCTTTCTATTCAGCGGAAAGATGAGTGCAGCACTTTCAGTGTAACTGCTCTTTTGTACTGGAGTCATTACCACTTCTTTCAGTCTGCTCAAACGAGTTCCGGGGCCTTGTGGCATTGTTTTGTAGATTATTATGTTTTTTTTCCTGTCAGCTGCATTCTTTTTTAATGTCAGGAACACAATGTGGAGCTAAGAATCTCTTCAGGGCTCTGTGTCAGCATTCACTACAGATAAAACATGCACGGATCAAATAGTTGCGTGCCAAACCGCTATTTTTTTTTGCACGCATAAATGACAGCGCACCTAGATTTAGTAACCTACTTTGTCATCGCAAGTTATTGCTCTCAGAGCTCTTCTGCATATTAAATCATGCCCTGTGTCACCTGTTCTTTCCTTTACAGTAAATATAACTTCATCCGTTTTTCATCCGTCTTTCATTATTCCGCTGCCTGTTCGGTTGGCGAATCGCGACCAACTTCTCGACCCTGCTTTCACCCCGAACTCTTCGGATGGATGAAGTCCATTACCTTTGGCAGGCGCATTGCAATGCCCTTTAGGCATCCTGCCCCGGTGCTGTCAGCCCATCATATCTCCTACTGATATGTGTGTGTTCCCTATTGCCCTGTTATGAGGAAGCCCTGCTTATTTGCTGGAACGTGCTGCTTCCTGCCTTGTCATCCAGGCAGGCGGTTCTTTGGGTTTTGACAGGAGTTTGATATCGCCCCGCAAATGTTTGCCGTGGCCGAGGGATAGACACTTTGACAGGTGAAATTCTTCCCATACAAAGTCAGGCTAGAGAGCAAAGACATTGCCAAGACATTGGCTCACAGTACATCAGAAAGCATAAGTGAATTGTGGAGATGAGTAATAGTAGATGCATCAATTTGACTGTTTAATTTCAGTCTTAATTTCTCTAAATGTCTAAACATTCAAAAGTTGCCAGCAGCTTGACCCACAGCAGCAGAGTTCCCTATCATACTGAATCATACTGAACTGAATATCATCGCTGTCCAATGAAAATGAAAACAAGTATCTCCAGAACAGCAACTTTACAGGAGAGAGAAAAAACCTTCTAAACTTTCAAAGGAAGTCAATGTAAAAAGAGTTTACTTCAGATCATTTTAAAGTATTTCTATAGGTTCATTCATTAAAGATATTTGGCACAATGTAAAGGAGAGTTTCTGTGTTAAAATTATGTAGTGACATATATATCAGCATATGTATTCTTTTTATATTCTCTTTTATTTCTCTTTATACTCTTTCACTAATGCATGTACTGTAGGCTCCGCCTATGGCTATGTATGGCTGTGTAGGTTTAAGTGTTTCCAGATGTGTACCACAGACCTTTAAAAGGGGTCCCGACATAGTGTACGAGAGAGAGAACAGAGGAACATCGGATTGGCAACATCTCTCTCCACGGCTGGCCTAGGAAGCCTTGTAGATATTGTCTTAGTCTTTGTAATAAATAATTGTATTACACCTAAGGCAATGTCTGCGGTGTCTTCTTCCTCATCTTCAAGCATCTTCACAGCAAAGAGACAGCGGTAAACGACAGTAGTAAACTTAAAGTCGACAAAAATGGAGATACTTGTTTTTCATTGGACAGCAATGATATACTGTGCTGTAAAAATGTATTTGCTGCTACATATATTTTTTTATCATACTTACATTTTTCACACTAAAAACACATTTTAATACCAGACATATATATCCTGATTAAATAAAAAAAGCAGTTTTTAAACTATAATTTCATTTATTAGGGCAAATACTTTATGCTAACCTGCCTGGTCCTATATAAAAAAGTGTTTGTCCCCTAAACCTAATAATTTGGCTGTCCTTCCCTTGGAGACAACTGCAATCAAGTGTTGGCAATAACTGGCAAAGAGTCTTTCACATCTCTTCTTTGCCGAATTTATTTAATTCAGCCACATTGGAGGATTTTTGACTTTGTCAGTCAGACTTTGACTAGGCCACTCTAAAACTTTCATTTAGTTACTTGCTGGTGCGTTGGCTCATTGTCCTGCTGCAGAACCCAAGTACACCTGAGCTTGAGGTCACGAACAGATTGCCCAACAGTCTCTTTTAGGTTTTTCTAGTAGAGAGCAGAATTTAGGGTTTCATCAATTACAGCAAGTTGTCAAGAGCCTGATGCAGCAAAGCAGCTTTGACTTTCAGTATGATGTCCTTGTTTTTCTGAAATTAGGTGTTAATTGTATGCTAGGACACACACAGAGCACACACCTTCAAAAAGTTCGACTTTTGTCACGTCAGTCTAAAAAGAATATTTTCCCAAAGTCCTGGGGACCATTAAGACCATTAAGTAGTTTGTTGGTGAATGTAATTTTCACCTCCTCCTTCTTGTTATTGAATCAAAAACACTGACCTTAATTGACATGGGTGAGGTCTGCAGTTCTTTAGATGTTGTTCTAGGTTCTTTTGGGACCTCGTGGATGAGTTGTCCATGCCCTTTTGGAGTAATTTCACATAAGGCCATGTTTGTTTGGATAGCTTTCTCCCTTTAATAAATGAAAATCATCATTTAAAAACTGTTTTTTGTATTTACTCAGGTTATTTTTAGTCTGATATTACAGTTTGTATGTACAGTGAATGTACTTATACTGATATATATGTATATATTGATTGGAAGTGGAGTATATTGTTGTGTCTCTTCTGTAGGAGCTCATGTCTGGGGATTTCCCAGGCCTGTGTGTATTTGTGTCTGTGTATGTCTCAGATTCTGTCCTGATTCCCAGGCTTATGTTACTCATCATTGAAACTGCAGACATGCCCTCATTTGGTGCACTGTAGCCACCAGCTCACGCTCTCGCCTCCGCTGACACTCAGCCAGCTCATCTGCCTGCCCTATTGCGCCACAGAGGAACGAAGAAGATATATAATAGCGATGGAAAATAACAAGCCCTCCAACTGCATGTGAACCGCAGTCGTTTCTGCAGCCTGTGGTGGTCTTTTTTTCCTCTCTCTCTTCCTCTCTCTCTTCCTCTCTCTCACCGCACATAAACTTTTGACCCACTCGCATGTAATGAGTCTCCACGCTGCCCTCAGGAACCTCTTTGGCTGGCTTTAAAATATGTATATTTTGTTGGAGGGAGGGAAAGAAGGCTCAATGCGATTTGCCACTTACTGGAGCGGAGACGAGCAAACCCTGGCCTTTTGTCTTGGCTCCGAGGAAGACACCGATCTCGATAGGCGGAGTAGAGCCTCGGCCAATGAGTCAGAATGCTTTGTCAGACGGGCCGCACTGTAAAAAGGCAGCGTTATCAGCCCGCAGTCATGGCAGTACTCAGGTATTCGCTTGATTGGAGTGCCAAGCCGTTGGTTGCCTATGGGACTTGCAAGTGTTAGATAAAGCAGGATACGCAATAAGTGCACTTTAGAAAAATACAGCAGCATCAGGAAGAGATTAGCTATGAGTGGAGCCTTATGGGAGTAAAAGATACGAGAAAGAGCAGGGGTAACAAAAAAGAAAAACGAGTAAATAAATACATATACACACACAGGACATCTTAGGCAGGCATGAACGTTTGTCTCAGTTGTGAATGTATTTGCGACTGTAAAAGCTTGCAGAACATCAGAAATATACACTGATAAGCCAAATGTCATGGGACAGGAACTGATGCACTGATTTAATACTGGTATGACTGAAATTTCAGGATCCGAAGACATAACCCATCCATCTTTCCAACCGTTAGAGAGCTTTCAGTCAACTTCATCATTTTACTTGGATGATCCATTAGAGATGCTTCTTACGTACTGTAGATGCTCAACTAACATTCAACTTACATTCAACTGCATGTCTTTTAAATGCAGTTCTAAATAATAATAATAATAATAATTCTAAGTAAATGATTTTCTATTGAATCTCTCTAATCATAAAATGTTATGGTTAGGTTTAGGGTTAGATTTATAATAAAGGTTTTAGGGCTCCAAGTGTTCCAGCAGGCTAAGCATTGCCCCTTTGATCGGGAGATCGCTGGTTCGAATCCTGTTCATGTAGCTTGCCATCAGCTACCGGAGCCCTGAGAGAGCACAATTGGCCTTGCTCTCTCTCTCTGGGTTGGTAGATGGTTTCTTCTCTGCCCACATCACTCCAAAGGGTGAGCAACAACTGCAATCAAGCGTTGGAAATAACTGGCAATGAGTCTTTCACATCTAATCTTTGCCGAATTGATTTATTTCAGCCACATTGGAGGGTTTTCCAGCATAAATTTGCTGGTGTGCTTTGGTGTAGCTTGCCATCAGCTACCAGAGCCCTGAGAGAACACAATTGGCCTTGCTCTCTCTGAGTGGGTAGATGGTGCTCTCTGCCCACATCACTCCAAAGGGTGATGTCGCTCAGCACAAGGCATCTGTGAGCTGATGTATCAGAACTGAGTCGCTGCACTTTCCTCTGAGCGCGCTGTGATGCTACTCGGCATTGCTGCATCAGCTGTAGTTGGAAAAGAGGAGGTGGCTGACTTCACATGTATCAAAGGAGGCATGTACTAGTCTTTACCCTCCTGGTGTTGGGACATCACTAGTGATAGGGCGAGTGTTGGGTGAGTGGGTTGGGTAATTGGTTGTGTAAATTGAGGAGATAATAGAAAAATAATTTAAAACAAAATAATTTTTTGAAAAAAGTGTAGGTTTTGGTTTGACGGGCTAATTTACGCCTGTGTATTACAACTGGCTAATGGAGTAAGTTAAGTACAGAAGTGTATGGTTTGCAACACAGCATGTGTTTTACCAGAGAGCTATTAATATCTGTTAATCATACTGAGATATTTATGTCTAAGAATAATGCCCTGAAGTGCATCATTTGTGTTGTTAAGAAATAAAGACAATATTGAAATACTAAGATTTTACATGAACGTTATAATGAGTAAATTAATATAATGAAGCATGAACACACACAGTTGTTAAATTAAGCAGCTGTTTTTTGTTTTTATTTAATTGTTGTTCTTAATTGTATAAAACAGTTACAAAGCTGATTTTCTGTTCTGTGTGGTTAACGATTATCTTAACTAATCAAACATAAATAGCGGCACAGAGTGTTCAAGCAGTCTGAAGTGTTGCCACAATGATCGGGAGATTGCTGATTCGAATCCCTGTCATTCAGCTTGCTTCAAGCTGCCAGAGCCCTGAGAGAGCGAAATTAAAAATGTTCTCTCTGGGTGGGTAGATGGCGCTCTTTCCCCTAAACATCTGTGAGCTGATGTATGGGAATCAAGTCGCTGTGCTTTCCTCCGAGTGCACTGTGATGCTACTCGGAAATGCTACATCAGCAGCAGTTTGAAAAGAGGCATGTGCTAGTCTTCACCTTGCTTGTGTTGTGGCATCATTTTTGATGGGGGTTATACAGCTGAGTTGCAGCTAAATGGGTGAGAGAATTGGTCTAGCTGAATTGGGAGAAAGACAGGAAAACTAATTGAAATAAAAATTAGAAAAAAAGTAGAAAAAAAGACACATAAATAGCAGAAATTGTGGTTTTTAAGTTGCAAAAATGAAATGTATTAACATATATGCGATACTTTTAACACCATCATCAACATTAAAAGTTAAATACAAAGTTCCAACAAATATTCATATCCGACCGTCTCCAGATCTTTTAAGCGTGTCATAAAAAAAGCTATGATTAATTTTTCTGTTCAGCTATGATTAAGTAAACAATTTTTCTGCTGTGTTTTGGTGATTAAACCTAAAGTCATTTTTCTCCTGCTTGAAACATTCATAAATTTAGACTGAGACAAGGGCTTTATTTAATACTTGTCTTGTATTTATATTTATTTGAACCACTTTCTGTCCAGTAAGTAAAAAAAAAACAGTTTTTAAAAAATATGCCATTAGTGAGATAAATTGTGATTCACTTGTCCTTTAGGAAATATTGAACTGTATTTCTTTGCATTTGCTGTTAAGCTGTTGAGAGCTTACACAGCAGATTTGTGTTGTTCCTCATTCATAACAGTGCAGCTCATTTGTTTCCATTGATTTTCTTCTGCCGCAGACGCGCGAGTCGACCCCGTTCTCCAAGAAGGCCAACAACACTTTCAACATCGTGGGCACCACCTACCCGATGAGCGTGGGAAAGGACCCCGGGCTGACCACCATCGCTAAGAGCGCCACCACCCCAGCTCCACCTCCACCCCAGCCAGTGCGAGAAGTTCGCCTGTCTAGGATGGACGGGGAGTACATCATGGAGGGCGCGAAGAAGTCGTACAATCGCGTCAGCAAAGTGGACAAGATCTCACGCATCATCTTCCCTGTGCTCTTCTTCATCTTCAACCTTGCCTACTGGGCCACCTACGTCAACAGAAAGCCATCCATGACGAGGTCCAATGGCCAGAAATGAACACGAGACAAATGAAAGCAACCACAGAAACGACAAAAAATAAAAAATAAGAAGAACTGCCAGTCAAGTCTGGAGTAGCCATACAATGCTATCATTATTGCTTTGCTTTTATTTATTAATTTATTACTGTATTAATTTTATTGTATTTATTCGCCTTGAGACCATTTGTTGTTGTTGTTGTTGTTGTTATTTTATTATACATTACTTTTATATTTTCATGTGGATATCAACAGTCAGTTGATAGTCAACTTTGTTTGTGTCTGTGTTTGTTAATGCACAGTCCAGTCAGAATATTATGACCACCTCCTTGTTTCTACACTCATTGTCCACTTTGTACAGTTTGTAGTTCTATAATTACAGACTTGTAGTCCTGTATCTCTTTCTCGGCATACTTTATTATTATCCTCCTTGCTTTAGAGGACCAACACAGAGCAGGTATTAATTGGGTTGGGGTCATTCTTATTGTCATTGCTATGGTCATTCTTATTGACATGGTGGTTAGTCATGTGTTAGGCTGAATCCCACTTCCCTACCCCTTACCCATACCCCTCTGTTTTGCGTGTGTACACCAAGAGGTAAAGGGTGTCCCGAATCTTGTTAGGCTGGAAGTGTAGGTGTTTGAAGGGCTGTCCCAATTCTTAGGGGGAGGGTTCCAAGGGGAAGGGATACACTTGAAAAGAAGGGGTATCAGGTGTTTGAAGGGTTGTCCCAATTCTTAGGGGGACGGTTCCAAGGGAAAGGGTCACACTCGAAAAGAAGGGGCATCAGATGTTTGAAGGGTTGTCCCAATTCTTAGGGGGATGGTTCAGATAGGAAAGGTTACACTCGAAAATAAGGGGCATAAGGCGTTTAAAGGATTGTCCTAATTCTTAGGAGTAAGGGTTCTAAGGGGAAGGGTTACACTTGAAAAGTAGGGGTATCAGGTCTTTGAAAGGTTGTCCCAATTCTTAGGGAGATGGTTCCAAGAGGAAGGGTTATACTCGAAAAAAGGGGCATCAGGTGTTTGAATGGTTGTCCCAATTCTTAAGGGGAGGGTTCTGAGGGGAAGGGTTGCACTCGAAAAGAAGGGGTATCAGATGTTTGAAGGGTTGTCCCAATTCTTAGGGGGAGGGTTCCAAGGGGAAGGGTTACACTCGAAAAGAAGGGGTATCAGGTGTTTGAAGGGTGAAATGGGATTGGGCCTTATTGTGTGTTGCACTTGTACAATACGTGGATCAGGCACAGCAGTGCTGCTGCAGTTTTTGAACACCATAGGGTCACTGCTGCTGAACTGATAATAGTCTACCAATCAGAAATAACCTGTAAGCAACATCCTGAGTGCAGTGTCCTTTCACTAGTGATTACGGTCTTGTCAATTAGTGTCACTGGAAGTCAGTGCTGACAATGACCCACCACCAAAATTAAATCTGCTCTGTTGGGATCTATGGGGATATATGGCTATTAAAGAATAGGAGAATAGTGAAAGGAGGTTAATAAGGTATGCAGAGAAACATCAGTGGAGCTGATAAAATGTGCAATGAGTGCAGAAACCAGGAGGCGGTCATGATATTTTGTTGTTTATCAGAGAGTTGTCGTTGTACGGTATGGTCTGACAAGCCGTGTGAGATTCTTCATCGCCGAGATGAAATCACTGATGGCGCCACTCCATTCAGGACGATCACAAAGCCATCTAGCGCGCTGTTAACTCACGCTCTGTACGTCACCAGACACAAAGCTCTGAGCCGTCGCCGCTCGCTCGTCGGTTGCCATGGCATAGTGAATGCCTGTAGCCTTCAACAGCCAGCAGCGATGTCCGTGGGTGCATCATTAATAATCGTCAGTGTCTGCTCTCGGAGGCTCGGCTGACCTAGAGCAATATCATCTAGAATTGCTTTCTCGTCCCCATGGGTTCTGCGTTCTCTGTGTTTTCCAGTCCGGTGACTCTTATTGTTTTAACAGCCCAAGTAGGCTCAAAGGTAAAGAAACGGTGTGCCTTCTCAATGCCTCTCCTGTTGAGATGAATCATTCGCCACACACTGAACTCGTCTTCAAGCTCACACTTTCCTAGCCTTGATTTAATGCAGCTGACTCCGACGGAGGCACTGGGCCAGCCTACTTCACATGGCCGGTTTAGTCACCACCTGAGGCGTATGTTTATCGTCTTTAAAAAAAAAAAAGAAAAGAGAGAGAGAAACATGAGCAGCATCAAGCTGCTGATAGCAGTATGCCATGATGTTGATCGTGGTGGGGATTTTTTTGGAGGGATTTAACCCTTTGAACCCTAAAAAGTTTTAAACTCTATGTGCGGGCTTCATACTCGGCCTTCAAAATAAGTTATTATAAACAATTTATAGCACAAAAAGTAGGTAGTTTTTGTAAATCTTATACCATTGGGAAGCCTGTTAATTTCTCTTTTAAATGGTTAAAATGCTTGCAACAAGGAACGTTCATTGTAGGATGTAGAGCAGTAAAGCTAAAAAAAAGTTGCCAAATCATCTCTGCCATTGCCAAACAGCTAATTCTGCCACTGACTCGTTTGATGATCTTCTTTGGTGTCATCTTCTTGGGACACCCACTTCACAACCTCTCTCTGACTTTGTCCCCTCCATGGAACGTGGCCTTCAATTTGTAGATACTGGTAGGACTCAACAAATAATGATGCAACTTGCAGAAATTTTGCAGATTACCAGCTTGAAATTTCCCTATCGCACAGGCTTCACCCAGGTCAGAAGCTTATAAGAAGTGTCAATAGCAACAGCAAAATTAGCTGTTTGGCAATGGCAGAGAAGATTTGGCCATGTTTTCATTGGCACAACCCACATACTCAGCTCTACAGCTCTACAAATATGGTGCCATTAGAAAGGGAAATGAACAGGTTTTCCAACAGTATAAGACTTATTGCCAAGAAATATTGATACAACAAAGAAATGCCAATCTACCAAACACAAATGTCCTTACTTTTTGTGCTGTGTTTAGTTTTTGAATGGTTTACAATAGGGGTGCCAAACATGTCCACATTGCGCTGATGTGGCTGCAAAGTTTCAATCCAGCCAAGCAGATAGATGCTCAGTTGGTATGAGATCAGTTGTTTCCAGACTGGAAACAACCCACTGATTAAACAGGTGAAATCAGGTGGAATCAGTGTGCTGCTGGTTGTTTAATAATAATAATTAAAAAAACAACTTGCAGCCAAACTGTCTCTTTGTAGACATGTTTGAAACCCCTGGTTTATAGTATATGGTCACTACAGTACAATCTAAAAAATGCTAAAAGATGCTACAAAGGGTTCTTTTAAAGATGCCATAGAACAACAGAAATTTCATGAAGGAGCTCAGATTTTAGTCAATTTGCCAAAGAACCTTCAAACAAAACGTTTAATGAAGTCGATGTTCGAAAGATTTAACAATCTTTAACAATTGAAAGAACTGACGAAGTGTTATTTAGGGAAATGTAAACTGATCTAGAATATGTGTTACCTCAAAAAAAGGCTTAGGAATGGTCACCCCAGTATAATTTGTGAGGTGTTATCTTGTGAGTAAGGTTGAATGATCAAGCGTTTAAATTTGAGCAAGGCCTGATAGAGACTGTCACATGGAGGTTCTAAAGTGCAGACATTCAATATTCCTCATGGATAGAGGCAGTACCTCCCACTGTGGACAGCGCAGTGTGTGGTAATGATCGTGACCAGCGATGTCTGGCTAGAATGTCCATGTGAACCAGTTTTAACTTCACTGTTTTTAAGGTTTAGCATAGGACATGGCAAAAGTCATAAGACATGATCCAAGTTTCAGTTCAGTTTCATTCGAAGAACCCTCTGTCGCACCTTTGTGGTGTATGTTAAGACTGTATATACTCATATAACTCGAGTATGAGCCAAGGGTTCAAGGGGTTAAAGGATTCATTTCAGGTTTGGACCAGTGCCAAAAAGGACAGTAAAATAATGCCATTGCTTCACACTGAAGTTCTGATCGTTTTAACTGAATACGACTATAGATCATTTAGTTATGTCGTTTCTTGTGATCGGTGTGTTCGTTTACATTCTGTTCAGATGTGTTCATCTACATGTCTACATGAATGCACATCGTGGCATGCGTCCCGAGTATTGTTGTTTTTTGCTTTTTGATCTTTTTCTCTCTTTTTTTTACGTTTGCAAAGACAAATCACACGGATGCTTAACTGCGTTTAACTGCAATGTTATTGCAACTGAAGACGAATTACTGTTTCGTCGCCATCATGTCATATATATCATAAAGAGACAAACTGCACAGTGACTGAGAATAGGAAGTGGTATGAAGTGTAATGATATGACAGAAGCGTACAGTACGATGGTTATATGTGATTAGGTTTTTGCATAACGTCTGCCATTATTTGCAAGTAACTATTGTGACGGTTTTACTGAACTGTATAGTTCTGTTTGTTTCTTTTGTTTGTTGTTGTTTTTTTACTGTACAGTACAAGACACTGTTGATTTCTTTCTCTCCTCTTTATTAATGTTAATGTTGCATTTAAGGAAATGTGCCAAACCATAATGAACTTTTGCGTTCAATACTTAGAAAGTACCAGGTTTACATGTGAATTTTAAACGAAGACATTTTTTTAGATGAAAAAAAAAAAAACAGTTGCGTAACGTATGTACTTATGTGACAGCAAGCTATATTAAGCAAAAAAACATTAACTTGACCATTTCATCCGATCCATGGAAGCATCGTATCATCGCCGCAGCTGTCATTGTTGCTATGATAGCTTCAGATCCTCATGAAATCCACCAAACCCACAAAAATCCACCCATCGTTGTTACGTGAGAGATATTTATTCGGATGTTGGGAAGAATATTCTTTGTCTATTTTTCTTTTTATTATTATTATTATTTTTTTTTCGGTGTGCCGAATGTTAGTGGAAGACTATGGAAGTTGTCCATACACACACAATCGCCATACATAGAGACATACACATGCTGTATTAAAAGTAGATTAATGCATGACAATCTCTTCATTAATGTCTTATCACCTTCGGTTACGCTATAGTGTCCTATTTTAGTATGAGGCCTGACGTCTTTGTATCTTGTAGTTCGGCTCCAGATAGCTTTGTTTGGAGTCTCTAGGTCCCCTCCTGTGTCTCCCGCGGGCTCTGGTAGGGGTTTAGTTCAAACGATCTTATCGGTATTGTTTGTCGACACAAAAATAGTGTAAAACCATAAATGAAAACCATATCCGAGGAGTATATTTATATAGGAGTATAAATACGTCGAATTATGCTAATCACATATACAGAGTCACACGTACATGATATATATGTTTTATACAGTATAAGATATAGCCTCTATAGCATCAGTGCTAAATGCAAATGTACAAAATCAAAGATGGGTAGAGCAACGTAGTGCAATGAATAGAAGAAACAGATTTACGACTATATTCCAATTTTAAAGCCAAGTAAAAAAAATTAATAATATATGAAGAGATAATATAGATAATAAATCAAATGTTGTGATATTTTGTAGATATTGTGAATCCATTTTACAGTAAATAGGGTACTTGGAAAATGTAGTCTGTTGAATTTATGTAAACAGCGCTCTATAACACAACGCTAATAGTGCTGGGGAATATATACAGTACTCTTTAGCTATGTACAGGTACTTTTTTTACGGGCGTAATGCAAGATGATGAATGCTGGCTGAGGGAGTGATGCTATGCTGGGTTGATTAGATTTACTGTAATACATGGAGGAAAATGACTTCTTAAGAGTTATTTCTGTCCAAACGATCTCCGAAAGATCTTACAATGAAGCCTTTGTAAGAGTTTTTGTCAATGCTAATCTCTAATCTAAGTGTTCTACTGCCAGTTCTGTCGCTACGCTAGCCTGAGGTGATTTTATGAAATGTATTGCAGTACATCGTCGACATACGTAGAATCGCCATTAAGCTACGTAGAATCGCTATGAAGCTCCCTCGTTCGTCGCCTCATACGGTGTGTTCTTCAGAGCGCGTTCACGCTGTAGTTCTGGCTTTAGCTCGTTAGAGCTCTGCGGCGTTAGCTAATAGCGCTAGCCGGACTCAGACGCTGAGTCAGTCAGGCTCTTGCTCTGCCGGTCGTACTGCCTTCGTGTGCACTTTTTTCCCTCATTTTTACTGTGAAGATGCAGAGGCCTGGTCTGCGAGGCTTCCTGTACATACTGTATGAAAGACGAAGAAGAAGAAGAAGAAGAAAAAAATTATAAATAATAATAATAATATAAAAATAAAGTACTCCTGCAATTTTACTGCATGTCCCAAAGCATCAAAGAGTACATCAGTGCAGCTTCAAATGTTCTGGATGGGTGGACTCTGGTAGATCCTCTGTCGTTAGCCAGCTCGCTTGACACTTTTTCTACGCAAGTTTCAAGACTTTTCCTTTCAAACTCGGGCTCGATCTACAGTCACATGAAAAAGTTTGGGCACCCCTATTAATCTTAATCATTTTTAGTTCTAAATATTTGGGTGCAACAGCCATTTCAGTTTGATATATCTAATAACTGATTGACACAGTAAAGCACACCTCAGGCGACTCTGTTTGTGGCGTTCTTGCAGAAATGGCTTCTTTCGCATCACTCTCCCATACAGCTTCTCCTTGTGCAAAGTGCGCTGTATTGTTTACCGATGCACAGTGACACCATCTGCAGCAAGATGATGCTGCAGCTCTTTGGAGGTGGTCTGTGGATTGTCTTTGACTGTTCTCCCCATTCTTCTTCTCTGCCTTTCTGGTATTTTTCTTGGCCTGCCACTTCTGGGCTTAACAAGAACTGTCCCTGTGGTCTTCCATTTCCTTACTATGTTCCTCACAGTGGAAACTGACAGGTTAAATCTCTGAGACAACTTTTTGTATCCTTCCCCTGAACAACTATGTTGAACAGTCTTTGTTTTTAGATCATTTGAGAGTTGTTTTGATGAGCCCATGATGCCACTCTTCAGAGGAGATTTAAATAGGAGAACAACTTGCAATTGGCCACCTTAAATACCTTTTCTCATGATTGGATACACCTGGCTATGAAGTTCAAAGCTCAATGAGGTTAACAAACCAATTGTGCTTCAGTAAGTCAGTAAAAAGTAGTTAGGAGTATTTAAATCAATAAAATGATAAGGGTGCCCATACTTTTGCACCGGTCAAATTTTTTTCTGTTTAGTACAATAAACCTCATTTCAATCCTGAAATATTACTGTGTCCATCAGTTATTAGATATATCAAACTGAAATGGCTGTTGCAAACACCCAAATATTTAGAACTAAAAATGATTAAGATTAATACGGGTGCCCAAACTTTTCCATATGACTGTATTTAAGCGAAGCCCCGCCGTCCACGGCCCACGGCATAATAGACGATGGCAAGGAAAAGCCAAGGACATTGTATGTTTAGAGCTTTCAAGCTTATAAAGCCAGTCCTGCTGGAGGACAAATGTCTGCCAGAGTCATGTTGTGTGTTTGATAAAAGCTGGCTCGTTGAAGTATCAATCTTGTGCCTCTTGGTGGTCCGTTGTGTCGTGTGAGCTGTGCTCTGGCGCATGCGAGTCTTTAGTTTTTTTGGTTTTTTTTTTTTTTTTTTCTTTTCGTGGTGTTACACTGTGATTATATACTTAAAGGGGAAAGGAAGAGGTCCTACGTCGAGAAATCGAGAGAAGAAAAGTGGAATCAGCACAAACCTTGGCACAGAGAACTTTATGAGTCAGATTCTAAAAAACAAAAAGGTGCAGAGAAAAACAGGTTCTTTTTGGAGCGATATCACAAAGGAACCACAAAAAATAAACAATTACCACTATATATATGTGCCAACATGCTGTAACATTAATAACATACAGTACTAGTCAAAAGTTGGGAGACATTGGCAGAACATAATTATTTTGTAAACAGTAAAACAGTAAAAAAAAACAAAAAAAACAATTTAGATTATTCAAAGACAGATTTGCACACCTTGGCATTTTCTCGATCACCTGGAATGGCTTTCACTTAACAGCTGTTCTGCTATTTGAGTATGATGTTCTAATCAACTAAGTTAAGAAAAGAAATATTTAAAGAAATGAAGGTCAGTCAGTGCAAAACATTTTAAGAACTCTGCAGTCGCAGAGACCATGAAAAATAAAATGAAATGATAAAACTGGCACTCATCAGGACCGCCCCATGAAAGGAAGACCTTTCTCAGAAAGCACAAGTAAACAGTTCCTCAGATAAGAGCAGATTATAGTATTTTGGTTTGTTTAACACATTAAAGTTTACTACTTGGTCCCTTATGTGTTTTTTTTTTTCATGATATACACTGCAGGGAAAAAAAAGCAGCGTGTAAGATTGGTGGAGGAGAACAAAAAGCATTGTGTAAGACTAATGGAGGAGAACATGCCAAGATGCATGAAAACTGTGATAAAAAAAACAGGGTTATTCCACCAAATATTGATTTCTGAACTCTTAAAACTTGTTTTCTTTGAATTATTTGAGGTCTATTTTTTATATTTCAGCCATTTCCTATTTTCTGCAAATAAATGTTCTAAATGACACTATTTTTATTTGCAATTTGGGAGGAATGTTGTCTGTAGTTTATAGAATAGAACAACGTTTATTTTACTCAAACATACACCCAGAAATAGCAAAATCAGAGAAACTGATCCAGAAACTGAAGTGCTTTCTTAATTCTTATTTTTTTTTAGAGCTGTATATATATATACGTGTATATATAAATATCTATAACTAAAGCATTCTGCTCTTCTGATCTATTGGTCAAATGTAACTGTCAAAAGTGTCTGCCTGATCCCAGTATTTACTAAATAATAATAATAGTAAAGTAAAGTAAACGTCTGTCATTCTCAATATGATTCAGGAATAAATGTGGTTTGGGGCTCCTAGTCCTAGCTGACAACTGTGCTTTTTGTTCCTTTTAACTTTGGAAGCAGTATTGAATTGAACGGTCATTTTTGGGGGGGATCAGAATTGGTTGTTTTGTGCCGCCGCTCCAAACAGAACAGGTTCTGTCAGGTTTATTTTGAAGAGTGCACCTCGAGTAAGGACACGAAGGCCCGCCGAGCGCGTTCCACGTATTCCTCTGCGTATAAATCAGACTCTGCGGACGGACGCGAGCAGTTTGTGTGAAAAGCGAGTCGGGATGATGCATCGGTCGCGTGTTGCGGCGCCGTAATTGTCCGAAAAAAAGAAAGAGAGAGAGATTGTCTTGTGATGAGGGCGGCGTGCGAGAACAGAATGGGAATTGATAAAGCTGCCTGCCTCAAACAAAAAAAACAAACTGTTATGTTTACGACTTGCTGCCTCAGCCATACATCATGATTATTGGCAAATTATCTGCCGTGCCAAATGACCTTTCCAGGCAAGTGCAGGGGGAACTGATTTGCCCATGGATATTGCATAGTTGCGTGGGTGGCTGTGTGTGTATGTGTGTGTGTATGTGTGTGTGTGTGTGTGTGTGTGTGTGTACGCCTCATGCCACTGTTGTGTTTGCATTGAAATGTCACTTGGGGGGGTTTGTGACAGGATCGTTTGAAAAATGCTAGTGACAGAGATTGCATTTGCAGAGCTTGTGATTTGGCAACCCATTACAGCGTCGCTGAGGTAAACGAGACTTCAAATTCCCCCCCCCCCCCCCCCCCCCCCACCGCCCACCCAAACTGCTGTGCCCCCAGTGGTAAAGGAACTTGCCTATCCAACTGCATTAGCCAATCAACAACCCTTTAGACAAACAACTAGCCCAGCCTTTCTCGACTCTTCTCGAATCTTCAGCCAAGCTCAACGCTTTCGAGTAGAAGCAAAAGTTTGCTTAATTTGAAGCCAAGTGTTGCTCTTTTCCAGCAGTAACTAAGATAGATAGAAGATGGAATAACATTCCCTAAAGTCTGTATTAATATTTGACAGCATTCCTGGAGGTTTTATAGTTCCAATATGGCGCGCCAGCTAGGTAGCGTTCGCCCGCACATCCTTGTTTGCGCCAAAAGGCTGAAAGGCCTCTTTGCTATTAATTATGAATCGATGAGTGTTTCTCGCTGCTGCCGCGTGTGTGTTATTTCTCCAGCTGTGCTCTACGCCTGTGCTGATTCCGCCACCCTCTGCCTCACCTTGTCTTCGCACAGCTAAGAACCAACTACAGCTCCCCTGGCGCTGGCCCTTTCCTCCAGAGTTGGAGCAGTGGGCCAGTGTGTTTGATTTGCTGGGGGGTTCTGTGTAGACTTGAGGTAATACTGAATGTGTTTCAGCCTGGACTCATGTGTAATTACAATGTAATACTGCACTGTAATAAGCATTGCATTACACAACTACTTGTCTGCTACTCTGTTTTTTCTGTTTAACCCTTAGAAGTCAAAATCCAAGCAAAATTTTTTTAGTCCGCTAAACTGAGTTATCCAATGCACAGTAACTCAAGTGTTGAACATAATCAATTAAATAATATTTATTCTGACTATATTTACTACACTCATTGACAAAAAAAGTAAAGAAGAGCACAAAGAATGCACCAAGATAGTAGTAGTTGGAAGTTGGAATCTAATAAAAACTCTACGACCCTTTTGGGTGCTGCCTCTAAGATGGGATACAGCTTGGCACAGAAACATGAGACATCGAAGTTCTGTATGTTATCCGGTGGAATATTTGCCCACATATGTTGCAGCTGGGCCTGTAGATCCTGCTCTACACTCAAAGGTTGCCAAAGCTGGCATCACAGCTGGTCCCATCAATGATCGATTGTCGATAAATCTGGCAACCAAGCAGGCCAAGCAAGTGTTTCAATCTAGTGGTGACATTCTTGGAAATCCCTGCCAGGATTGGAGTGTTCACCACGAAGCCTCCATCACACTCAAACCCAACCATCATCAGATCCCAAACAGAATCTGAATTTGTTGCTAAAGAAGATGCAGTTACAGTCCATAGCACTCTAGGTTTCTCCTAAACAACACCCCTGACAATGAAGGTGATGGTGGCTGGCTGAAAGGCAAACAGACAGACAACCTTAGTGGTGGGTGATTCATCAAACTGACCATCCAGCTTTTCGTAGTCCAATGATGCGCCCCCTCTCAAAGTCTGTCAACTATGCTAAATGTCTTGAAATGTCTTGCATTGTAAAGGCATGATCTCTCACCAAGAGGTAGACTACTTAAAGTAACCTCTGAGAGTGTCTTTTAAGGGCAGCGGAGGAAGTACTTTTTTATTATTTAACCCAGTGTCCAATCAGACTGCATCTAGTTTGCACTTCAGTTTCTGAATCAGTTTCTCTGATTTTGCTATTTATAGGTATATGTTTGAGTAAAATGAACATTGTTGTTTTATTCTATAAACTACAGACAACATTTCTCCCCAAATTCCGAATTTAAAAAATATTGTCATTTAGAGCATTTATTTGCAGAAAATGAGAAAAGCTTGAAATAACAAAAAAGATGCAGAACTTTCAGGTCTCAAATAATGCAAAGAAAACAAGTTCATATTCATAACATTTTAAGAGTTCAGAAATCAATATTTGATTAAATAACCCTGTTTTTATGCATCTTGGCATGTTCTCCTCCACCAGTCTTACACACTGCTTTTGGATAACTTTATGCCACTCCTGGTGCAAAGATTCAAGCAGTTCAGCTTGGTTTGATGGCTTCTGGTCATCCATCTTCCTCTTGATTTTATTCCAGAGGTTTCCAATTTGGTAAAATCAAAGAAACTCATCATTTTTAAGCGGTCTCTTATTTTTTTTTCCAGAGCTGTATCTACCTGAGACATAACTGCATTATGAGTTCTGAAGCAATCAGGTGTGCATTTATTTTGTCAATAAGTGTATATAGATGTTTGTTGTGGAATTGTGGAATTGGGTTTCACATTAGCAATGTTTTTTTTTTCTTTTTCTCCTATCTTTGTGACAATACTGCACAATTGAGAAACTCTTATCTGCCTCTCACTATGTGGTAAATTTATGTGTCCATCATCTGTAACCTCTCATCTGTAATTGGTGGACTTGCCTATGTTTTGTGTGAATCACTTTTAGGACTTATAGAATTGAAAGTCTGCATTTAAATATGTGTACAAATACATTAATCAGTTGGTCCTTGTTGAGTAATCCCGTAAATATCCATTGGTCAGTTTCATACAAAACATAGCCATACAGTACCAAAGAGTCAAAAGTTTGGAAACCTCTTCTCATTTAGTATGTTTTCTTTCTTTTTATAAAGACATTAAAGCTATACATGAATTAACCTTGGGTTGAATTAAACCAACCAGAATATGTTTTATACTTTAGATTTTTTTAGAAGTCACATACCAACACTCTTGGTATTTTAAACTCATTGGCTTCATGAAGCAGAGTCATCTGAATTTGAAACAGTTTTCTCAGAGTCTGCTGATTTTCCTTAATGCTGATAAAGCCATCCCCCAGCTCATCCCAAACCACCTCTAATTACCATCTCTGTTGATCAGGTTTAGATCAGGGGATTAATGTGGAGGATAAACATTTTTTACTGTTTGCTACATAATTCCACATCGTCACTGTCCAATGAAAAACAAGTATCTCCATTTTTGCCGATTTTTAGTTTACTACATAATAATTTGAATACAAAAAACATCTTTTACACTGTGTCAAAATATCTTGATGAATGGACCAATAGAAATTCTGCAAAATTGCCTGAAAAATAAACTCTTTTTACATTGACTTTCATTAAACGTTAAGAAGGCTCTATCTTTCTTCTTTCTTCTTCTTCTTTTGGAGATACATGTTTTTTCATTAGAAAGCTACGATATGTGTTCTTTAATTTTTTCCCATTTTATCCCCAATTTACACGGCCAATTACCCAGCCCACTCATTAGGACTCCCCCTATCACTAGTGATGCCCCAACACACCAGGAGGGTGAAGTCTAGCACATGCCTCCTCCAATAAATGTGAAGTCAGACTCCGCCTCTTTTCGAACTGCTGAGTAGCATCACAGTGCACTCGGAGGAAAGCGCAGCAACTCGGTTTCGATACATCAGCTCACAGAGCCTTGTGCTGATCGACATCACCCTTTGGAGTGATGTGGGGGAAGAGAGCAGCATCAACCCACCCAGAGAGAGAGCAAGGCCAATTGTGCTCTCTCACAGGGCTCCGGTAGCCGATGACAAGCTACATAAACAGGATTCGAACCGGCAATCCCCTGATCAAAGGGGGATATTTTCTACAATGTAGAAAATTAATTAAAGAAAGAAATAAAGAAAAACAAAACATTGAATAAGAAGGTCTGTCAAACTTTTTGACCAATTACAAATGAGAGCTTACAGATGGTGGACACACAAATCCACCTATTGCAGCAACTGCAACGAGAGGCACTTGACGAGTTTCTCAACTGTGCTGTATCATTGCTTTAATAGGATATTTATACAATAAACATTGAACACCAAATTAAACACCCACTAAATTTTCATCTAGAACATTCTCATATTATCTCAGACAATAACCTTGACTTCTAAGGGTTAACGTGAGCAGCTTGAGGGAGAAACCCCGGAATGAATCAGGTGGATGATTGTTCAGAAGTTCTTTAAAGTGCAGGTTTGAATTTGAGTTTGAGAGATTGCGAGCGTACCATTATATATATATATTATAGTCTGAGTTTAAGTCTGAAAGCAGTGCTACAGTGAATCCTAGTAATGATCTATCGCCAGCATTTCTGAAATCAACAGGAGCAGCGCTCTCGCCGAAGGTTAAAAGTCCCCGAGCGGCCATTTTTTTATGGGATGGCCCCTCCCTGCCACTGTGTCGCTGTATCAGAAACATGTGAAAGTCAGACGTTATGGCTTTACTGTCAGAAATGACGTTGCTTTTTTTTGTAGAGAAATTTGACTTTGAGGTGTTTTTTGCTATTCTTTCTGTTGTGATCTGTTGACCGTTGGACTAATGACAGTATTCTGATGTTGTTTTAACCTTTCATGTGTCTGGGATAGCTGTTCTTTACGTTGAATAAAGAGACAGTACTTTCACTCGCCTCATCTAGCTGGTGTCCTTTTGCGTTATTATCTTTTTTTTTTTGCATTAATGTCAGCATGTTTTCAGAGTGTGTGTGTGTGTGTGTGTGTGTGTGTGTGTGTGAGCGAGTGCATTGTGACCTTGGTCCTCTCCTTTACACACCTTCCATCTGGCTACTCAACAAATATCACGCATACATTAACATTTCTTTTTGTAACTCCCACAAAGTGAGCAAATGGAAAATTGAATTGACTTCACACACTATTACTCACTCATGTTTGGCACAATGCCCTCCCACTGGAGCGCAGACCACCACCAGCAGTCTTCTAAAGATTGCGGAGACGGAGAGAAAAAGGCCCTGCGGGAAGGTAATTGATTTCAAATTTCACCTCCATTATTGCAGGCGTTTGCCAGCTTGTTAAATAGTTTTGGTCAACGTTTTTTTTTAATAGATTCAAATAATCACTGATTCTGGCCACTTCCATTACTATTCAGTCATTTGGACACACGCTGATTGAATGTGGCAAATTCCGCCAAATCGGTGCCATTTCTGTCCCCAGAAAATTACATGTAAAACTGTGTGTGCACAAAATAACTTTTAAATACATTTTATTATTAAGCATAGTGTCTTCTGTCTTGTACATTGACCTAATTGAAAAAAATAATTTATAATTAAACAAATTCATAAAAACTATAAGTTTTTATCATTTTAGATTAGTAAGAGGAATCGAGTCCAATTTCTTCAATTTGAAAATAGACAAAAACTAGACCATAAACGATTTGTTGGACAAAAACGTTTGATTTGTAGTCAGGAAAATATTGATTTTAAAATTAAGTTCAGGAAAGCACCATTTCTTATCATTTTTATATGTGTTAACAGTTGCAGATTTACTTACATTTTCTTGAAATGTTTTCTATTACAATTACCATTGGGATTTTCAATAACATTTCTTATAAAAAATGAACCTTTCATATGTACAGTATTTGCTTAAAAAGAGATAATAAAGATATAATTCTCTAAAATCAGGAAGAAAACTGTCAAACTTGTCCTGGATTTTAGGGGTTAAAATATCTGAATGTAAAGTAGATCTAACAGTACATATAAGAGTGGGAAAGAAACACACAGCATGCAAATACATGATGCCAAAAGCATCCTAAAGATTGAAATGAAACATTAAGAGGAAAAAAATGGAATAACAGAGTTTAAAAAAGTTAAAAAGAGAATAAAAAAAGTTTTTACTCCATTTCTCTCAGCGTATGTATGTTTTTTTTTTTTTCTTTTTGGTGGAAATGAATATATATATATATATATATATATATATATATATATATATATATATATATATATATATATATATATATATATATATATATATATTGTGGCTGCCCCCCGAGCTATATAGCCTAAACAAATATATGCTGAGATCAGGGAAGAAGTGATAATGAAAATGTTATGTTTTATTCACTGGAGGTTTCACTGGAGGTATTCTGGGCACTGCACCTAAAGTAGTAGTAGTGTTGAGTTCAGCATATTTTGCTGTTTCTGTGATGATCTCCAGACTTCTGCTCCCATGCTTAGCTTCAACCACAACCTCCTGCTGTGGTCAGTGGAGCCTGATCCTCTTATCTGTCCAGCTGCTCCAATCCTCAACAAACGTCATCACTCGCCTTCCAGCCTCCTCAGCTCCACAGTCAAGACCTGCTGGAAGTTCATTCCGTTTTTTTTTTATTTAAACTTTAAAGTTAAAAAAACAAAAAAAATGCACAGCAGGATTAGCCAGAAGACTTCGTCTGTAGGAGGAATCTGTAGCTGCTGTCCATCCATAAATCAGTAGATGAGGTAAAAGTAAATACTTTCAAGTAATGATTTTTTGTTTGTTTGTTTTTGTACCACAGTTAAATTTGAAGTGATTTTGTGCAAAGAACTTTATGAACATGCTTTGTGTAGCCCACAGAACTTATTTTATTCTCCTGACCAAACACAAAAAAGTTAAATTAACTTACAATTTACTCACAATAATTTACAGTTTCAAGTTTAATTAATGCAGGGTTCTTAGGGTAAGTTAAAGATTTTATTATTAACCTCTTTTAATGTCAGTTTTTTTGTTCTGCCTGACGTTACACGCCTAAATCTTGAGGATATCTATTCAAGCATTACATAAAAAGGTTTCATATTTGATAGGAAACATTAGTGAAATTTTTAATTCTGTTTTTTTTTAGATTTTTTTTTAAATATTTAATTAAATCTGCAACTGTAGATAACAAATATATAGTGAATAAAAAAGCTTTCGTAAGCTTTGTTTTAAAATCAGTATTTTTGTAAATACAAACCAAAAATTCAGTGTCCTCCAAAACTTTTATTTTGTTATGGTAGTCTAGTTATTATGTCTATTTACAAACATATTTTAAACAAATTATAAGGTGGAGTAGAGAGTGAACAGGCAGCTTCTCCAAGTGTCCTGTAGGAGAGTCTCCAAGCCCTCAATGTTTTCAGAATACAAACAGCTTATTTTTCTGCAAAGAAAAAGGGGTTTATATCACCTACTGTACACTTGTAGCCCATATATGAACCAAGGCCTGTTAACGGATTAAGGAAGAAAAATCCAAATCTACTTGGTCCTGTGCGAAAAAAGTGTTTGACCCCTAAACTTAATAACTGATTCAGTTAACATTTAGCAGCAACAACTGCAATCAAGCGTTTGCAATAACTTGCAATGCGTTTTTCACAGCACTGTGGAGAAATTTTGGCTTTTCTTTACAAAATTGTTGTAATTCAGCCACATTGGAGGGTTTTCCCACCTTTATAAGATGGATCTCAATAGGATTTAGGTCAGGACTTTGAATAAGGCCACTTTTAAGCTTTACTTTGTTTCATTCTGGTGTGTTTTGGGTCACTGTCCTGCTGCAGATCCCAAGTTCATTTCAGCTTGAGGTCATTCATGTGCACATGTACATCTGTACTTTGTGACGTGACAATAAAAATCTTGAATCTTAAATCTTAAATCTTGAGAAGACTGATCAGAGATGCAGCCAAGAGGCTGCAAATCATGAAGGGGGCAAATCCTTTTTTTTCTCACACCACTCTAAAGTAAATTCTTATCTTAGGTACCCAGGCTCACAGTGCAGTAAGACTTCAGTAACTACAGCTTTTCACTACAAACTGTTTAAAGTTCAGTCTCCAGGTACTTGTGGCTGTGCCGTCCTCCCGGCCCAGTCTCTGCGTCCGCCTGCGCCGTCTGCACTGTACCGTTCACGCCGCAGCCGCTGCAGCCGAGTCTGTTTATGAAATATGGATAGCTGCAATGTGCTATTCTTTTTGAGCAGCGGCGCGCTGTCAGGGGGAAGCAGGAGCGGAGGAGGGCAGGCCGTTCGCGAGGCCGTATCCATCTTTCAGCAGGCTTCGGCCCCTTCCGGCCCCCTTCCTCCACCTCCTCTACCTCCTCCTTCACTTCAAAGAGGCTCTGGTGCACATGAAAGACGGCCGGCTGAGCTCCTCCACGCAGCTGCAATATTTACCACGACGCTGCTGGTCAGATCTGCAAGCTGATGTCAGAAAAATCAACAAAAAGCCCACAGCCAAGCAGAGCCTGATTGAACTGTAGAGCCTCTCTGGATGCTCCGAATGAAGTGAGGTAATAACATTTTTTTAGATGGGTTTTTTTTTTTTTTTTTTAACCTTCATTTTTTATTCACAGCATATTGATTAAGTATATCTGGACGTTCCTCAACCAAGTTCTCCAGCTACTCTGAATTTAATGAATATACATCTTATTAACCTTTTTTTTTACTTTTCTCCAACTGTGTGGCCACTTCCATCTGTCTACCACACATAAAATAAGAAACCACATCTGAATCAGTTTCTGAATCAGTTTCTGAATCAGTTTCTCTGATTTTGCTATTTATAACTATATGTCCATAAACTACAGACAACATTTCTCCCAAATTCCAACAGTAAAAAATATTGGGTAACACTTCCTATGAACCCTGTATTTATAATGTATTATATAACATGCATAATACCTTATAATGACTGTAATAAGTCTGTATAGTAACTATTTAACAAGTACTTAAAGTGACATTCATAACACATTATAAACTACAAGTATAATGGATTTATAAAAAAAATATGGCTTGTAATCCCTTATAATATGTTGTTCCTAAGAACATTGTGCAATGTAGTGTTGTGATGCACTATAACACATATTTGGTATATTTAGGTATAATGCATTATGATATGCAGCTATGATTTCTCAAATTAAGCTTGGTAACACTTTCTATGAATGTCATCTTTATTAGACTCTATAACTACATTCATAATAATATTATAATGCATTCATAAGGCATTATAAACATGGCTATAAATATTTATAAAAATGCATGATCCACTATAGCCATGTTTATTAAGCATGATGACTTGTGATCATAATACATTATAAGCTATGCTTATGATATACATGTTAAAATAGTATATATCTATCGTTAATAATCTAGTCCCACTATGAAAGTCTGTCACTTTACTTAGAGCACACAAAGACCTGTTATAATACATCATAATTGACTATAACTAATAGTATAGTCAAGACAAGAATAATTTACGAGTGGTTAAAAATATATTTATTGGATTATTAAGGGTGTGTTTATAAGTTGGAAGCTGTTTTAGTCATGATACAAGTCTACAAGCTGGGAC